>NW_026704981.1:1200000-1800000 GCF_029867415.1 Vicia villosa | reverse complement strand
TTCGAAGCTCATGGATTGATAGTCGTCCACAACTTGTTGAGCCAAATGATCTGCCACTACACTTCCTTTGATCGCTTTTTGTGTTGTGTATTGGATGTCATACTTTGTTAATATCATTTGCCATCTTGCTATTCGTCCAGAGAGAGCGGGTTTTTCGAACACGTACTTGATAGGATCCATTCTAGAAATCAACAAAGTGGTATGGTTCAACATATACTGTCTCAGTCGGCGAGCAGCCCATGACAAAGCACAACAAGTTTTCTCGAGCAGTGAGTATCTTGTTTCACAGTCGGTAAACTTTTTGCTAAGGTAGTATATTGCATGCTCTTTTCGACCAGACTCGTCATGTTGCCCCAGTACGCACCCCATCGAGTTCTCTAACACTGTTAAGTACATAATTAGAGGTCTTCCTTCAGCAGGTGGTATCATGATCGGAGGTTCTTGCAGATACTTCTTGGTTTTGTCAAAGGCTTCTTGACATTGGTCATTCCACTTTAATACTTGATCTTTCCTCAGTAGCTTGAAGATTGGTTCACAAGTAGCGGTCAGATGGGAAATAAACCTGGAAATGTAATTCAGGCATCCCAGGAATCCTCTAACTTCTTTCTCGTTTTGTGGAGCAGGCATCTCTTGTATAGCTTTTACCTTTGCAGGATCGACTTCAATACCTTTACTACTAACAACGAAACCCAGCAGCTTACCAGACCTTACGCCAAAGGTACATTTGTTCGGATTCAGCCTCAATTTGTACTTCTTCAACCTATCAAACAACTTCTGCAAATGGACCAAATGTTCTTCTTCAGTGTTGGACTTTGCAATCATATCGTCAACATACACCTCTATTTCTTTATGAATCATATCATGGAATAGAGCTACCATTGCACGTTGGTACGTTGCCCCAGCGTTCTTCAACCCAAACGGCATGACTTTGTAACAGAAGGTGCCCTAAGGCATAGTGAAAGTTGTCTTTTCCATGTCTTCGGGTGCCATCTTGATCTGATTGTAACCTGAGAAACCATCCATGAAAGAGAACACCTTGCATTGTGCAGTACTATCAACTAGAATGTCAATATGCGGTAGTGGGAAATCATCTTTAGGGCTTGCTCGATTCAAATCTCTATAGTCTACACACATTCTGACTTTTCCATCTCTCTTAGGCACGGGTACTATATTGGCGATCCATGGCGGATAACTCACAACTTTTAGGAAACCAGCATTGAATTGTTTTTCAACCTCTTCTTTGATCTTTTGAGCCATGTCAGGTCTGCTTCTTCGTAACTTTTGTTTAACCGGAGGACTATTTTCTTTGATCGGTAGACGGTGGACCACAATATCAGTATCGAGCCCAGGCATATCTTCGTAAGACCAAGCAAAGATCTCAACATTGTCTCGTAACATCTGAATTAACCTCTATTTGACAACATCTTCTAATTCGGCCCCTATCTTGATTTCTTTCTTTTCTTCGTCAGTACCTATGTTCACAATCTCGATTGGCTCTTCGTGCGGCTGTATAGTCTTCTCTTCTTGCTCTAGTAATCTGGCAAGTTCTCTAGGCACTTCACAATCTTCCTCACCTTCATCCTCAGCTTGGTAGCTCGGATTTTCAAAGTCATATTTAGTAATAGCAGAGTCGTTATCAATAGGATCCAGAGTGGATATGGATCTGCAGTGCATTATGTGGGTGTGTGTGAGAACGCATAGCTATAAAAGTAAAGAAAAATAAAAGCGAATACACAAATTGAATACGAAACGTCCAATGCTTTATTGAATGAAAATATGTTTCTGAAATGACAAGCCCTAACAATGGACCATTATTTTGCCTCTGTAGTAATAATAGGGAAATTCCCCGAATGTCGATCTCAAGGACTGCACGTTAATATCAAGTTTCAATAGTGGTTCAATTAAACAAAAACTATATTTGGAGTTTTGTTTGCAAATTGTGACTAACAATAATTAAATAAGCAGAAAAGTAAATTGGCTTTTTGACAAATATGAGTATTATGCTAGGGTAAAGTGTGTGACTATTTCTATAGTAACCTTGGATTTAGATCTCCTCAACAAGTTCATACTATTCAATTACCAGCCCTTTAGATTATTTTCCCCTAAGTCCTTAGCGGGAAAACCTTTGAACATTCATCCTAAATCCTAAGTCCTTAGAGATTTATTATGAAATCAAGCAATTGTTTTATCAAGAGTTAACCGGTAACTATAGGGTATCCCTAGTCCTAGGTGATATCTACTATAGTCTAATCGTACAAAAACCTTAACAACCGCGGTCCAGCAAATCATTAACCGTAAATCATTCCTTGTTTGTCCGACAAAGAAAGCATAAAAACATTGCATAATCAAATTGAATAATAAAACATGCAATTGAGGAAATCAAGAATTCAAAGTCATTACAAGATCCAATCAGGGACAGCCCCTAGCATTGGGGATTAGCTACTCATATCGTTCAAAGAAAACAAAATATAAAATAGAGACTTTACAAGAATTGAGATGATAGTTGATCTTCAATCGCTTCCGTTCATGAAAACCTTCTTCTCTCCCAAACCCTTGTTTTCTCCCATCTTCAATCGTGCTTCTTCTCTCGGCCAAAAAAAGTCCTTTTCTCCTTCTCCAAATCACTTATTTATCCTCATAGGTTTCCTAGTCTAGGTAAAATACCAAAACTGCCCTCTGGTTCTTTAAAAAACACAAAATGCTGAATTTCTAAAATCTGACGCGCAGGCTGACACGGCCGTGTCAGCTGACACGGGCTGACCGTGTCAACTTCTGCCACTTTTGGGAAGAATTCTTCAGCAGGTCGGACACGGCCGTGTCACTTGACACGGTCTGACCGTGCCCGACTCTGCCTCTTTTGGCTTTGACTTCAACATCAAAGTTGTAGCTCTTTTCGTTAGCAAAATTTTGCCACCGGAACCGCGTCATTTCGAGTTACGAAGCTCCAGTTATGATCAAAATACTACACGCCTGTCACGATTTTCAGCTTCTTTTACACCAACACTTATGCAATTTCCATCTGATCCAGAATTAACCTACAACCACCAAGTAGAGAGATCAAAAGCACCTAATAGCCAAAGATAAATGGCACAAAAACAAAATGCATACAAAATAACCAGAACTAGATGAATCAAAGAAAAACACTTAAAAACAACCACAAAGTGTTACCAAGTATGGCGATCTTATGCCGAATTTATGACGAAATTAAGTAGAAATGGTGACCGATCAACCATTGTGCCTCGGGCGGGGCACATGGATTTAGAGCTTATTGTTTATTGAAGTACAAAATTTGAAATTGGAAATATAAAGGAAAGAAAGAAATAAACTAAGAACGGCAATTACTCCTGACTATAGGAGATAGAAACAATGTCTTCAGTCTTCCAGTTGCCCAGCCCTTTGTCTGATGTAGGGAAGATCCACTTGTCCAGGTTGTAATTATCTTCATCTTCTCCGATGGCATTGACTCCCTTGCTGATGAAATGATGCTTCAAACCTTCTGGGTGAGGATGTTGTTCTCCATTCTGATCCTTAGCGATGCAGCCTAAACCCCATTTGTTGGACTTGTAAGGAATATCAGGTAATTGCCCCCAGATGGTGCAGCCACCTTCTTCTACCACAGCCCTAGCGTCTTTCAGAGAAGCCATTGTAGGAGGAACCCTAGTAAATTTAGGAGGAGTGTAGACATGCTTAGTCTCAGGAACCACTTGAGGGACCAATTCGAACGCTTGACGGGGAGATTCAAAAGCTTCTCCAGTGAATTCAACATACTTGGTCTCATCTATGAAGCTCACCACATACTCTTCTTCACCATACACAGTGACAATCTTGCCTTTTGCTGGATATTTCAGTTTTTGATGGAGAGTTGAAGTCACAGCATTTGCCCCATGTATCCAAGGACGTCCAAGTAGACAAGAATTGGCGGGACGAATATCCATCACATAGAACACAGTATTGAAAGTCTGGGAACCTACTCTGATCGGGAGCTTAACCTCGCCATATACAGTACTCATTGTACCATCGAAAGCTTTTACTATCACATCACTGGATTTCAGCTCAATTATGTCAACCTTGAGTTTGTCCAGCACCAACTTGGGTAGTACATTCAGAGACGAGCCATTGTCAACCAGTACATGGGCCAGAGTGGTGCCCCCACATTCAATGGATATATGCAGCGCTTTGTTATGATTCTTTCCACTAGGACTCAGATCAGCATCAGAAAACCCAAGGTAATTCTCTGTTGTCAGGTTTGCAATACAATTCTCGAGTTCTGTGACAGAAATCTCTTGTGGCACATGTGCGGCCTCTAGAAACTTCATCATAGCTTTGGCGTGAGTCTTGGAACAACTCAGGAGTGACAGCATAGAGATCTTAGAAGGAGTATGCCCCATTTGTTCAACAATGTCATAATCACTCTTGCGGATGATCTTCAGGAACTCATTCGTTTCTTCAGATGGTGGATTTTCAGTGACAGTCTCAAGTTCATGTAATGGTCCTTTACCACGAGCATCATCACTCGGGGTGATAGTAACAGCAGGTGAAGCAGTGTTTGGAGAGATCTCTAGAGAAAACATCCTTCCACTTCTTGTCACTTTACTAGTTCCAACAATATTACCCACATCGGGATTGGCATCTTCAGAAACTTTATCAGATTCAAGTTCTTGCTTTACTCCACAAACATAGACTTCGGCACCATAATTCCAAGGGATAGCCTTATCAGAAGAATATGGCATCGGACCAGGTTTAGTAATAATGATCGGAGCTACACGGGGTTCAGCAGAAATCTTGAAAGGAGCCTTGGTAGGGATCTTCAATGGGACTTTGGAAATGACGGAGACATCCTCGATTTTCAGGCCACGAGAGAAACCTTCACACAAATCTTCAACAGAAGGGGTCTTCTCAAATCTGATAGTGCCACGATCCATCCAGCCTTAGATACCTCTTTTCAGATTCTCACAACCATTAGGTAGGGATGCACAGTAATAACAACCTGGGTTGCAACCTGGAAATAAATCAGCTTGCAGCAGCTTTCTCTTGATGTCAGGGGGAGGTGTTGACATATCTCTCACATCATAAACATGGATGGTGTCCATGATAGCGTTAACTGTCTTGTCGTGTTTTGGCATAGGAGCAACGATGACATTAGGAGTCTCTGGGGCGTCGAACTCGATTTCACCAGCATCTATCATGTCTTGGATCTTGTTTTTCAACGCCCAACAATTATCAGCAGTGTGTCCAGGGCTATTAGAGTGATACACACATTTTGCATTAGGATCATAGTTTGGAGACGTAGTGGTGACGTTCTTCGGAGGATCTCTTATGGTGATCAGATTGGCTTTCAATAGATGTTGCAGGGCCTGAGATAAAGGCATGTTGATTTTAGTGAATTGCCTTCTAGGTGCGTCTGGCCTATGCTGATATCCTTGTCTAGGAGCTTGTTGAGGTGTTGGAGTAGAGATGAGGACGGCACCAACAGACTGATTCTGATCATTCTTACCACGGACCCTCTAACTATGAACAGCATTAGACTCATTTCTTCCATGATAGGGTTTCTTTGCAGTACCAGAAGATGTGCCTACTTGAATCTTCCCACTTCGAATACCATTCTCAACACGTTCTCTAGTCAAGATAAGATCAGTAAACCCAGATGAAGAACTACCCAGTAAGTGACTATAGAACGGCCCAGTTAGCGTGCCCATGAACATGTCCACCAACTCCCTATCAGTCAAGGAAGGTTGGACTCTTCCAGCTAAATCTCTCCACTTTTGCGCATACTCCTTGAAACTTTCCTTAGGTCCCATAGACATGCTTTGTAGTTGCATGCGAGTTGGTGTGAGATCGGAATTATATTGGTATTGCCTGTTAAAAGCAACGACCAAATCTTCCCAAGTACGGATGCTAGTACCCTCCAGTTGATAGTACCATTCGAGTTGAGTTCCAGATAAGCTTTCTTGAAAGAAATGGATCCAGAGCCTCTTATCAGCAGTGTGAGGCTGAATCTTCCTTACATAAGACCTCAAATGCATCTTGGGGCAGGAGACCCCATCATATTTAGCAAAGGCGGGAGTTTTGAATTTTGGAGGAATAACGACCCCATGAATGAGTCCCAACTCTTCAAAATCCAGCCCAGGTACCTTCTGAATTTCCACGCTTCTCAAACGCTCTTCTAGTAGCCTATACTTCTCATCAGGATAATCCTTGTCTTGAGGATACTCTTCTTCTTCCTCTTCTTGATCATCAGAACCTACATGGCTTCCATGGTTGTTCTTGACACTGAAATCATCTTCTTCCTCTTCCTCCTCCTCGTCTTTAGGAATCCCAGCTTCTTCGGCCTTCTTGGGACGACCTTTGAATCTTCTTCCCAAGTTGATCACTCCCTTAGTTTTCTTAGTCTTCGTCTTCTTAGTCAGAAGAGCTTTCAGTTTATCTTGCCCCTTGGACAAGTTCAGGATCAAGGCTTGAAATTCAACATTCTGAGTTTGGAGATCCTTGACAGATTGTTCGAGATCCATCTTTTTTCTCACTGAAATAAACAGCGGAAAGATGAGGCATTTGTTTTTATGAAACCTGTGATGCGATGTTTATGGATGATATGATTATGTGTATGCAATGTTTCGAGGACCTTGGAATTCAAATTTGTTTAAAAACAAACAAAAGGAAACTTTATTAATAACGCTTAAGGAAAAAATTGTAAATTGTTTTATTATTATCTTTTACAATAATGAAAGTATAAAACTAGAAATAAAATAAAACTAGGAATAAAATAATAAAGATAAAAAATAAAAGTCTTCAAGTCTCCCATGGACGCCTCCTTTTTGAACCAATGAAGTTGTTGATGCCTTGCTCCGCTTGATGTAGCTTTGTGAGCTCTAATACTTTCTTTTCTTTAGCGCGAAACTGAGCTTCAAAAGTATCTCTTTCTTCCTTTAGTTGAATCCAAGATCTCTTTAATTCTTCGATGTCAGTTGGCATGTCTGGATGAGCAATAACTTGAGGAACTTTTTCCTCGCAATCAAGCTCCACTATCACAGGTAGGACATATGGATAAGGCATGATGAGGTGTTGAGCACGAGTGCGCACCCATCTGAGGTAAGGCCCTAAAGGAATGAAATTCCTTTGCCCCAAGCTCTTGCTATCAATTCTGTTTACCATATCCCATGCTCGTATAAATTTCCGGAGGTGATTCTGAGCATCATCTTCATAATCAAACACAACCCCTTGTATAAGCATTTGATGAGGACCATCTCTTCGAGCATAACCAAACTGACGTAAAGCTAAGCAAGGATTATAAGTAATACCCCCTCGTATGCCAAGTAAAGGCACATTAGGATATTGTCTACAACGGTCGATGATAGTAACATCCTCTTTGGATAAGGAAAGACAACGGATATCAGAATGAGAAAGTGACATTATCCTCTTATGCCATTTCAGCCCTTGGTCATTCCTCATTACTGAGCGAGGAAAGTGTGAAATAAACCACTTAGATAGCAAAGGTATGCAACACATAAGAGTCCCTCGTTTCTTCATAGTACGAGTGTGAAGAGAGTGTAGGATGTCTCCAAGCAAAGTAGGAACTAGGTTGCGTGTCAGAAATATCTTTATGGCGTGCACATTAATGAACTGATCAGGATTAGGGAATAATACTAAACCATAAATGAGTAAAGCTAATATGTCTTCGAAGGCTTGATAACTCATGGACTTCAAAAACATGCGAGCTTTTCTGAATAAGAACTTAGCGAGGAATCCCTTGACTCCACTTCTGGTTTCCCAATGACCTTCAATATCAGACTTCTTAAGGTGTAAAGCGAAAGCGATAACTTCCAATTTTGGAATTTCTTCCAAACCAGTGAACGGGATCTAATCTTGGATAGAGAGTCCAAGTATATCAGAGAACTCCTCCATAGTAGGTACCAACTGATAATCCGGGAAAGTAAAACAATGATGCTCGGGATCGAAGAATTGAAATAGTACACTCATCGTCTCTTCGTCAAAACCTGAAGTAACCAAACTGGGCAAGAGACCATGTCTTTCAGTGAATCGGGAACCTCTAGGAATCTCTAACACCAACTCTTTCAGCTCGGAAGGTATCTTCACAAAGTTAACTCGAATGGTGTTTCTAGTCTCCATGACCTACAAAACAGAACAAAGATGAATTCTTTGGTCCTCGAATGGTTAGTCATGATGTTATGATGCTTATGATGTCATGATGCCAAGTAGATAACAAACACAAACATGTCACACAATTTTGCCTTAAGGTTAGGCTTGCATGTGGTCCAGAGGTGCATACCCTCCCCCTGAAGTTCAGTGGGCTCAAACCTGTCCTATATAAAGATCGGGTTCTAAGGAGCTCATATCATTACCCTTTCTCGAAGGCGCTTATCCCAGTTCGGCAATCGAATCGCCAACCGAAAAGGTCCTGAAAGTCCAGTCCATATGAGTGTAGCTTCGAGTATCAACCAACTTCGGTCGGAACCAAAGCCAGCCATCTCGCTACTTTCTAGTAGGCCAAAGTCAAGTTCGACTAAGGTTCTAGGGCAAATTAGTGCTTAATGACACCACGCGGCAGCCAAGCATTTCCTCAGGTCGGATCCCATGGAACACCAGGACAAACCAATGTGTCACACTAACGATGGCCATCAGATCAACCACATCAGTATACGCTGTGCAGTCTCCTTGATCTCATGCCATTTACCTAAGGTACTCAAATCCGGGTTAGGATCTTTCACACAGCAAAATAACCAAAACTACCCTACAAAAGTAAAGCAAACAATAGAAAACATTTAAGTGATTCCTAAACTTTTAAGGTAACCCCTCTTTTTAATCAAAAATCCCCAGCAGAGTCGCCAGTTCTGTAATACGGTGAACTGACTTTTTAATCTAAAATGTTGCGGTAAGCAAGAGTCGCCACCGACTTTTATTTTATCCAAATTAAATCAGAAAGGCTAAAAGAACAGTAAAAACCTTTTAAATAAAAACTGAGTTCGGGGGTAATTATGCAAAGGGAAGGTGTAAGGCACCCTTTGCATCCATGGTTTTCCATGGGCTCTTAATTGCTTTGCTCTTTTTCGTTCAGAAATGTAGAAGAAGTGAATATGGACTTTAGCTCGTAAATGAGCGTAGCCATTTTGAAGGTTTATGAGAAAGAATATGAAAAAGGTTTTAGAGCAAGGCAAAGCAATTAGGGGCAATTACCTTAGTAATGTAGAAAACAGTTCTTTTAGCCTTTCAGGGTGAAAGGGTCTGTCCACGCTGTAATACGGTGAACTGACTTTTATATCGAAATGTCGCGGTTAAGCATGAGTCGCCACCGACTTTTATTTTATCCAATTGGAAATGCTAAAAGAACAGGAAAGACCTTTTGAAGGATTTTGAGTTCGGGGGGTAAGTTATACAAAGGGAAGGTGTAAGGCACCCTTTGAATTTATGGTTATCCATGGGCTCTTAATTGCTTAGCTCACTTTTGAATTGTTTGAAATAATTTTCGAAGAAGAAATTTAGCTTGTAAATAAGCGTAGTATTTTTGAATCTGATTTTTGAAAAGAGGTGTGAAAAGTAATTTGAATTAGAGCAGGCAATTAATAGCAACTACCCTAAGTTAGAAAAGTTGTTCTTTTAGTCTTTCGAGTGAAAGGATCTATCCATACCAAAAGAGGGCAGGAAGTCTTTCAATTGGATGTTGAAAGGGTCATCGAGTAATCATTCACCATAAGACTGTCCCTTGCCATAAAGAGGGCAGGTAGTCTAAGGGAAGGATATAATAGTCATTTTATCAGTTTAGGCATCATGCGAGGATACCTTAGCAATAGGACAATCATCTTTATTTTTTCTAAGGCGAATTCGAGGGAGTTTCAATAACTTTGAGGTAGCATTGCTTTAGGTATCCTCGGAATCGAGGGACTTTGACTATTTAGGACACTTAGAGGCAACAAGGCAACAATATAAGGCAACAATAAGGCAACAAGAGGGATTACCCTAAAGGTGAGTGTGTGCACCAATCACGTGGTTCAATTCGATTATATTTATCTTGTATTGTTAGTGATCTAATTAATTTAACGAAACTTGCACTCCCTAGGATTACTAACCACAGCAGAAAAGTAAAAGCAGAATTAAAGCCCTACGCTATTACAATAAACACCTGCGGGGATGGGGGAAAAATAAAACATAAAATTAAATTACATGTCTTCAGCCTTGATCTTCCTCGAACTTTCGATTGATCCTGATGAATTAAACGAAAAATGATAACGGTGAGTGTAGGAGGGATTCATTGACATTTGAAAGTAAACCCTAAATTAATCTATAAGGCAAAATTAATATTTAAATAAAAAGGGAGTTTAAAACTTAGCTTTTGGATTGGCATGGCGTGTAGTCGGAAAACCTGATAGTAACCCTGAATCTACAAACAGAACAAAAAGAAAAGAGAAGATTCTGAGTGTACGCACGATCCTCGTAAACCCTGATTAGGGCACAAGTTAGCCATAATTAATAGAATAAAACAAATTAATCGTTGGTTTTAAGCCCAATTAATTAAATTAGTGAAAATCAGGTTTCGAGCAAATTACCTAAACCTAAGATATATTTTAATCAATTAATAAAATATTTTTATAATTAATTAAATGATTTAAATTAATTTTAACAATTAAAAATAAAATAAAATCATTTAAAATGAATAAACATTTTTATTCTTAATATTTTTTATGAAGGAAAAAAAAAATTATTTTAGAAAAATGTTTAATTAAAAGGTTTTTAGAAAGAAACTATATAAAATAAAACAAATACATAATATATAGCAAAATAGATATAAATAAAAAAAATTGAAGGGACTTAGCTGTAGATCCGGTGTGGCGCGGCTCGAGGGTCCATGATAATCCTGCAAGCTGGTGGGTGTTAGATTCATCAATACGTACATCTGATAGTAGATGGAGAGGTTGCACCATAGCATACGTGAGACTGTATGCACGCGATCAGCATGCAAAGTTTGTCACAAAGAATAATCAAAATAAACGCTGGGAGTGGGATTCGAACTCCCTCCACTCAGGACACGCTCCCTCCACTGGGACACCTTATCTCCGTTGTTAAAATTAACACCATAATTTATATTATAATAAAACGCTTTCAAGAAACAAATTCAAAACAAACCGCCAACTACTGTTCATCTTCCCCAACGGCTCTGCGCGTTTTACCCACGGTTTCACCATGTTTTGGCCACAGTTTTTTCATAACTAATTCCTGCAATCAACAATGTCATCACACAAGCCAAATAAATCGCAATTAGGGGTTCTAATCCGTCCAACATCACCTCCTGATCACACAAATATCATTGATTTGGGATAATTATGTCCTTAAATACAAACCCCAATTCGAAGCTTACAAAACCTAAACATGGTGGATCCCATAATCTGCAATCAAAATCAAATTAAACGGAACAGATAGTTTTCAAACAAAATTCTAAACACAAACGCGGATTCACACATGATTTATGATGCGTATTTGATCCGAATCGAAAACTAAAAAAGGTGATGCAAACCGTAAGGCACATGGGGGTGGTTCTGTCGGCTTTGATCGTGAATGACGCTAGGAACAGCTTCAGTGAATTATCAGGAATGTATTCAGATCCACAAATCCCTTTGAATTAGCCTCTATATCTGAATTTGATCCATCACTTTTTTCTTGAATTTTCAAGCGTCACACGGTGGTTTTGGCTGCACCCTCTGCGAATTTCCGTCCCCTTCTTTGCCTTCAGGTCTGGAATTTATAATGGCACCATTTAGGTCAGGAAGATTTGAGTGAATCCTTGTGATTGAATCTTTTGGAGATTTGATTTGGAAAAGATTTCTATTTGCCATTTTGAACCCAAATATGTACCAATCACTCTTTGATTCTCAGGTCTGACTTTTTTTGATTGATTATTGATTAGGAAAACAAATCCACGTATCACCTCCACATTTGATATTTTACTTGATTTGTTTTGACTTATTTTAAATAAAAATCAAAATAAATAGAACCAAGATCAAAATTATGCACAAATGGGCTTGGAGGTCTCTTGCTATTCAAATTCATGTTTACACCCCATCAATTAGGCCCATTTACTCAAACATTCAATATTGCTCCATTTTTATTTATTATTATTTTTTTCAAGATAGCCTAACTTGTGCCAACCATTCCTCACGCATTTCCCTCTAATAAACTTAGATATTTACCCGAGATTTGATCACAAAACAAACCAATATTGTATCTTTTATGTTTTTTCATTATTTGTTTACTTTATTTAAGAATTTAAATATATAAATTCCAAATAAAAATAAACTAATAATGATAAAAAAAATAGAGGAATGGCTTCATGAGTCTTATAATGGGTCATGAACATGCTTGAGATGGAAACCTTTTGAATTAGAGCCTGAATTTTGTCATGGAGATAGTCTGAAATATCATAAACCATATGAGGTGCCCTGGAGCTCTTTATTCATTCACTTTCTTCAGAGAAATCAGCAACCTTAGTTATTTGAACCATTGTTTAGGAGGAGTGTCCTTGAGCATTGTGCCTTGACTTTGAATTTGAATTAAGAGAAATAGGATGGGCAAATTTTGGGGTATGACAGCTGCCCCTGTTCAATCCTCTTATACCTGAGGGTGTAAACTGGATTGTGCGCCAGTCAGAATCTGAAGGTAGGAGAGGATTGAACACTAGAATACCCAGAAATTTGCCCTTGCTGAAGTAGGGACCTTTGTCGGAGATGGGTTTGAAGATGCCATCCAGGTGTATGATGGAATTGAGAACCAGAATACGTCGTACATTAGATCATTTCTGGAGAATAGATTGAGTCATGCGTTAGTCTGAATTTAGTTTGCATCAGCAGATGATGTCTGGAAAATAGTGCGTTAGGCTCGAAGGATGAGTCGTGCGTTAGACTATATCCAATTTGCATCAGTAGATGTCTGGAAAACCATGTGTTATGTTGAATATGAGCTTAGTATGTTGAGAAATGTTTGTTGGAGATTGATCGTATCAGCACCGTTCGTAGTAACTGAATTAGACTTGGGAAGGGTGATTATTTCTGAACTATCTCTGGAGAATACCCGGAACTAAGTATCAGAATTAAATCTTTGTTTTGATTATCTCTGAACTATCTCTGGAGAATTCCCGGAACTAAGTATCAGAATTAAATCTTCGTCTTGATTATTTCTGAACTATCTCTGGAGAATACCCGGAACTAAGTATCAGAATTAAATCTTCGTTTTGATTATTTCTGAACTATCTTTGGAAGAAATCCAAAATTAAGTATCAGAATTAAATCTTCGTCTTGATTATCTCTGAGCTATCTTTGGAAGAAATCCAAAATTAAGTATCAGAATTAAATCTCTATCTTGATTATATCTGAACCATCTTTGGAAGATATCCAAAATTAGGTGTCAGAACTAAATCTCTGTCTTGAATGAGTGTCAGAATTAAATTGTTGAATTGATTATATCTGCACTATATCTAGAAGATGTATAAGTAGACTGAAATAGAAACATTAGTTTTATGCAATGTCGTGATGCATGCATTGTAATTTTTTGAAATGAATGAGAGTGTTATGCATATGTAATGAGACGTATGTATGTTATGAATTCACTATGATATATGATGTATGAACATGATTTATGATATTTTGAAGTATCTTGATTGGGAAAATAAATCTCTAGGTCGCTGCGACTCCAATGCCTGATTTTGTTTTGAAGATATACAGCTGGGGATTTATGATTTCTGCTTGGGGATGATTAGTAACTTGATATACCCTGACTGGGGATTAGAGATATTTAACAAACCATGTTGGGAGCAGAGAAGCAGGTCGGGGAACAAACGATGTCAAAGATGTGAACTTTGTTGAGGAGCTATGTCTTTGTCGGGACAAGAGCATTTGAAGATATCTTCTTGAGGATTGCTCTGTGGGGATATGATCTTGTGAAGTCAGGAAGGTATGAATGCCCTGAACAATGCCCCCAATATTATAGTAACTACCATTCTTGGATTCGTATCGATTGGAAAACACCAATAAATATTGATCGAAGCGTTGAACATGCCTTGTGTACTTTGCCCCCAGCTAGTAGGAACTTGAAGAGATTCACCTTGCGAGGACTTTATGAAGTGTATATTGTAAGTGACATGCCCCTAGTAATCGTACACTTAGGATGATGCCCCTGACTGTTTGGCTTTTTGAGAGATTCTTGGAATCTTGACTTGATTGCCTCAGATTGATTGGGAAAAACGTGTCATGCCCCTTGTATACGTAGGAGACATTGCTTCTTGGAGTAATATTGTCTGTCGGGATAACTTTCAGTCATTAGTTGTACCCTGTGCAAATTCTTTCTGTTGCTAACATTTGAAATTATGTAGCAGAATTTGTTTAATAATGAATTCATGAGATGCAATGCATACGCTTGTCTTGAGTTTTTGAAAAAAATTAAAACAAGAGATGTAAAAGCGTGATATTTATAAAACGTGATGTTTGTAAAGAACAGGATATCAACTCAGCATTTGTGGTAAACCTTAAGGAGTCGGGATACCTTTGTCGTGACAGTATGCTTTCGAGCTAACCATGCTTCAATTAGGACTTTTAAGGGTTGTAACGTGGCTCGGTTCACGGTTTAAGAAACAAAAGATAAAGGCTCAAAATTTGATTTTACCCACCCCTCTTCGTGATGATCTTCAATCCTAAGCTCAGTTAATTCAACTTATGCATTCAGGTTCCAAGAGACTTTTGGATTTGCACCTTTGATAATGATGGTGGTTCACAAGCAAAGAGAACTTTTGAGATGGCAGTCACTTCTTCCTTTTGGTAGTCACAACATTGTGTTGTTTATTGACTTCTCTTTTTTCATTCTTTTTAATATCCCTAACTTTTGTCTGAACTGTCTATTTTGAGCTTACAGTCAGCGGGATGCCTTGATTTTTGCCTAAGTCTTCTTTTTTGATTTTTTGACTTAGCAGGCTTTTCTTTGTATGTTTTTCATCATTTTTTTTGAAAGATATTGACTGCCTTACTTAATGATTAATGAACCATCATTGGCTTTTGATTGACATCTCCAACACTTCTTTGATGTGTGCGGGTGAACGCTTGTGATTGAAACCTTTGTTTGAAAGGTGCACTGACTGATTCTCTTAAAATAGAATGCACAGCCAAATTAACTGAGAACTATCCTGCCCCAGGTTATGATCAAGGTTTTTAATTAGTACCAGAAAGAAATTTCTACTTCTTAGGCTCAAAGGGGTTGATGAGGGATTAACATCCTTATATCTCCACTGTTTAGGAATTGAAATAATGCATGTAAATCGTCAGCATAGTCCGCTCAAAAGCATACTGTATGAGGTTGCGGTATCGTTTTCGTCATCCTCCCTCGAAAGGCATATAGCTTTAACAGGAGTTGAATATCACAAAACATATGCAAAGTAGAGACATAATTTAAAATGAGTGATAGCGAAATAATTTATTCAAGATAAATATATGCAATGCACTGATGATGATTATTAAAACAGATAATGTCAATCATGAGTCGAATGTTTAAACAAACAGGAAAGAACTTGCAAATGAAAGTAGATCTAATGATCCAAAAGTTCGTCCGTCGAGACGTCAATCAATCATGTCATGACTAGGCATAGGAGCGGTGATCACCACAGGGGTTTCAGGAGGGTTGGATTTGATTTCTCCGTCATTGATCAGATCTTGAATCTTATTCTTTAATGTCCAGCAATTGTTTGTGTAATGTCCAAGACTGTTGGAATGGTACGCGCACCTCGCATTGGGTTTATAGTAGGTGTTAGAATTCGTTGGCTCGATTGCCCTGAGCGTCTGGATCATATGAGTGAATTGATTGTTGTGACTCAATTGTCGTGATTCCATTATCGTGACTCAGTTGTCGTGACTTTGTTGTCGTGATTCCATTATCGTGACTCAGTTGTCATGATTCCATTATCGTGACTCAGTTGTTGTGACTTCGTTGTCGTGATTCCATTATCGTGACTCAATTGTCGTGATTCCATTATCGTGACTCAGTTGTCGTGATTCCATTATCGTGACTCAGTTGTCGTGACTTCGTTGTCGTGATTCCATTATCGTGACTCAGTTGTCGTGATTCCATTATCGTGACTCAGTTGTCGTGATTCCATTATCGTGACTCAGTTGTCGTGACTTTGTTGTCGTGACTCAGATGTCGTGATTCCATTATCGTGACTCAGTTGTCATGATTCTATTATCGTGACTCAGTTGTCGTGATTCCATTATCGTGACTTAGTTGTCGTGACTTCATTGTCGTGGTCTTTTCTGATTTGAGTGTCATGATTAAATCTTTAATGGCATGCTTCAACGGTCTACCATCCTTTACACCATAACCAGGATTGTTCGAATAATAAGCGTATCTCGCGTTGTAATTGTACCCCAAGAATAGGAGTGCCTTTAATTCTTCTTACCCCTTGGCCAAATTAAAGATCATCTTTCGGAATTGGTTGTTCTGAGCCTGAAGATTTTTGACTGATTGCTCGAGATCCATTTGTGCTGAAATAAACAGCGAGGAGGTGAGAAACCTGTGGTGGAAACCTGTGATGCAATGTTATGAATGCAGATGCAATATTTTCAAGGATCTTTAAGGAATTTAGTTAGCGACATTAGAAATTTAATCGGTCACAGCTTTGTTTGAAGAACCTTGGCTTTCATTCTTAAGCGTCCTTATTTACGAATCAAGCTCACCATATCGAGTGGGTCATCGCCTCTGATTCGGGATACTTCTGAATCTGAAGGTACACGGCTAGAGGAAAATAAATCCTCTTGCCCCTTGGTAGGTATGATGTCTTTGAATTGGAAGGTACGTGGCCAGAGGAAAATAAAACCTCTTGCGCCTAGATAAGAGTTCAGTCCTTGATAAGAGCACCTGAAATTGTGCGCCCTAAATTCCTAAGATCCTTGAAAGGGTTAGTTAAATCATGTTATGCTTATGATGCCATGATGTTATGATGTTATGCGATGCATCAGGCAAAGCGTAAGATAGTAAGGACGAGTGAGTCCCACAAGAAAACCAAAGGGTTAGTAGCAAGCACAGACAAGTCACACAAGTGTCCTTAGGTTTAAAGGCTTGCGTGAAGTTCGTAGGTAAGTACCCTCCCCACTGAAGTTAAGTTGGTTCAACTTGTCCTAGAATAGTAACCGGGTTCTATGGTGCTCATATCCCTGATCTTTCTCGCGGGCATTGTCTCAACATAGCGCTCGATCGGCTAGCCAAAAGCATCCCTAGAGTCCAATCTCAATGAGTGTAGCATTGAGTATCAACCGGCTTCAGTCAGGAATCCAAAGCCAGCTATCTCGCTACTTCCTATAGGCCAAAGTCAAGTTCAACTAAGGTTCTAAGGACGAATTAGTGCTTGTGACACCACGCGGTAGCCAAATGTCTCCTCGATCATATTCAAGGGCCATCAGGACAAACCAAAGCGTCGCACTAACGGTGGCCACCAGTTCAACCATAACGATACATGTCGTACAGCCTCCCTGGTCTCATGCCACATACCTAGGGTACACTAGATCCGGGTGTAGGATCTTTAACACAGTAGAATACCCAAAACAGCCTTTAAAGATAAAGCAATCAAGCCAAACAAATTTAAAGTGATCCTAGCTCTAAGGTAACCCCTCTTTTAATCGAAATCATCCCCAGCAGAGTCGCCAGTTCTGTAATACGGTGAACTGACTTTTATATCGAAATGTCGCGGTTAAGCATGAGTCGCCACCGATTTTTATTTTATCCAATTGGAAAGGCTAAAAGAACAGGAAAGACCTTTTGAAGGATTTTGAGTTCGGGGGGTAAGTTATACAAAGGGAAGGTGTAAGGCACCCTTTGCATCCATGGTTATCCATGGGCTCTTAATTGCTTAGCTCACTTTTGAATTGTTTGAAATAATTTTCGAAGAAGAACTTTAGCTTGTAAATAAGTGTAGTCTTTTTGAATCTGATTTTTGAAAAGAGGTGTGAAAAGTAATTTGAATTAGAGCAAGCAATTAATAGCAACTACCCTAAGTTAGAAAAGTTGTTCTTTTAGTCTTTCGAGTGAAAGGATCTATCCATACCATAAGAGGGCAGGAAGTCTTTCAATTGGATGTTGAAAGGGTCATCGAGTAATCATTCGCCATAAGACTGTCCCTTGCCATAAAGAGGGCAGGTAGTCTAAGGGAAGGATATAATAGTCATTTTATCAGTTTAGGCATCATGCGAGGATACCTTAGCAATAGGACAACCATCTTTATTTTTTCTAAGGCGAATTCGAGGGAGTTTCAATAACTTTGAGGTAGCATTGCTTTAGGTATCCTCGGAATCGAGGGACTTTGACTATTTAGTACACTTAGAGGCAACAAGGCAACAATATAAGGCAACAATAAGGCAACAAGAGGGATTACCCTAAAGGTGAGTGTGTGCACCAATCACGTGGTTCAATTCGATTATATTTATCTTGTATTGTTAGTGATCTAATTAATTTAACGAAACTTGCACTCCCTAGGATTACTAACCACAGCAGAAAAGTAAAAGCAGAATTAAAGCCCTACGCTATTACAATAAACACCTGCGAGGATGGGGGAAAAATAAAACATAAAATTAAATTACACGTCTTCAGCCTTGATCTTCCTCGAACCTTCGATTGATCCTGATGAATTAAATTAAAAATGATAACGGTGAGTGTAGGAGGGATTCATTGACATTTGAAAGTAAACCCTAAATTAATCTATAAGGCAAAATTAATATTTAAATAAAAAGGGAGATTAAAACTTAACTTTTGGATTGGCATGGCGTGTAGTCGGAAAACCTGATAGTAACCCTGAATCTACAAACAGAACAAAAAGAAAAGAGAAGATTCTGAGTGTACGCACGATCCTCGTAAACCCTGATTAGGGCATAAGTTAGCCATAATTAATAGAATAAAACAAATTAATCGTTGGTTTTCAGCCCAATTAATTAAATCAGTGAAAATCAGGTTTCGAGCAAATTACCTAAACCTAAGATATATTTTAATCAATTAATAAAATATTTTTATAATTAATTAAATGATTTAAATTAATTTTAACAATTAAAAATAAAATAAAATCATTTAAAATGAATAAACATTTTTATTCTTAATATTTTTTATGAAGGAAAAAAAAATTATTTTAGAAAAATGTTTAATTAAAAGGTTTTTAGAAAGAAACTATATAAATTAAAACAAATACATAATATATAGCAAAATAGATATAAATAAAAAAAATTGAAGGGACTTAGCTGTGGATCCGGTGTGGCGCGGCTCGAGGGTCCATGATAATCCTGCAAGCTGGTGGGTGTTAGATTCATCAATACGTACATCTGATAGTAGATGGAGAGGTTGCACCATAGCATACGTGAGACTGTATGCACGCGATCAGCATGCAAGGTTTGTCACAAAGAATAATCAAAATAAACGTTGGGAGTGGGATTCGAACTCCCTCCCTTGCGTATAGGCACTCAGGACACGCTCCCTCCACTGGGACACCTTATCTCCGCTGTTAAAATTAACACCATAATTTATATTATAATAAAACGCTTTCAAGAAACAAATTCAAAACAAACCGCCAACTACTGTTCATCTTCCCCAGCGGCTCTGCGCGTTTTACCCACGGTTTCACCATGTTTTGGCCACAGTTTTTTCATAACTAATTCCTGCAATCAACAATGTCATCACACAAGCCAAATAAATCGCAATTAGGGGTTCTAATCCGTCCAACATCACCTCCTGATCACACAAATATCATTGATTTGGGATAATTATGTCCTTAAATACAAACCCCAATTCGAAGCTTACAAAACCTAAACATGGTGGATCCCATAATCTGCAATCAAAATCAAATTAAACGGCACAGATAGTTTTCAAACAAAATTCTAAACACAAATGCGGATTCACACATGATTTATGATGCGTATTTGATCCGAATCGAAAACTAAAAAAGGTGATGCAAACCGTAAGGCACATGGGGGTGGTTCTGACGGCTTTGATCGTGAATGACGCTAGGAACAGCTTCAGTGAATTATCAGGAATGTATTCAGATCCACAAATCCCTTTGAATTAGCCTCTATATCTGAATTTGATCCATCACTTTTTTCTTGAATTTTCAAGCGTCACACGGTGGTTTTGGCTGCACCCTCTGCGAATTTCGTCCCCTTCTTTGCCTTCAGGTCTGGAATTTATAATGGCACCATTTAGGTCAGGAAGATTTGAGTGAATCCTTGTGATTGAATCTTTTGGAGATTTGATTTGGAAAAGATTTCTATTTGCCATTTTGAACCCAAATATGTACCAATCACTCTTTGATTCTCAGGTCTGACTTTTTTTGATTGATTATTGATTAGGAAAACAAATCCACGTATCACCTCCACATTTGATATTTTACTTGATTTGTTTTGACTTATTTTAAATAAAAATCAAAATAAATAGAACCAAGATCAAAATTATGCACAAATGGGCTTGGAGGTCTCTTGCTATTCAAATTCATGTTTACACCCCATCAATTAGGCCCATTTATTCAAACATTCAATATTGCTCCATTTTTAGTTATTATTATTTTTTTCAAGATAGCCTAACTTGTGCCAACCATTCCTCACGCATTTCCCTCTAATAAACTTAGATATTTACCCGAGATTTGATCACAAAACAAACCAATATTGTATCTTTTATGTTTTTTCATTATTCGTTTACTTTATTTAAGAATTTAAATATATAAATTCCAAATAAAAATAAAATAATAATGATAAAAAAATAGAGGAATGGCTTCATGAGTCTTATAATGGGTCATGAACATGCTTGAGATGGAAACCTTCTGAATTAGAGCCTGAATTTTGTCATGGAGATAGTCTGAAATATCATAAACCATATGAGGTGCCCTGGAGCTCTTTATTCATTCACTTTCTTCAGAGAAATCAGCAACCTTAGTTATTTGAACCATTGTTTAGGAGGAGTGTCCTTGAGCATTGTGCCTTGACTTTGAATTTGAATTAAGAGAAATAGGATGGGCAAATTTTGGGGTATGACACACGCCATAAGAGGGCAGGAAGCCTTTCATTTGGAGGTTGAAGGTTCGTCGAGAGTTCGTTCGCCATAAGACTATCCCATGCCATAGAGAGGCAGGTAGTCTAAGGGAAGAACCAAAATAGCCTTTCGTAGGCAGCCAGAGGATACCTCAGCCTTTTCGTAGGCAACTTCCGAGGGTCAAGGTCATATTGGTTTATCGAAGGCAGCATCATTAGGGTCTTATGACCTTTGCATAACCGAGGCAACATGGCTGAGGTATCCTCATATTTAAGGGACATGGCTATTCTGCAAAAACACAAGGCAACAGGCAACAGAGAGGTTACACCAAAATTGTGCGTGTGTGCACCAATCACGTGATTTGATTCAAAAATTTATCTTATAATTAGTTATTCTAGGTTAATTACAGGCTTGCACTCCCTAGAATTACTAACCACAACAACTAATATAAACAATTAAAGCAATAATGGGGAAAGGGAAAATGAAACCAGCGGGGGGAAGGGAAATTGAAACCAGCGGAGGATAATAAATAAATAAATAAAAGCAGAAGAATAAAGGAGATTAACGTTTAGGGTTACCGACTATTCGAGCCTTGACGGATAGCAAACCCTGAAAAGGTGGGAAAAATAGCAAGCAAAAGTAGGGTGAGTGCATTATCAATTCAGAGTCAATTAGGGTTAACCCTAATAAAAATAAAATCAAATAAACAAATATTTAACATAGAAAAGAACTCTTAGCTTTTAATTTGATCTGATATGGTTGGCGATCGGAGGAAGCCTCAGGGTTAACCCTGAAAAATGGCAAAGCAAGGGCAGAAAAGTGAATGTAGGCAAGATTTATTTAAAGGCAAACCCTAATTAAAAGGAAACAAAATTAACTTTAAAACAATAATAATTAAATTGAATACTTAGCTTCGGATCTTGATCAGGCGCATAGTCGGAATGTATTGGAAGAGCAACCCTGAAAAAAGGCACAGAAAAAACAAATATTTTCAGTGTATGGAATGATCGTCGTAAACCCTAATTAGGGTACGAATTGAATAAAATAACGTAGGCGACTTAATTAATTACTGGTCTCGCGACGTAATTAATTAAATCGAGAAAAGAAAATAAAATCGGACACAAAGGTATTTTTTATGAATTTTTATGAATTAAAATAAGATATATATGAATTTTTGAGAATATTTAAATAAATATGAAAATAAGAAAATAAATTAAATAAAATGATTTAAATGAAATAAATATTATATATTATAAATAAATAAAAGAAAATAATATGTGTAAATAAATTAAATGATATATATATATATATATATATATATATATATATATATATATATATATATATATATATATATATATATATATATATATATATATATGAATAAAATAAAGGAAATAATTAAATAAATAATTAAAAGAAAATAATTATTATTATTAATCATAAAAAAACATTTTGAAAATATATATAATAGTTTTTATTAGGATAGAGAAAAAGGATTTAAAACAACATATATATATTAATATAGAAAATAAATATAAGGCTATGTAATTAAAATAAAAAAAATTATGAAAAACTTAATTTTTAATTGTGTGTGGCACATGCGCGTGGAGTATGGTACACCTGCGCTACCTGGAACAGTGGATTGAGAGAGAAAGACATCTGATGGCTGGCAGCGAGAGGGTACATGACATGATGGTGCGTCACAACACACTGGATCAGGGGGAGATTTTCAAAACGCGCGCGCGAGGCTTCCAGTAGGAGAGTGACACATCGTCGTCTTCTACCTTGGAAAAGTTCAGAAACCCCTTTTTACAGCGCTTTTCACAAAAGCGCTATAAAAGCCCCATTCTTTAACACCTGAAAAATAGCGAATACGCCCAAACACACACAGAAATTTTTCGCGAGGCATTCAACATGCTCGTATGAATCTTACGAACCTGAACATGGTCTTAATTTGGTCAAAAGGAACCTGTGTGAAAAAGCCCTAAAAAAGCTTTGAAACCCTATTATGGCATATTATTCAAAACAACATAATAACACATATAATTCTCCAGAATCGATCATCACATGATATCAAACACAAATATACGAATTAAATCCGTCAATGATGCATGAACAATGCAAATCGAACAAGTTTAAAGTAAGGCAAACCGTGGGGGATTAGGGATGATTCTGGACGTGTCTCTTGCGTGCGACAATTGGAAAAGCTTCAGTGAACACTAGGGAATGCTTTGCAATCAACAAAAACACTTGAATCGTCCTTCAATTAGGAATTGGAACTTTGGTTTTTCTTGAGTTTTTTTGCTTCGGGTTAAGGTTCTCTTATGCAGCCAAAACTTGAACCCTTGCATCTGAATGGTTTGTGTACTTATAGGGGATGAATTAGGGTTGATAAAATTGAAACAAATCCTTTTGAATCTTGAATTGAAGGTTTTGGAAATTTGATTGAAAATCTCTTATGAAAGCTTTCTAAATTTGCTTAATTCCAATCTAATCTCTTCAAATTTTATTTGCACGAATTTGTATTGATTGAGGAGCCTAATTGATGATTGGAAACAAATTTTCCCATAAATCTTTTGATTTTTCTTAATTTTATTAATTTTTAAATGAATAAAAATCCTTATAAAATTAATTAAAATCAAACAAATTCGTGGCCAATGGTTTATGGGCTCCTAGTACCATAAGGAAGGAGGTTGGATCTTAAAAACATGGGCCCATTTGCAAAGAAATTTATTTTAAGGCCTTTTGCTTCACATTCTTTCTTCCAAAATTAGCCAACTTTGACAAGGCATATCTCTTTCAATTTTCGAGGCATGGAGGAGTTCTAGGACTTTTTAGAAACCTTGAAGAGTCCTCTAACCAGTGTTTTTGGCCTCATGTCAAAATAATTTTCCATGCTCCTTATATGTCCTTTTGAAAAAAGTGACTTTTTGTTGACTTTTAAAAAGGACCTATAATGTTTTAGTCCATATCTCTCAAATAAAGCATTTTTAGACTTGGCATGTGAGAGACAAAATTGTAGAGAATCAAATTTCCTACAAAATAAGCTTTGGATGGAAAGTTTCTGATGTTCCATGTGAGAGTTATGGCTGGTCAAAGTTCAGTTGACTTTCTCCTATGAAAACCCTAATTTAGAAACTTTTTGAATTGTTGATTTTTGATCTTTCCTTGATGAACCATGATCAATACTTGATCAAATGGTGAATGATACTTCAATATTAGGATCTTGACAAAAAATCAGGAGTTTTGACTTTACTTTGCCCACAGTTGACTTTTAGGTCAACCCAGTCGACTGTTGACTTTCTGAACATTTGAATGATCAATCCTTTAAGCTGAGACTTGATACTTGTCATAGAGGTAATGTGAGATACTTTGAGCCATATGGGATGCCTTGGAGCCATTGATTCATTGATTTTCCTTCTGAACAACAAAACCCTAGTTTTCTGATCTTTGCTTAGGAGAGATGTCTTTGAGCTTTATACTTTGTTTTGAATTTGAATAGGAGAAATAGTGTGGGCAAATTTTGGGGTATGACAGCTGCCCCTGTTCAATTTTCTTAAACCTGAAGATGTAGAGTGGTTTGTATGTCAGTCGGAATCTGATGGTGGAAGAGGATTGAACACTAGAATACCTAGAAATTTGCCCTAGCTGATGATGAAAGGGCTTTTGTCGGAGATGGGCTTGAAGATGCCATCCAGGTGTATGATGGGGATGGGCTTAAAGATGCCATCCAGTAGATCATGCAGTAGATTATGTTTGAAGTGTTTGAGAAGTAGTTGTTTGAGTGTTGATCGTGTCATTACTGTTCGTAGTAGATGAACTAGATCTTTGAAAGATGATCGTGTCTACACTGTTCGTGATGATAGAATTAGATCTCTTGTTGTGTCAGCACCGTTCGTAGTAGCTGAATTAGACTTTAGAAACAGTTGATCATGTCCACACCGTTCGTGATGATGGAATTAGATCTCTGAGAGTTGATCGTGTCAGCACCGTTCGTAATGCCTGAATTAGATCTTGGAAAGATGATCGTGTCTACACCGTTCGTGATGATAGAATTAGATTTTTGAAGGTCGATCTTGTCAGCACCGTTCGTAGTAACCGAATTAGATCTTGGAGAGATGATCGTGTCTACATCGTTCGTGATGATAGAATTAGATTCTCTTGTCGTGTTAGCACCGTTCGTAGTAACTGAATTAGACTCTAGGGGGTAATTGATCGTGTCCACACCGTTCGTGATGATGGAATTAGATCTCTGACCGTGTCAGCACCGTTCGTAGTAACTGAATTAGATCTTTTGAAAATGATCGTGTCACCACTGTTCGTGGTAAATGAATTAGATCTTCGAGCGTTGACCGTGTCAGTACTGTTCGTGGTAGCTGAATTAGATCCTGGAAAGTTGGAGATTTCGTTCATTTGTATGTACCTGTATTCTGCAATAGGTGTAGCAATTTATATAATGCCATGATGCATGCGTCATGTAATGAGTCTGAGAAACGTTGTATGTTATGCATGAGTTTATTATGAGATACTTGTATGCAATGTATGGATATGTATGCGATGTGTGATCATGATTCATATCGTATGAAGTATCTTGATCGGGACCCTGATGTCTTTATCTTGTTTGGAAGATATACAGCTGGGGATTTATGATGTCTGCTTGGGGATGATCAGTAACTCGATGTGCCCTGATTGGGGATGAGAGATGTCGGAGAGACTCTGTTGGGGAACCACGTCCTTTGTTGAGAGTATTTGAAGGTGTCTTCTTAATGAGTACTCTGTGGGGATTCCTTCAGATTGTTGACTTTGAAGGAGGACTTCTGGATTACTTTAGACATTGTCTCTTTGCCTTTCCTATCTAATGAACTAATAGATATTTTTATGAAAGAAAAGATAGATGATAATCATGTTCATATGCATATGTTCATTCAAAATTATCATTGGACGTTCGCGTATTCGAAAAAGAAAAGGAAAACTTGAGATAGAGAAAAATAACTTGTATTAAGAAAGCCATGAATAGGCAAAATAAAGAACATATTGTGTGTTTTTGAAAAAGGTACATAATAAAACAAAAGAAAAATAGCTATGTGGAAACAATCCTATTGAGTTTCAACTCTGCTATTGCTATTATGTCTTCGAGCATCTCATCCCTTGCTTGTTGGAGAAAGATGATTGAATCGATCTGAGCCCTTTGAACTTGATGTTGTAGATATATCTGATTGATGAATGATGTGAACGAGACATAGTCGTACGCTTAATCCTTAACTTTTGCCTAGACCGCCTTTTCAGGTTTTCAGCCTACCAGGATACCCTTTTTTGCCCAAGTCGCCCTTTCAGGTTTTCAACTTGACGGGTGTACATTTTTTATATATATCCCTAAATTTTGCCCAAACCCTTTTGGTTTGTCGGGATGCCCTTACTTTTGCCTAGGTACGTTGACCTAGCGGGTATTAGTTATGCGTAGTATTTTTTGACTATGTCAGCATTCACGGGATGTGGAAAGTCTTCGCCATCCATGGTAGTGAGTATCATTGCTCCTCCAGAGAATATCTTCTTGATTACGAATGGTCCTTCATATGTGGGAGTCCACTTGCCCCTAGGATCACCTTGTGGTAGAATAATCCTCTTTATGACCAAGTCGCCAGTCTGATAAACTTGTTGTTTGACTCTTTTGTTAAATGCCTTGATCATACGCTTCTGATATAATTGTCCATGACAAACAGCCGCAAGCCTCTTTTCGTCAATCAGGTTTATCTGATCCAGTCGAGTTTGAATCCATTCGTCTTCGTCTAACTCTGCCTCTTTCATGATCCTCAAGGATGGAATCTGAACTTCAATCGGCAACACAGTCTCCATACCATAGACTAGCGAGAACGGGGTTGCCCCAGTTGAAGTGCGTGCTGAAGTACGGTAACCATGGAGAGCAAATGGTAACATCTCATGCCAATCCTTGTAAGTCACAGTCATTTTTTGTACAATCTTCTTTATGTTCTTGTTGGCGGCCTCCACAGCGCCGTTCATCTTTGGTCTATATGGGGAAGAATTGTGGTGCTTGATATTGAACTGTGTGCAAAGCTCAGTAATCATCTTGTTGTTCAGATTGGTACCATTGTCTGTGATAATCCTTTCGGGGATGCCATACCGACAGATAAGATTGTGCTTAATGAATCGAGCCACCACATTCTTGGTAACGGAGGCGAATGAAGCAGCCTCTACCCATTTGGTGAAGTAATCGATGGCCACAAGGATGAAGCGGTGTCCATTGGAAGCGGTAGGTTTGATTTCTCCGATCATATCAATGCCCCACATTGCAAAAGGCCAAGGAGCAGTCAGAACATTCAGAGGAACTGGAGGTATGTGTACTTTGTCGGCGTATATCTGGCATTTGTGGCATGTTCTAGAATGTTGGTGACAGTCAGTTTCCATAGTGGACCAGTAGTAGCCCGCTCTTAGAATCTTTTTAGCCATAGTATGTCCTCTAGAATGGGTTCCAAAGGTACCATCGTGTATGTCCTCTAGAATGGGTTCCAAAGGTACCATCGTGTATGTCTTCCATGATCTCTTCAGCTTCCTTCTTGTTCACACAACGAAGGAGGGTTGAATCATAATTGCGCTTGTATAAGGTTCCATTGCTCAGAAAGAACTTGGATGCGAACCTTCTTAAGAATTTCTTGTCATTGATGGATGCCCCTTCAGGATACTCTTGAGTCTCGAGGTATCTTTTTACTTCGTGAAACCATGGCTTTTCTTCAACCTCGTCGGTAACTATCTTGTAACAGTATGCTGGTTCATCATATCTTTCGATAATAACTATAGGAGCCTCATTGCCCCATCTGACCTTGAACATGGATGACATAGTAGCTAATGCGTCTGCCAGTTGATTCTCTTCTCGGGGAATATGTTCGAATTTAATCTCTTCGAAGTGTGGAATTAAAGATAGCACCAAGTCTTTATAAGGCATGAGATTAGGATGCTTCGTATCCCGTTCTCCTTTGATCTGACTGATTACTAGGGCACAATCCCCATATACTTCCAAGAACTTGATTCTTAAGTCAATAGCAGCTCTGAGTCCCAAGATACATGCTTCATACTCAGCCATATTATTGGTACAGTCGAAACATAGTCTTGCTGTGAACGAGGTGTGTCCACCTGCGGGAGAGATAATTACGGCGCCAATACCATTACCAAATGCATTCGAAGCTCCATCAAAAACCATAGTCCATCGGGATCCTGGTTCAGGTCCTTCATCCGGGCTAGGTTGTTCCTAATCAGTAACAAGCATAACATCTTCATCTGGGAATTCGATGCTCATGGAATGATAGTCGTCCACAGCTTGTTGAGCCAAATGATCTGCCACTACACTTCCTTTGATCGCTTTTTGTGTTGTGTATTAGATGTCATAATTTGTTAATATCATTTGCCATCTTGCTATTCGTCGAGAGAGAGCGGGTTTTTCGAACACGTACTTGATAGGATCCATTCTAGAAATCAACAAAGTGGTATGGTTCAACATATACTGTCTCAGTCGGCGAGCAGCCCATGACAAAGCACAACAAGTTTTCTCGAGCAGTGAGTATCTTGTTTCACAGTCGGTAAACTTTTTGCTAAGGTAGTATATTGCATGCTCTTTTCGACCAGACTCGTCATGTTTCCCCAGTACGCACCCCATCGAGTTCTCTAACACTGTTAAGTACATAATTAGAGGTCTTCCTTCAGCAGGTGGTATCATGATCGGAGGTTCTTGCAGATACTTCTTGATTTTGTCAAAGGCTTCTTGACATTGGTCATTCCACTTTAATACTTGATCTTTCCTCAGTAGCTTGAAGATTGGTTCACAAGTAGCGGTCAGATGGGAAATAAACCTGGAAATGTAATTCAGGCGTCCCAGGAATCCTCTAACTTCTTTCTCGTTTCGTGGAGCAGGCATCTCTTGTATAGCTTTTACCTTTGCAGGATCGACTTCAATACCTTTACTACTAACAACGAAACCCAACAGCTTACCAGACCTTACGCCAAAGGTACATTTGTTCGGATTCAGCCTCAATTTGTACTTCTTCAACCTATCAAACAACTTCTGCAAATGGACCAGATGTTCTTCTTCAGTGTTGGACTTTGCAATCATATCGTCAACATAGACCTTTATTTCTTTATGAATCATATCATGGAATAGAGCTACCATTGCACGTTGGTACGTTGCCCCAGCGTTCTTCAACCCAAACGGCATGACTTTGTAACAAAAGGTGCCCCAAGGCGTAGTGAAAGTTGTCTTTTCCATGTCTTCGGGTGCCATCTTGATCTGATTGTAACCTGAGAAACCATCCATGAAAGAGAACACCTTGCATTGTGCAGTACTATCAACTAGAATGTCAATATGCGGTAGTGGGAAATCATCTTTAGGGCTTGCTCGATTCAAATCTCTATAGTATACACACATTCTGACTTTTCCATCTTTCTTAGGCACGGGTACTATATTGGCGATCCATGACGGATAACTCACAACTTTTAGGAAACCAGCATTGAATTGTTTTTCAACCTCTTCTTTGATCTTTTGAGCCATGTCAGGTCTGCTTCTTAACTTTTGTTTAACCGGAGGACTATTTTCTTTGATCGGTACGTGGACCACAATATCAGTATCGAGCCCAGGCATATCTTTGTAAGACCAAGAAAAGATCTCAACATTGTCTCGTAACATCTGAATTAACCTCTATTTGACAACATCTTCTAATTCGGCCCCTATCTTGATTTCTTTCTTTTCTTCGTCAGTACCTATGTTCACAATCTCGATTGGCTCTTCGTGCGGCTGTATAGTCTTCTCTTCTTGCTCTAGTAATCTGGAAAGTTCTCTAGGCACTTCACAATCTTCCTCACCTTCATCCTCAGCTTGGTAGCTCGGATTTTCAAAGTCATATTTAGCAATAGCATAGTCGTTATCAATAGGATCCAGAGTGGATATGGATCTGCAGTGCATTATGTGGGTGTGTGTGAGAACGCATAGCTATAAAAGTAAAGAAAAATAAAAGCGAATACACAAATTGAATACGAAACGTCCAATGCTTTATTGAATGAAAATATGCTTATGAAATGACAAGCCCTAACAATGGACCATTGTGCCTCGGGCGGGGCACATGGCTTTAGAGCTTATTGTTTATTGAAGTACAAAATTTGAAATTGGAAATATAAAGGAAAGCAAGAAATAAACTAAGAACGGCAATTACTCCTGACTATAGGAGATAGAAACAATGTCTTCAGTCTTCCAGTTGCCCAGCCCTTTGTCTGATGTACGGAAGATCCACTTGTCCAGGTTGTAATTATCTTCATCTTCTCCGATGGCATTGACTCCCTTGCTGATGAAATGATGCTTCAAACCTTCTGGACGAGGATGTTGTTCTCCCTTCTGATCCTTAGCAGTGCAGCCTAAACCCCATTTGTTGGACTTGTAAGGAATATCAGGTAATTTCCCCCAGATGGTGCAGCCACCTTCTTCTACCACAACCCTAGTGTCTTTCAGAGAAGCCATTGTAGGAGGAACCCTAGTAACTTTAGGAGGAGTGTAGACATGCTTAGTCTCAGGAACCACTTGAGGGACCAATTCGAACGCTTGACGGGGAGATTCAAAAGCTTCTCCAATGAATTCAACATACTTGGTCTCATCTATGAAGCTCACCACATACTCTTCTTCACCATACACAGTCACAATCTTGCCTTTTGTTGGATATTTCAGTTTCTGATGGAGAGTTGAAGTCACAGCATTTGCCCCATGTATCCAAGGACGTCCAAGTAGACAAGAATAGGCGGGACGAATATCCATCACATAGAACACAATATTGAAAGTCTGGGAACCTACTCTGATCGGGAGCTCAACCTCGCCATATACAGTACTCATTGTACCATCGAAAGCTTTTACTATCACATCACTGGATTTCAGCTCAATTCCGTCAACCTTGAGTTTGTCCAGCACCAACTTGGGTAGTACATTCAGAGACGAGCCATTGTCAACCAGTACATGGGCCAGAGTGGTGCCCCCACATTCAATGGATATATGCAGCGCTTCGTTATGATTCTTTCCACTAGGACTCAGATCAACATCAGAAAACCCAAGGTAATTCTCTGTCGTCAGGTTTGCAATACAATTCTCGAGTTGTGTGACAGAAATCTCTTGTGGCACTTGTGCGGCCTCTAGAAACTTCATCATAGCTTTGGCGTGAGTCTTGGAACAACTCAGGAGTGACAACATAGAGATCTTAGAAGTAGTATGCCCCATTTGTTCAACAATGTCATAATCACTCTTGCGGATGATCTTCAGGAACTCATTCGTTTCTTTAGATGGTGGATTTTCAGTGACAGTCTCAAGTTCATGTAATGGTCCTTTACCACGAGCATCAGCACTCGGGGTGATAGTAACAGCAGGTGAAGCAGTGTTTAGAGAGATCTCTAGAGAAAACACCCTTCCACTTCTTGTCACTTTACTAGTCCCAGCAATATTACCCACATCGAGATTGGCATGTTCAGAAACTTTATCAGATTCAAGTTCTTGCTTTACTCCACGAACATAGACTTCGGCACCATAATTCCAAGGGATAGCCTTATCAGAAGAATATGGCATCGGACCAGGTTTAGTAATAATGATCGGAGCTACACGGGGTTCAGCAGAAATCTTGAAAGGAGCCTTGGTAGGGATCTTCAATGGGACTTTGGAAATGACGGAGACATCCTCGATTTTCAGGCCACGAGAGAAACCTTCACACAAATCTTCAACAAAAGGGGTCTTCTCAAATTTGATAGTGCCACGATCCATCCAGCCTTAGATACCTCTTTTCAGATTCTCACAACCATTAGGTAGGGATGCACAGTAATAACAACCTGGGTCGCAACCTGGAAATAAACCAGCTTGCAGCAGCTTTCTCTTGATGTCAGGGGGAGGTGTTGAAAAATCTCTCACATCATAAACATGGATGGTGTCCATGATAGCGTTAACGGTCTTGTCGTGTTTTGGCATAGGAGCAGTGATGACATTAGGAGTCTCTGGGGCGTTGAACTCGATTTCGCCAGCATCTATCATGTCTTGGATCTTATTTTTCAACGCCCAACAATTATCAGCAGTGTGTCCAGGGCTATTAGAGTGATACACACATTTTGCATTAGGATCATAGTTTGGAGAAGTAGTGGTGACGTTCTTCGGAGGATCTCTTATGGTGATCAGATTGGCTTTCAATAGATGTTGCAGAGCCTGAGATAAAGGCATGTTGATTTTAGTGAATTGCCTTCTAGGTGCGTCTGGCCTACGCTGATATCCTTGTCTAGGAGCTTGTTGAGGTGTTGGAGTAGAGATGAGGACGGCACCAACAGACTGATTCTGATCATTCTTACCACGGCCCCTCTAACTATGAACAACATTAGACTCATTTCTTCCATAATAGGGTTTCTTTGTAGTACCAGAAGATGTGCCTACTTGAATCTTCCCACTTCGAATACCATTCTCAACATGTTCTCCAGTCAAGATAAGATCAGTAAACCCAGATGAAGAACTACCCAGTAAGTGACTATAGAACGGCCCAGTTAGCGTGCCCATGAACATGTCCACCAACTCCCTATCAGTCAAGGAAGGTTGGACTCTTCCAGCTAAATCTCTCCACTTTTGCGCATACTCCTTGAAACTTTCCTTAGGTCCCATAGACATGCTTTGTAGTTGCATGCGAGTTGGTGCGAGATCGGAATTATATTGGTATTGCCTGTAAAAAGCAACGACCAAATCTTCCCAAGTACGGATGCTAGTACCCTCCAGTTGATAGTACCATTCGAGTTGAGTTCCAGATAAGCTTTCTTGAAAGAAATGGATCCAGAGCCTCTTATCAGCAGTGTGAGGCTGAATCTTCCTTACATAAGACCTCAAATGCATCTTGGGGCAGGAGACCCCATCATATTTAGCAAAGGCGGGAGTTTTGAATTTTGGAGGAATAACGACCCCAGGAATGAGTCCCAACTCTTCAAAATCCAGCCTAGGTACCTTCTGAATTTCCACGCTTCTCAGACGCTCTTCTAGTAGCCTATACCTCTCATCAGGATAATCCTCGTCTTGAGGATACTCTTCTTCTTCCTCATCTTGATCATCAGAACCTACATGACTTCCATGGTTGTTCTTGACACTAAAATCATCTTCTTCCTCTTCCTCCTCCTCGTCTTTAGGAATCCCAGCTTCTTCGGCCTTCTTGGGACGACCTTTGAATCTTCTTCCCAGGTTGATCACTCCCTTAGTTTTCTTAGTCTTCGTCTTCTTAGTCAGAAGAGCTTTCAGTTCATCTTGCCCCTTGGACAAGTTCAGGATCAAGGCTTGAAATTCAGCATTCTGAGTTTGGAGATCCTTGACAGATTGTTCGAGATCCATCTTTTTTCTCACTGAAATAAACAGCGGAAAGATGAGGCATTTGTTTTTATGAAACCTGTGATGCAATGTTTATGGATGATATGATTATGCGTATGCAATGTTTCGAGGACCTTGGAATTCAAATTTGTTTAAAAACAAACAAAAAGAAACTTTATTAATAATGCTTAAGGAAAAAATTGTAAATTGTTTTATTATTATCTTTTACAATAATGAAAGTATAAAAATAGAAATAAAATAAAACTAGGAATAAAATAATAAAGATAAAAAATAAAAGTCTTCAAGTCTCCCATGGACGCCTCCTTTTTGAACCAATGAAGTTGTTGATGCCTTGCTCCGCTTGAAGTAGCTTTGTGAGCTCTAATACTTTCTTTTCTTTAGCGCGAAACTGAGCTTCAAAAGTATCTCTTTCTTCCTTTAGTTGAATCCAAGATCTCTTTAATTCTTCGATGTCAGTTGGCATGTCTGGATGAGCAATAACTTGAGGAACATTTTCCTCCCAATCAGGCTCCACTATCACAGGTAGGACATATGGATAAGGCCTGATGAGGCGTTGAGCACGAGTGCGCACCCATCTGAGGTAAGGCCCTAAAGGAATGGAATTCCTTTGCCCTAAGCTCTTGCTATTAATTCTGTTCACCATATCCCATCCTCGTATAAATTTCCGGCGGTGATTCTGAGCATCATCTTCATAATCAAACACAACCCCTTGTATAAGCATTTGATGAGGACCATCTCTTCGAGCATAACCAAACTGACGTAAAGCTAAGCAAGGATTATAAGTAATACCCCCTCGTATGCCAAGTAAAGGCACATTAGGATATTGTCCACAACGGTCGATGATAGTAACATCCTCTTTGGATAAGGAAAGCCAACGGATATCAGAATGAGAAAGTGACATTATCCTCTTATTCCATTTCAGCCCTTGGTCATTCCTCATTACTGAGTGAGGAAAGTGCGAAATAAACCACTTATATAGCAAAGGTATGCAACACATAAGAGTCCCTCATTTCTTCATAGTACGAGTGTGAAGAGAGTGTAGGATGTCTCCAAGCAAAGTAGGAACTGGGTTGCGTGTCAGAAATATCTTTATGGCGTGCACATCAATGAACTGATCAGGATTAGGGAATAATACTAAACCATAAATGAGTAAAGCTAATATGTCTTCGAAGGCTTGATAACTCATGGACTTCAAAAACATGCGAGCTTTTCCGAATAAGAACTTAGCGAGGAATCCCTTGACTCCACTTCTGGTTTCCCAATGACCTTCAATATCAGACTTCTTAAGGTGTAAAGCGGAAGCGATAACTTTCAATTTTGGAATTTCTTCCAAACCAGTGAACGGGATCTAATCTCGGATAGAGAGTCCAAGTATATCAGAGAACTCCTCCATAGTAGGTACCAACTGATAATCCGGGAAAGTAAAACAATGATGCTCGGGATCGAAGAATTGAAATAGTACACTCATCATCTCTTCGTCAAAACCTGAAGTAACCAAACTGGGCAAGAGACCATGTCTTTCAGTGAATCGGGAACCTCCAGGAATCTCTAACACCAACTCTTTCAGCTCGGAAGGTATCTTCACAAAGTTAACTCGAATGGTGTTTCTAGTCTCCATGATGTAACACCCCATATTTTCTAATTTTAATTTAATTGGAAATTAAATTATTAATTAGAGATAATTTAGTATTTGGTTGAATTATATGGAAAATGATGAGTTATTGGCATTGGGCCTAGAGTGGTGATTAGCAGAAGAGGGGGTGTTGACTAAGCAAGCCCATTATAATATTTTATTTTATTTTTCATAAAATAAAGGAATTGGGAAAAGAGGAGAGGAAAGGAGACAGACTCTGAGAAAGGGAGAACACGTGAAGTGAGAAGAGCCAAAAGGGAAGAAGATCTTCGAAGATTCGACTCTGAGGTAAGGGGGGATTCTTCGGGTTAGTATTCCTTATGTGATTATAGGTAGTATGATTGATTAGGATTGTTGTCTAGTTCAATCGTACGTGTCGGGTTTGAGACTTTGTTAGGTTTTGATGAATTGGTATGAATTACATGATTCTGTTGATGCTCATGTTATGTGTTGTTAATACTTGTATAAAATTTGTCTGAATTATGTGTTTATATGAAAATTGATGTTATATGTGTCGTATGTTCTATGTACCTGAAATTGGGGAAAAGGGAATAGGGAAATGCTGTCAAAATAGTGAATTTTGCTGTGCAGGTACGTAGGAACCGGTTCCCGTATGGGACGAACCGGTTCCCCCTTGTAAAAACAGAGAAATATGGATTCTGGGTAGCTGGGAACCGGTTCCCATGTAGGGACAACCCGGTTCCCCATAGTAAAAATCCGAGGCGTGATTCTGGAGACTGCCAGGAACCGGTTCCCATGTAGGGACAACCCGGTTCCTGCAGCATTTTTCTAAAAATGTTTTATCTTTGAAAACTCATAACTTTTGATCTGAGTATCCGATTTATGTGCCGTTTTGGGCGTTGCGAAGCTAATGAGATGCTTTAACTGATGAATTGATAAATGGGCAGTAGCCGACTTTACTTTAAGAACTCAAATTAATTATTGATGATTGAAACATGGTATACGTATATGTGCTTATTCATATGACTATTGATGCATGTATTTATGTTGGTGATGGGATTATAATATCCAATGAATGATGTTGGTGTATAACATGTCGTAAATGATACATGCTGTGTGACTTACTGTTGAGTTGTCTTATATAATTAATACGTGGTGTATAATGATGATAGATGTACGAAGTATGATGATGATGATTGGTGATTGTGAATATTAATATATTGTTAATATTAAAATGTTGGTTATGGTGGCAATTAACATTAATATGATGTGTATGTTAATTGTGATGATGTGATGTATGGATGTGAATGATTGAATGATGCTTATACATGTACATACTTGTTGTGACCTTATTGGTAAGAGGTGATAAGCGATGTTAAGCATCGGAATGATGATGATGTATAAAGATGTAAGTATGTGTCATGTGTGCATTATTCATAAATCATTTGCATTGGAAGGCTAATTCCCATTGTGCGGAGATTAGCGGGAAGTCATCGTGTGCCCATGTGGGGTGTGAGCGATGAGGCAGTAGTCGTGTGCCCATGTGGGGTGTGAGCGACTAGAGGGCAGTATCAAAGAGAGAAGTCCTGTGATATGATTCACGAATTTTTGGTACCACATGCATAGTGTCAGTCGAATCATATGCATTGGTTATAACATGATTGGATGAGATCCAGTGTTATGCCTTGGTGTGTTTTTACATGGTTGATGTATTAAAAAGATGTTGTTAATATGACTTGATCCTTGATGAAATTGATGAGTTGTGGGCCGATGACCAATATTGTTGGATGATGCTTGCTTGTTGTAATAATTCCGATTATATGTATGATTGAGTGGATGATAATTACTATGAGATTTTATTGCTTATGATTGCATAATGCTTATTAATTCGAATGAAACTCACCCTTACTTTGATGATTTCAGATTAAGGATGTAGCGGCGTCTTGATTGGGTGAAGATAGCTTGTAAGCTAGCCCGTAGTTCGTGTCGAGTCATGCTCTGATTGTAACACTGGGGAACGATAGTTTAGAGACGAATTATTATGTCGGTCTTGTTGTTTTATGATTGTTTTAGAATAACTTGCATGGATAATGAATATGCAATGTTATGGATTATTGTCCGCTGTGTTGAACATGAATTGTAATTATGTTAAGTGGTTCCTCGTGTAGCATGACAAATGACTATGGTATTTTTCTGCTAAAGAAGTTGTGACATCCTTGTATTTCATGTTTACTCTGATTATTATTCTATTTTCCGCGGGGGTTTAGAAGGGTGTTACAATAGTGGTATCAGAGCATAGTCGGTCCTTGTGACCAGAGTCTTGTTGTTAATGTCCTTTCGGTATGCGACATGTGTGTGAAACACTGTCGGTACTCAGTGTGTTCTAACTGTTTGCCTGTAGAAGTGGGATTGAGACTAGTGGGGGAGAAGCTATGCTTCTCGGATATGTCTCAGATGCAAGATGTTAGAGTGATGCGTAGGGCAGCAGTACAAGAGTGTAGACTTATTGTTTTCTGAAGTGAAGGTGACTTGGGCTGAAGACTGTGGTCGTTATTCAGTTGGAGTGTCTCGGAGTAGATGATGGTTATTTCTGAGAAATGGAATTTCGAAGTTGTGATGCTTCAAGTGCTACTGACGTACTGTGATGTTGTCGTGTGAGTAGCCTATGTGAAAGGTCGCTGTCGGAGTAGTGATTAAAGAAAGTATTGACGTAGACCTTGTCGTAGGATTACTAGTAAGTAATTGAGATGATAGTAGAGGTTATCGATATTGTTGAGAAAGTTTCGAAGTGCGAGTAATGCAAAGAGACGAGTGTGATCTCAAGGATAAGAAGGTTGATGATGGCGTACATGAATTTGGTTTCAGGATGTTGTAGAAATCGAGTTTCAGCGATGAAACGTGTTGTTTAAGTTATAAGAAGTTTGGAAGCGAAGAGATGTGATGAGATAATGTTAATAATGAGATTAATTTGAAAAGGATGAGTTTTGGAGCAGAATTTCCATAAGCAAATCGCAGGAAGATTGCTGAATCGTTATGAAACTTCGAAAATTCATAACTGGAGTTCTGGACATCCGATTTGAGTTCCGTTTGAAGCGTCGGAAAGCTAAAGAGATGGAGTTTGTTATAAAAATGGTTGCAGCAGCTGTAACAATATTTAATTGTGACCGGGTGCTGTTGGAAAGAGGTGAAGTTACGGTTACACTTGTCCTTAGAACTAGATTGTTCGTTGGTGCAGCATGGGATGTCAGTGTCAGAGTTAAACAGAATAAAGGAATAATGAGGAGGCTTGTTGAGAAGCAATCTTAGAGATTAAATGTGCCAATTGAGAAGTTTTGGAGATGTCGTATAGGGTTTTGTTGCATGGTGTCGGTATTGTATCTTGGATAACGATTGGAAACATTCATGTCTTGAGCTCTGAGTGTCAGATTAATGTACCGTTTGAATCCACGAAGAGGAGAGATTATGTTCTACATTGTGGAAGAGTTATAAATACCATAGACTGGTCCTATGAGGAGATATGATGATGTCGGTTAAAGAAGCATGAACAAGTGTTGAATAAGAATGCCTATTACCGCGATTGTTCGGAACGAAGTCGAGTAGAATATGTCGTTGATGAATAAGATGATCAGGATGATTTAAGTATTAATGGATTTGAGTGATGAGGGAATTAGTAGAAAAAAAAAGCGACATAGACTTTGGAACCATTTGTGGTATATTGTGATGCGTCGTTGATGGGTTTGGATGGTGTATTGATGTAAAACCAGTAAATAGTAACTTATGCGTCGGACGATTGAAAGCGCAGGAAAGGAATTATCTGACTCATGATTTAGAATTGGCAGCCATGGTTTTGTTTTGATGTTGCAGTGACATTATTTGTATGGTTCGAGGTTGCCTCTAAAAATATCGATGCTGATGGTGAAAGAGTTGGATTTAATTGAACAATTCAGAGAATTAAGTTTGGTATGTGAAAGTGCTCCTAATAATGTTAGATTGGGTATACTGAAACTGACTAATGGTATTCCTGACGAGATTAGAGGAAATCAGAAAGCTGATGTTGAGTTGATCGATAAGTCGACCTTGAATTGCCAAGGTAAAGACGGTGAATTCAGAATTGACGAGGATGGTGTAATGAGGTCTAGAAGTCGCAGTTGTGTTCCAGATGTTACCGAGCTGAAAAAGAATATTCTAGAAGAAGGACACCATAGAGAATTATTAGACTATGACAATGTTGTTGAGTTTGGGTGCAAACTCGGAAAAGACGCTATTATGTAGTAACAACGGTCTATGCTTAAATATGATTGTCGGCTATCTATTGACAAATTGAGGACTTGATCACCCTTAATCTCTTGTTGATAATAGGCGGAATCATATAGATGGTATAAGGTTGCTTGTTACCTTAATGGTATAAGATGTGATGAATGCTGAGATGTGAGAATGACCACTCACCATATTGTGGGAACTTATGAGGAAGTGATTATGAAGGAGTGCAAAGTATTGGACGGTGACTTAAGACGAGTAGTCGTAGTCGTACAGCGAAAGTATGATGTAAAGTGGTGTTATGAGTGCTACTCGTGAGCAGTGAGAATTAATATGTCGGGGTTCTACATAGAGAATATGTGTTTATCTATATGTTGGGTTTAGAATCTCGTGGACGTAAGGATGTCGTGCCAAAGGATTATGACCTTTTGAATAATTGCCGAGATGATGGATATCCTTTTACGGTTGTACGTAGTTAACGAGTAGGTATTCGGAGAAGTTAAGAAGAAGAATTGATATTACATGATGCTATAATAATCTTGTGATGTTGTAAGGTATTGTGTGGATTTCTAATTGAAATGAAGGATTATACTCTACGAAGGACGAAGTGGATTTCATTCTTAGTGAAGAGTGGGACTCTGTTGAGCTATCTTGTAAGCAATGGTATATTGAGGATGATGAGCTATGTAATTATAACTACTGATGTGCACTCATTTCCATAGTTGGAATGTTTAATAGATGAAGTAAATCAGGAATTTGTTTTTGAGTGCGAGTAAGTATTGACGAGTGGTGAGTTAGAACCATGGATGGTAAAGAATGATTCTTGAACGAATGAGTAAAGAGGGCCAGAGTTGGGTATAACCTAGAAGTCTAATTGATAATGATGGTTGCAATGAGTAATCAGGATAGTGCAGCAAAAGCAGAATGTAGCGTGTTGGGTAATTCTGGTGTGACCTAAGAGGAGCCAGACAATTGGAATTCAATGGTATAGGAATATGAGTATTGAGTTCTTGAAGGAAGCAGTTGGTAAAGAGTGTAAGTATTACTTTATCGCTCAATTGGAAGAGTGTGCCTAAGGTTAGTACATGGGTAAACGGAATCCATTACTACAGTGTTGATCAGTTGTGATCATACCATGGATTGTGTAATTGTATTATTCAGTTATTGAGTGTATTGTATGGATCACACCTCGAAGTTTCATTGTTGTTAGCCGTTGGAATTATAGCGAGTGGTACATCTAGGGATGGTCAAAAGCAACGTAAGAGCTGAGATTGAATGCATGAGGTATGCTTATGTTGGTTATGTCAGATGAACTTGGAGGTTCGACTAAGAAAGTGTTAACTGAGAACAGGAAGGTCAGATGGAGGACTCCTATTTGGAACTATTCACTAGAAGTATGTTTTCGAGGACGAAAACTATTTTAGTGGGGGAGAGTTGTAACACCCCATATTTTCTAATTTTAATTTAATTGGAAATTAAATTATTAATTAGAGATAATTTAGTATTTGGTTGAATTATATGGAAAATGATGAGTTATTGGCATTGGGCCTAGAGTGGTGATTAGCAGAAGAGGGGGTGTTGACTAAGCAAGTCCATTATAATATTTTATTTTATTTTTCATAAAATAAAGGAATTGGGAAAAGAGGAGAGGAAAGGAGACAGACTCTGAGAAAGGGAGAACACGTGAAGTGAGAAGAGCCAAAGGGGAAGAAGATCTTCGAAGATTCGACTCTGAGGTAAGGGGGGATTCTTCGGGTTAGTATTCCTTATGTGATTATAGGTAGTATGATTGATTAGGATTGTTGTCTAGTTCAATCGTACGTGTCGGGTTTGAGACTTTGTTAGGTTTTGATGAATTGGTATGAATTACATGATTCTGTTGATGCTCATGTTATGTGTTGTTAATACTTGTATAAAATTTGTCTGAATTATGTGTTTATATGAAAATTGATGTTATATGTGTCGTATGTTCTATGTACCTGAAATTGGGGAAAAGGGAATAGGGAAATGCTGTCAAAATAGTGAATTTTGCTGTGCAGGTACGTAGGAACCGGTTCCCGTATGGGACGAACCGGTTCCCCCTTGTAAAAACAGAGAAATATGGATTCTGGGTAGCTGGGAACCGGTTCCCATGTAGGGACAACCCGGTTCCCCATAGTAAAAATCCGAGGCGTGATTCTGGAGACTGCCAGGAACCGGTTCCCATGTAGGGACAACCCGGTTCCTGCAGCATTTTTCTAAAAATGTTTTATCTTTGAAAACTCATAACTTTTGATCTGAGTATCCGATTTATGTGCCGTTTTGGGCGTTGCGAAGCTAATGAGATGCTTTAACTGATGAATTGATAAATGGGCAGTAGCCGACTTTACTTTAAGAACTCAAATTAATTATTGATGATTGAAACATGGTATACGTATATGTGCTTATTCATATGACTATTGATGCATGTATTTATGTTGGTGATGGGATTATAATATCCAATGAATGATGTTGGTGTATAACATGTCGTAAATGATACATGCTGTGTGACTTACTGTTGAGTTGTCTTATATAATTAATACGTGGTGTGTAATGATGATAGATGTACGAAGTATGATGATGATGATTGGTGATTGTGAATATTAATATATTGTTAATATTAAAATGTTGGTTATGGTGGCAATTAACATTAATATGATGTGTATGTTAATTGTGATGATGTGATGTATGGATGTGAATGATTGAATGATGCTTATACATGTACATACTTGTTGTGACCTTATTGGTAAGAGGTGATAAGCGATGTTAAGCATCGGAATGATGATGATGTATAAAGATGTAAGTATGTGTCATGTGTGCATTATTCATAAATCATTTGCATTGGAAGGCTAATTCCCATTGTGCGGAGATTAGCGGGAAGTCATCGTGTGCCCATGTGGGGTGTGAGCGATGAGGCAGTAGTCGTGTGCCCATGTGGGGTGTGAGCGACTAGAGGGCAGTATCAAAGAGAGAAGTCCTGTGATATGATTCACGAATTTTTGGTACCACATGCATAGTGTCAGTCGAATCATATGCATTGGTTATAACATGATTGGATGAGATCCAGTGTTATGCCTTGGTGTGTTTTTACATGGTTGATGTATTAAAAAGATGTTGTTAATATGACTTGATCCTTGATGAAATTGATGAGTTGTGGGCCGATGACCAATATTGTTGGATGATGCTTGCTTGTTGTAATAATTCCGATTATATGTATGATTGAGTGGATGATAATTACTATGAGATTTTATTGCTTATGATTGCATAATGCTTATTAATTCGAATGAAACTCACCCTTACTTTGATGATTTCAGATTAAGGATGTAGCGGCGTCTTGATTGGGTGAAGATAGCTTGTAAGCTAGCCCGTAGTTCGTGTCGAGTCATGCTCTGATTGTAACACTGGGGAACGATAGTTTAGAGACGAATTATTATGTCGGTCTTGTTGTTTTATGATTGTTTTAGAATAACTTGCATGGATAATGAATATGCAATGTTATGGATTATTGTCCGCTGTGTTGAACATGAATTGTAATTATGTTAAGTGGTTCCTCGTGTAGCATGACAAATGACTATGGTATTTTTCTGCTAAAGAAGTTGTGACATCCTTGTATTTCATGTTTACTCTGATTATTATTCTATTTTCCGCGGGGGTTTAGAAGGGTGTTACACATGACCTACAAAACAGAACAAAGATGAATTCTTTGGTCCTTTAACGGTTAGTCATGATGTTATGATGCTTATGATGTCATGATGCCAAGTAGATAACAAACACAAACAAGTCACACAATTTTGCCTTAAGGTTAGGCTTGCATGTGGTCCAGAGGTGCATACCTCCCCCCTGAAGTTTAGTGGGCTCAAACCTGTCCTATATAAATATCGGGTTCTAAGGAGCTCATATCATTGACCTTTCTCGAAGGCGCTTATCCCAGTTCGGCAATCGAATCGCCAACCGAAAAGGTCCCGAAAGTCCAGTCCATATGGGTGTAGCTTCGAGTATCAACCAACTTCGGTCGGAACCAAAGCCAGCCATCTCGCTACTTTCTAGTAGGCCAAAGTCAAGTTCGACTTAGGTTCTAGGGCAAATTAGTGCTTAATGACACCACGCGGCAGCCAAGCATTTCCTCAGGTCGGATCCCAAGGAACACCAGGACAAACCAATGTGTCACACTAACAATGGCCATCAGATCAACCACATCAGTATACGCTGTGCAGTCTCCTTGATCTCATGCCATTTACCTAAGGTACTCAGATCCGGGTTAGGATCTTTCACACAGCAAAATAACCAAAACAGCCCTGCAAAAGTAAAGCAAACAAAGCAAACAATAGAAAACATTTAAGTGATTCCTAAACTTTTAAGGTAACCCCTCTTTTTAATCGAAAATCCCCAGCAGAGTCGCCAGTTCTGTAATACGGTGAACTGACTTTTTAATCGAAAATGTTGCGGTAAGCAAGAGTCGCTACCGACTTTTATTTTATCCAAATTAAATCAGAAAGGCTAAAAGAACAGTAAAAACCTTTTAAATAAAAACTGAGTTTGGGGGTAATTATGCAAAGGGAAGGTGTAAGGCACCCTTTGCATCCATGGTTTTCCATGGGCTCTTAATTGCTTTGCTCTTTTTCGTTCAGAAATGTAGAAGAAGTGAATATGGACTTTAGCTCGTAAATGAGCGTAGCCATTTTGAAGGTTTATGAGAAAGAATATGAAAAAGGTTTTAGAGCAAGGCAAAGCAATTAGGGGCAATTACCTTAGTAATGTAGAAAACAGTTCTTTTAGCCTTTCAGGGTGAAAGGGTCTGTCCACGCCATAAGAGGGCAGGAAGCCTTTCATTTGGAGGTTGAAGGGTCGTCGAGAGTTCGTTCGCCATAAGACTATCCCATGCCATAGAGAGGCAGGTAGTCTAAGGGAAGAACCAGAATAGCCTTTCGTAGGCAGCCAGAGAATACCTCAGCCTTTTCGTAGGCAACTTCCGAGGGTCGAGATCATATTGGTGTATCGAAGGCAGCATCATTAGGGTCTTATGACCTTTGCATAACCGAGGCAACATGGCTGAGGTATCCTCATATTTGAGGGACATGGCTATTCTGCAAAAACACAAGGCAACAGGCAACAAGGCAACAGGCAATAGAGAGGTTACCCCAAAAGTGTGCGTGTGTGCACCAATCACGTGATTTGATTTAGAAATTTATCTTATAATTAGTTATTCTAGGTTAATTACAGGCTTGCACTCTGATCGCGACTTTACGTGTCTATTAGTCGGGATAACTGCAAGTGCACAGTCGTGTCGTGTAGTTTTAAAAGATATCGAATCCACAGGGACTATAAATCGACCTACCGCTATCTAAAGTTACTATGTAAAGCTAAGGCTAATGATATTTGGGTTTTTTATAAATGGGGAAACTAAAATCTTAAATCTAGGTAAAATATAATAACAAACGGATATCAGTATGTATTTCATCTAACTTAGGTGATCCGAAGTTCCATTGGCCAAATTCTAATTAAATCAAAGATCTTTACTAACTATGTTATTTAAAAGTCCTCCTCTCAAACTCTCGCTCTATTGATTCAGACTACGATCCTAACTCTTAATGTACGCTTTCGCCATCCCACCAGATTTAGAAACGCTTTTTGAAAACAATGTAATTAATAAAATGCTTGTTTTATGAAGTCGTTATCTACTCAAATCTCCTAATCTCAAACTTTCGCTCTGTTGACTCGGAACATGCTAATATCCCTAACGTACGCTTTCGCCATCCCGCGCGGGTATAAAAACACTTTTTGAAAATAAATAAGTTCTAATTAGTTCTAATACGCTTTCGCCATCCTTAAAACTAATGTCCTATGTCTACTATCCAGTTAAAGATCTCAAACTTTCGCTCTATTGATTTTAACCTTTGACCGTCTTAACCCCTCAAACTTTCGCTCTATTGGTTTTAAGACTTACTAATTAAATTAGACATACAAACCAAAAACAAGTGACATTTAATAAAACATAATTAAGCCAATTTATTTCGGATCCCTACGGTTAGATTAATTTACATACCGATATCTAAATAAATTAGCCAGACATATTAATATGGTTAAACATGCATAAATAAATTCGGTTCAGAATATTAGGCATATTAATTAACATATAATATATCATGCATTAAATATAAATAAAGGCGAGAAATAATAAACCTGAATAATGTAAATTGCAATTGAATCTTCGAGTACTGAACTTCCACCACAAGTTGGCTGGATCGTTCTTCGGAATTTAAACGGACGGTAATTAAAACAAGGAAGTAAAAACAATAAATCTAACGTAAGGATAGATTTATAAAAGGTTCACAACAATTTCCGGTGTAGAAATTGTTGTGAGAAAATAAACTATTTGAATGAAAGCAGGAAGAAAATAATAAGCACGGTACAATTTCGGTAGCACTTCGTTGGCCGGAAATTGCACACCAAGAACTGAGGTGACTGCTTCTATTTATAGGGGAGCTTCTGCCTTTGGAATGCGTGGAAATAGGGAACTCCTTGGAGACGCGCGTCTCCACTTCTTCAGGGTGACCCAGCACACGACTTGAGACGTGCGTCTCAAGTGGAGGAAATGTAGGAGGAGCTGGAGACGGGCGTCTCCTCATTGGTGACGTGGCATGGATCGTTGGAGACGTGCGTCTCCACTTGCTTGTGTGATTTGGGCCACGCACAATTGATTACTTCGTGGGCTGACTTTGTCTCTTTGGGCCTTTGGGTCTCCTTTAGCATGGTTGAGCCTTATTTGCACCCCCTTTTCATTTCAGCACCATTTTTCATCTTTTAGGCACAAATAGTAGTGATTTTAGCTCCATTTCTTTCCTTTTCACAAATAGTCCTCAAAACGAACATAAAACCTAAAACAATGAAAATACCAGCATAATACCAACATAAAGCAACATAATTAAGATAAAATAGGGAAATAATGTATGTAAATCAAGCCAAATATGTGATACATTTTCGTGTTATCAAATACCCCCACACTTAAACCATTGCTTGTCCTCAAGCAATCAACCACACGGTAAAAGAAAATGATTAAGCAAGATTCGAAACAAGGGCATGACACGACTCCTAATCATATTTATGTTAGGCAAATGTTACATCGATAGGAAATAGATATCAACACCAAGGATACCGTAACGACACAATGTTCAAAAACTCCCTCCTTATACAAACCAATTCGAATTATGCCATTATAACTCAACCTATATCTCTCGTTTTTCTTTCGCTCCTTTTCATTCAAGCGCAATCACATTAAGCCCGTTATCCGTACACTCACATAGTAGGGGAAATCGGTTAGCGACTATGATCCTTTTCTTTTCTTTAGCACGGGGTTCTGGTTTTTTAAATGGTGAAGCCCCATCTTTCCCAACTGCGGTTGCGGGGGATCGGACCGTAGTCCACCCTACCAAGCCCAGTACCAGTGACCTCTAGGCCAACCAACAGTGGGTTCTAATTATTAAATCCTTATTGGCTTAACAACCGTTGGGCTAAATGACCGGGTGAGGGTCATCTAACTTAGAAGGCTATTCTTCAATTAAATCATTTAAAAACAGGATCATTCACTTATATTCATCGACTCCCTACGTAGTTTGTGCTTAAGATGGTGCCGACTGCTAATATAAACTACTTAAGAGCTACTTTGAAAACTTGAGCATAAGGTATCGACATAATGGGCATCCAAATTGATATCACATAATGAGGGGGTTTAGGGTGTCAAGACGGTATCGATGTTGTTGAAACATCTCCAAGTCTTTCTAACAATGCCTAAAGTGTGACAACCTCTATACTTTCAGAGTGTGTATGCCATGCGTCAAAATTCAAATTTTTGTTGGAGGTTAAAATTTTTAAAATTTCGGGGAAATTCAATAGCAACTAAGAATCACGTATAAAGACTCGACAACACAACTAGAAGACAATAAATAAAGCAATAAATGAAAGCGGTAAAGCTTCTCCCCCACACTTAAACCAAACATTGTCCTCAATGTTTTGATAAAAGGTGAAAAAGGAAAAACAGAACCTGTACGGATGCTATCGGCGGGCTATCACGACCAAATCCACTCCGCGTCCGGAGGAAATACCTTCTCCTATCATACTCATCAATTTGTGTCACCACCAGCAGCAACACTCGTAGGAATGTGCGTGGAGACCCTCTCATCTTTGAGATGATCATCTATAGGTTTTTCGCCTAGATATGATCGAGACGTGACAGGCGATCCATATCTTTATTATCTGCAAGTTCAAACAATAAAAGGAAAACATTAAATTGAAAACTCGTGGGTTGCCTCCCACGCAGCGCTTTGTTTAACGTCAATAGCTCGAGGGCTGAAGAGTGCAAGCACTCAAGGTGGTTCTCTTGAGAATGACTCCTCGGTTGAACTTTTAACAAACCTCATTTTCCATGGCCACTTATCAAGCCATCTCACATATCCCTCACCTTTTCTTTTCTTTCTTCTGTGGGGTGGTTCATTCATTTGAAATCGTGGTGGCGGTTCTGGATCGATCCTAAGTATCAGCTTTTCGAGATCGGGCTCAGTGATATTATCCACCACCTCAAAGGTTAACCTTACCCTCTTATCACTAATGATATCCTTAGTTTCATGGTCGTCTAAATTTCTCTTTTTATGAAAGACTTCAAATAAGGGTGCATTAGTATGGATATTTTCCAATATCTTCACATACATTATGGATTTGGAGTCTACCTTAGCTTCCACAAAACTTTGCGGGAAAGAAATCGGTGGGGTATAGAGAAGAGGAATAACAATAGGTGTTTCCTTCTCTATCTCTTCTACAACCTCCCTTTCAGATGGTGTTGGTGGATTTTTCTCAATCTCCACTCTTTTCTCACTAGAAATCTCTTCAACCACATTATCACTCTTGTCAATCTCATAATCACTCTCCTCAATCTCATTATCACTCTCCTCAGGAATTTCAATTTGTTCTTCACTAATGGTTGTTTCCATATACTCCTCAAGTAAGTGTCCTAGCGACTTTTGTTCAAGTTGGGAGATTTGAGCCTCTAATGCCATGTTGTGGGTCGCGAGGGACTCAACCATAGTGGTCAGTTTCCTAAGGGTTTCATTGTTTTGAAGACTTTGTTTGATAAACTCTTGGTTTTGGACGGTTTGTGTCTCTACAAAGTGCTCCATCATGGCTTCTAATCTAGGGTGAGTTAGCGTCTCGTCGGGATCCTCCATTGATGTTTCGAAGTTAAAATTATGGGATTCTTGAGGTTCTTCAAAGGGAGTTAGCGTTGTGTTTTGCGTTTCCTCAAAGTGCTTTGTCATCATAGATTCTACCCTAGAGAGACTTTGTTCTTCAATGAAATCCTCCATTAAGATTTCGAGGTTGGATTTATGATACTCTTGTGGCTCCTCAAAATGTTGGGCGTGGTGATCGTAGAGGAAATTTGGTTGATGATAAGTTGGCGTTGCATTGAAATCCTCTATTAATGCTTCGAGGTTAGAATTATAAGATTCTTGTGGTTCCTCGAAGTAGGCTAGCTTCGCATTTTGTGTTTCGACAAAGTGCCTTGTCATCATAGATGTTTCATTAAAATTTTCCATTATTATTTCGAGGTCGGATTTATGGGATTCTGGCGACTCCTCAAAATATTGATTGTGGTGATTGTAGAGGAAATTCGGTTGAGGATAGGTTTGGTTGGAATTATAAAATTCATGCGACTCCTCAAAATGTTGGGATTGATAGTTGGGGAGGTAGTTTGGGTGAGAATGAGTTTGTGACGCATTGAAATTTTCCAACAGTATTTCGAGGTCGGATTTATGGGATTCTTGGTATCCCTCGAAATATTGTTGTTGGGAGTTGTAGAAAAAGTTTGGGTGATACATAGTAGTAAATGAAAAGAAAGAAAAAAAATAATGCCTTAGTCTCTACGGTGTAACAGCGAGTTACGATATCGACTTGAATAGTCCCCGGCAACGGCGCCAAAAACTTGATCGACTTTACGTGTCTATTAGTCGGGATAACTGCAAGTGCACAGTCGTGTCGTGTAGTTTTAAAAGATATCGAATCCACAGGGACTATAAATCGACCTACCGCTATCTAAAGTTACTATGTAAAGCTAAGGCTAATGATATTTGGGTTTTTTATAAATGGGGAAACTAAAATCTTAAATCTAGGTAAAATATAATAACAAACGGATATCAGTATGTATTTCATCTAACTTAGGTGATCCGAAGTTCCATTGGCCAAATTCTAATTAAATCAAAGATCTTTACTAACTATGTTATTTAAAAGTCCTCCTCTTAAACTCTCGCTCTATTGATTCAGACTACGATCCTAACTCCTAATGTACGCTTTCGCCATCCCACCAGATTTAGAAACGCTTTTTGAAAACAATGTAATTAATAAAATGCTTGTTTTATGAAGTCGTTATCTACTCAAATCTCCTAATCTCAAACTTTCGCTCTGTTGACTCGGAACATGCTAATATCCCTAACGTACGCTTTCGCCATCCCGCGCGGGTATAAAAACACTTTTTGAAAATAAATAAGTTCTAATTAGTTCTAATACGCTTTCGCCATCCTTAAAACTAATGTCCTATGTCTACTATCCAGTTAAAGATCTCAAACTTTCGCTCTATTGATTTTAACCTTTGACCGTCTTAACCCCTCAAACTTTCGCTCTATTGGTTTTAAGACTTACTAATTAAATTAGACATACAAACCAAAAACAAGTGACATTTAATAAAACATAATTAAGCCAATTTATTTCGGATCCCTACGGTTAGATTAATTTACATACCGATATCTAAATAAATTAGCCAGACATATTAATATGGTTAAACATGCATAAATAAATTCGGTTCAGAATATTAGGCATATTAATTAACATATAATATATCATGCATTAAATATAAATAAAGGCGAGAAATAATAAACCTGAATAATGTAGATTGCAATTGAATCTTCGAGTACTGAACTTCCACCACAAGTTGGCTGGATCGTTCTTCGGAATTTAAACGGACGGTAATTAAAACAAGGAAGTAAAAACAATAAATCTAACGTAAGGATAGATTTATAAAAGGTTCACAACAATTTCCGGTGTAGAAATTGTTGTGAGAAAATAAACTATTTGAATGAAAGCAGGAAGAAAATAATAAGCACGGTACAATTTCGGCAGCACTTCGTTGGCCGGAAATTGCACACCAAGAACTGAGGTGACTGCTTCTATTTATAGGGGAGCTTCTGCCTTTGGAATGCGTGGAAATAGGGAACTCCTTGGAGACGTGCGTCTCCACTTCTTCAGGGTGACCCAGCACACGACTTGAGACGTGCGTCTCAAGTGGAGGAAATGTAGGAGGAGCTGGAGACGGGCGTCTCCTCATTGGTGACGTGGCATGGATCGTTGGAGACGTGCGTCTCCACTTGCTTGTGTGATTTGGGCCACGCACAATTGATTACTTCGTGGGCTGACTTTGTCTCTTTGGGCCTTTGGGTCTCCTTTAGCATGGTTGAGCCTTATTTGCACCCCCTTTTCATTTCAGCACCATTTTTCATCTTTTAGGCACAAATAGTAGTGATTTTAGCTCCATTTCTTTCCTTTTCACAAATAGTCCTCAAAACGAACATAAAACCTAAAACAATGAAAATACCAGCATAATACCAACATAAAGCAACATAATTAAGATAAAATAGGGAAATAATGTATGTAAATCAAGCCAAATATGTGATACGTTTTCGTGTTATCACACTCCCTAGATTTACTAACCACAACAACTAATATTAACAATTAAAGCAATAATGGGGAAAGGGAAAATGAAACCAGCGGGGGGAAGGGAAAACGAAACCAGCGGAGGATAATAAATAAATAAATAAAAGCAGAAGAATAAAGGAGATTAACGTTTAGGGTTACCGACTATTCGAGCCTTGACGGTTAGCAAACCCTGAAAAGGTGGGAAAAGTAGCAAGCAAAAGTAGGGTGAGTGCATTATCAATTCAGAGTCAATTAGGGTTAACCCTAATAAAAATAAATCAAATAAACAAATATTTAACATAGAAAAGAACACTTAGCTTTTAATTTGATCTGATATGGTTGGCGATCGGAGGAAGCCTCAGGGTTAACCCTGAAAAATGGCAAAGCAAGGGCAGAAAAGTGAATGTAGGCAAGATTTATTTAAAGGCAAACCCTAATTAAAAGGAAACAAAATAAACTTTAAAACAATAATAATTAAATTGAATACTTAGCTTCGGATCTTGATCAGGCGCATAGTCGGAATGTATTGGAAGAGCAACCCTGAAAAAAGGCACAGAAAAAACAAATATTTTCAGTGTATGGAATGATCGTCGTAAACCCTAATTAGGGTACGAATTGAATAAAATAACAAAGGAGACTTAATTAATTATTGGTCTCGCGACCTAATTAATTAAATCGAGAAAAGAAAAGAAAATCGGACACAAAGGTATTTTTTATGAATTTTTATGAATTAAAATAAGATATATATGAATTTTTGAGAATATTTAAATAAATATGAAAATAAGAAAATAAATTAAATAAAATAATTTAAATGAAATAAATATTATATACTATAAATAAATAAAAGAAAATAATATGTGTAAATAAATTAAATGATATATATATATATATATATATATATATATATATATATATATATATATATATATATATATATATATATATATATATATATATATATATATATATGAATAAAATAAAGGAAATAATTAAATAAATAATTAAAAGAAAATAATTATTATTATTAATCATAAAAAAACATTTTGAAAATATATATAATAGTTTTTATTAGGATAGAGAAAAAGGATTTAAAACAACATATATATATTAATATAGAAAATAAATATAAGGCTATGTAATTAAAATAAAAAAAATTATGAAAAACTTAACTTTTGATCGTGTGTGGCACATGCGCGTGGAGTATGGCACGCCTGCGCTACCTGGAACATTGGATTGAGAGAGAGACATCTGATGGCTGGCAGCGAGAGGGTACATGACATGATGGTGCGTCACAACGCACTGGATCAGGGGGAGATTTTAAAAACGCGCGCGCGAGGCTGCCAGTAGGAGAGTGACACGTCGTCGTCTTCTACCTTGGAAAAGTTCAGAAACCCCTTTTTACAGCGCTTTTCACAAAAGCGCTATAAAAGCCCCATTCTTTAACACCTGAAAAATAGCGAATAGGCCCAAACACACACAGAAATTTTTCGCGAGGCATTCAACATGCTCGTATGAATCTTACGAACCTGAACATGGTCTTAATTTGGTCAAAAGGAACCTGTGTGAAAAAGCCCTAAAAAAGCTTCGAAACCTTATTATGGCATATTATTCAAAACAACATAATAACACATATAATTCTCCAGAATCGATCATCACATGATATCAAACACAAATATACGAATTAAATCCGTCAATGATGCATGAACAATGCAAATCGAACAAGTTTAAAGTAAGGCAAACCGTGGGGGATTAGGGATGATTCTGGACGTGTCTCTTGCGTGCGACAATTGGAAAAGCTTCAGTGAACACTAGGGAATGCTTTGCAATCAACAAAAACACTTGAATCGTCCTTCAATTAGGAATTGGAACTTTGGTTTTTCTTGAGTTTTTTTGCTTCGGGTTAAGGTTCTCTTATGCAGCCAAAACTTGAACCCTTGCATCTGAATGGTTTGTGTACTTATAGGGGATGAATTAGGGTTGATAAAATTGAAACAAATCCTTTTGAATCTTGAATTGAAGGTTTTGGAAATTTGATTGAAAATCTCTTATGAAAGCTTTCTAAATTTGCTTAATTCCAATCTAATCTCTTCAAATTTTATTTGCACGAATTTGTATTGATTGAGGAGCCTAATTGATGATTGGAAACAAATTTTCCCATAAATCTTTTGATTTTTCTTAATTTTATTAATTTTTAAATGAATAAAAATCCTTATAAAATTAATTAAAATCAAACAAATTCGTGGCCAATGGTTTATGGGCTCCTAGTACCATAAGGAAGGAGGTTGGATCTTAAAAACATGGGCCCATTTGCAAAGAAATTTATTTTAAGGCCTTTTGCTTCACATTCTTTCTTCCAAAATTAGCCAACTTTGACAAGGCATATCTCTTTCAATTTTCGAGGCATGGAGGAGTTCTAGGACTTTTTAGAAACCTTGAAGAGTCCTCTAACCAGTGTTTTTGGTCTCATGTCAAAATAATTTTCCATGCTCCTTATATGTCCTTTTGAAAAAAGTGACTTTTTGTTGACTTTTAAAAAGGACCTATAATGTTTTAGTCCATATCTCTCAAATAAAGCATTTTTAGACTTGGCATGTGAGAGACAAAATTGTAGAGAATCAAATTTCCTTCAAAATAAGCTTTGGATGGAAAGTTTCTGATGTTCCATGTGAGAGTTATGGCTGGTCAAAGTTCAGTTGACTTTCTCCTTTGAAAACCCTAATTTAGAAACTTTTTGAATTGTTGATTTTTGATCTTTCCTTGATGAACCATGATCAATACTTGATCAAATGGTGAATGATACTTCAATATTAGGATCTTGACAAAAAATCAGGAGTTTTGACTTTACTTTGCCCACAATTGACTTTTAGGTCAACCCAGTCGACTGTTGACTTTCTGAACATTTGAGTGATCAATCCTTTAAGCTGAGACTTGATACTTGTCATAGAGGTAATGTGAGATACTTTGAGCCATATGGGATGCCTTGGAGCCATTGATTCATTGATTTTCCTTCTGAACAACAAAACCCTAGTTTTCTGATCTTTGCTTAGGAGAGATGTCTTTGAGCTTTATACTTTGTTTTGAATTTGAATAGGAGAAATAGTATGGGAAAATTTTGGGGTATGACACGTACCATACGCAAATGTCCAGAGACTTCTAAAAACCTGTAACTCGTACCAGTTCGTCTTCCTCGCGTTTTACACCATTATAGCCTGCGATTTTGGATCTAAAACATGTATTTTGCACTCTTTAACATACATGATTCATCTATCTTCAATAGTTTATCACCCTATATCAATTTTCTTCATTACAATCCTAATTTCTACTTAATTAGTTAGGGATTTACATTCATAGATTCAGTTCCATGGATGAACACAGCAACACATCAAACAATCACCATATTCATACCATAACATCAATTGACACACAACTATGCACATGATTCAGTATAGATAATCATCAATCATATAATCTATTCAAATTCATCTTAAACCCCAACCTAACATACAATCTAATTGACCTAAATAATATCCCTAATCAATATTATCATCTAAAATACGATAAGAGATGTTAACTGGAGAGTCCCCCCTTACCTTAGCCAAAAGTTCTTGATTGGTCTCTCCCTCTACTATTCCTCTTTCACGTTCTTCGAGTTCCGAAATCCGCAGTTCTTCTTTTCACGTTCTATCCTCTTTTTCCAATTTTCTTCTTATTTAATGAATAATAGCATTTTAATTAGTAAAGGACTTTACTAACTTAACACCTCCTTTTTACTAACATCACACATGGCCCAATGCCATAAACCATTCTTTTCCAATTTATTTTCATAAAACCAAAATAATTCTAATTATTAATTCAATTTCCAATTAAATTAAAAAAATTAAAATATACGGGTGTTACACCTACACCACATATCATGCCCATAAAAGCACTGGCCATCTAAAGATTCCTGATATAGAAGAAGCCCAATGAGGTCTAAGGCAAATGGACATCTCGATTGTCCTAACCTCTCCTCACGGAACCAAAGAGTAAAAATAGATGACAAAAAACCTAGGTAACAACAATATTATCAATGCCCGGATCAAAGTCATATAGGATTGTTGTCTCAAATGCTTAGCATGTGCGACTACAAAAATCAATCCTCACCACACAAAGCATGCACAAAGACATTCAAGGGTGTTGTCGCAGACTCTTAGCACGTGCGACTACAACAAACAAATCCGTATAGTCAAATATTACACACATTTGTATGTAGATGACACACCTCCCTTTTAAAATCTAGCCAATCCAAGGGAGTTTTGCAGTGGCGCCCGTAGAACGTCTACCTCGAACTGAGTCATTACTTGGGGGAAAGGGACAAGGATCCACCCTTTCGATGAATAAAGGTCCTCAGTGGTGCAAAGCACAATACAAAGATATGATCACATATCGTCGGGCTCATGCCCTATCACGGGAATGCAAACAAACCAAATGTCGTGAAAGGCACTTGAATGTTACCTTACAGAGCAATGAAACATTGCATCCAAAACACTAATGTTTCCACACCTTAGATGATAGATACTCTTCATACAAATATGAATCTCCCTCGAGGAAAATAAATTTTGAAGTAGCATATCCCTATGGGGAGATTGTTGCATGCCCTAACAAATGCAGGGGAATACCTCCAATACAATTATTTTGTTGCTTGTCTTGTCGCTTCTATTTATTATCGTTTATTAAGTCTCCCTCATAATTTCACATATTTTGAATCAAGTTTGAAATTAATTCGTTACTCGTTTTAGCACGCATAAAACAATAAAATAATGGTTATGTTTGAATATGATCAAGATGCTTTTAGTCAATTGAATGACTCCGTGGAATAAAAACTAGATGTGTTTGATTCAATTTAGGTGCAAAGAAAAATCTCAAAGTACTTTTAAAAACATGAAAAATTGAGATTTTGTGTGTTTTATTCAAATCAATCAAATTAAACACACATTTCGACTCGAATCAAATCCAACAGTGGTGAACCAAAACTTTATAAGCAAAATGATTCGAATAAAAATTTTACATGATTCAAATCATGCAATTTACTGGTCACCTCTGCTCAAATTGATTCAAATCACACTTTGTACATCATTCAAATCACACAGTTTTTGAACATTTTTCTAAAGGGCCTATTGCAGTTGATTCAAATCACACTTAGTACATGATTTGAATCACGAGGTCTTTATTTGAATTATTCTTTACACTTGATTCGAATCAAACAAGAAATGGGTCAAGAATTTGAATTGTTTTTATTCCATTCACTTGCTCATTTGACTCAAACCATGCATTGTTCTTGATTCGAATATAACCAACTTTTACCACTCATTTTTGTACTTAATCGCAAGCACGTATAAAACCATTTGTCAAAACTTTTCATGTGACGAATTTCATAATCATTTTGTGATTTTCTATGAAATCAACTCTTTCATTTTAAAAAAGTTCAAAACTCTTGCATTCGAAATTTTGTTTAAATCCAACCTCAGTTTTGTTTTCATATCTTGTTTATGAGAGATCTGTGATTGATTGGGGGAGATGAGTTATTAAAACTAACCGTTCTTGAAGATTGGGTAAATATTTTCAATTTCTTGCAAGATTGAGGAGTTGTCAATGGAATTAACAAATTCCAGTGTGAAAAGAAGGAGGTTCTTTTCTCCAAATTACCTTAGTAGTGATTGTGTGGAAGGCTAGGGATAAGGTGGGGGTTCTTCTTAGATCTTCGGACAATTCATCTCTCAAGAAATATGTAGGATCAATGGTTGATTGCTAGAGACAAAGGCTTGGAGTAGAATTGGTGATATTGGAATATTCTTGAAGCATTGATCAAGTAAAGATTAAAAGAAGAGTTTAGTGTAATGTGTATATAAGTCGGGATCCAAAATTGAAGTTTTATTTTCTTCAACATTATTGTGGACTAGTGATTGTATAAAATCTTGGAATATTTGTCAAAATATTATGGAGCTATGTTGGTTCTGATGGGAAACCAATGTGAAAATAATGAGGTTCTTCTCTCCATATTACCTTAGTAGTGACTGTGTGGAAGGCTTTAGATAAGGCATATTTCTTCTTAGATCTTTAGACAATTCACCGCTCAAGGAATTAGTAGGATCCATGGTTGATTGCTACAATGGCTTGGATTAAAACTAGTGATATTAGAAGACGCTTGAAGCATTGATCAAGTAAAGATTGCACATAAGAGTTTAGTGTGATCTTTTATACAAGTCAAGATCCAAAATTGAAGTTTTATTTTCTTCAACATTATTATGGACTAGTGATTGTATAAACTCTTGAAATATTTGTCAAAATATAATGGAGTTATGCATGTTATGATAGGAAACCATTGAAGAGTGCAAGTAGACTAAGAAACATTAATAGAGTCGAAGCACTAGAGATCCTAGAGTCATCTCTCTACCTTTTACTCTTGCATTTAAATTTTGTAGTTTGCATGTCTAGGTTTTCGATTCATAGAGTAATTTATGGTTTATTGCATTGATAGCGATTTATTGCTTAAGATTAGGCTTTGTTGGAATTGGGACCTAATCGAGCATTAGTGGTGATTGGAATCTGAAAAAACTTATTGAGTTTAGAATTCAGAAATCGAATCATTGTATAATCACTTTTCGTGAATTATACAATTGGTGTCAATTGAATACCTTTCGTATCATTATTAATTCTATTTATGATATTTGTACATTGATTGAGTGTTTACGTAAGAAAGAGATTGAATTCCTTGAGATGAAACAAGGCAACTTGACTGTTGTTGAGTATGCTTCCAAGTTCATACAACTGGCAAAGTACTATCCACACTACAGTGCTAATACTGCTGAATTTTCCAAGTGTGTCAAGTTTGAGAACGGGTTGCATCCTGAAATCAAGAGAGCTGTAGGATATCAGCAGATCCGTGAGTTACATGAATTGGTGAACAATTGTAGGATTTTTTAAGAGGACAACAAAGCTTATTCAACTTACTATAAGAGACTGAATGAGAAGAAGAGGAAAAATCAGGACAATGGAAAGCCTTATGCTAACCCAGCTGGTAAAGGGAAGCATAAGATTTCTGACGAGAAGAATCCAAGTGGGGGAGGAGCTTCTTCTTTGGTTAAGTGCTATAGGTGTGTTGAATCAGGTCACCGCTCCAATGAATGTGAGAACAAAGTGCTGAGATGTTATAAATGTGGTAAGACATGTTATCGTGCTTCTGAATGCAAGAATGATAGTCCGACTTGCTTCAATTGTGGTGAACAGGGTCATTCAGTATCTAGTTTCAGAAGCCAAAGAAAGAAGCTACTACTCAGACTAATGGTAGGGTGTTCGCTTTGAGTGGATAAGAGGATTCCAAGATGGACAACTTGATTTGAGGTACTTGTTTTATTAACAATGTTGAGCTAATTGCTATTATTGATACTGGTGGTACTTATTCATTTATTTCGCTTGAATGTGCTACTAAGTTGGAATTGAAATTATCTGATATGAATGGTAGAATGGTGATAGATACTCCAGCTAGTGATTCTGTTACTACTACATATATTTGTTCGAAATGTCCTTTGACTATCTTTGGTAAAAGTTTTGTGATGGATTTGGTGTGTTTACCCTTACACCAAATTGATGTTATCATGGGGATAAACTGGTTGGAATTCAATTATGTTCATATCAATTATTAAACCAAGACTGTGAAATTCCCTGATTTTAGTGATAGTGGAAAGCTGATGTTTTTGTCGGCTAAACAAGTGGAAGAGCTATTGAAGGATGAATCAGTGATGCTTTCTATGTTTGCGTCAGTGCAAGTTGACCGTGAAGTTGCAAGTATTGAGTTTCCGGTTGTTCGTGAATTTCCATATGTGTTTCCGGATGACATCAGTGATTTGCCTCTGGAACGTGAAATAAAGTTTACGATTGAACTAGTTCCAGGTACGATTCTGGTGTCGGTGGCTCCTAATAGGATGTCAGCTTCAGAACTAGGTGAATTGAAGAAACAATTGGAAGAGTTACTTGAAAAGAAATTTGTTTGACCGAGTGTTTCTCCATGGGGTGCTCCGGTATTGTTAGTTAAGAAGAAGGATGGCAGTATGAGTTTGTGTATAGACTATCGACAGCTGAACAAAGTGACTATTAAGAATAAGCACCCGCTCTCAAGAATTGACGATTTGATGGATCAGTTGGTGGGTACCAAAGTGTTTAGTAAGATTGACTTGAGGTCGGGTTACCATCAGATTCGTGTTAAGCCAAATGATATTCCAAAGACGGCTTTCAGGACTAGGTACGGTCATTATGAATATACTGTGATGCCATTTGGTGTGTCCAACACGCCAGGTGTTTTTATGGAGTATATGAACAAAATCTTTCATGAGTACTTAGATGAGTTTTTAGTGGTCTTCATCGACGATATTTTAATATATTCTAAATGAGGAAGAGCATGTAAAGCATTTGAGGATTGTGTTACTGGTGTTGAGAGAGAAGAAGCTTTATGCTAAACTGTCGAAGTGTGAGTTTTGGCTAAAGGAAGTGAGTTTTCTTGACCATGTTGAAAATTATAGTAACTCACGATGGATGTCTTACTGCATGTTATGACATCCACAATTACACAACATAAAACGTTAAAACAGAAGCGCATAAAAACAATAAGGAACACACAGAATTGTTTACCCAGTTCGTTTCAAACAACCTACTCTAGGGGCTACCAAGCAAGGGATGGAATCCAATATAAGCAGAATTAATTCGGAGTTAAACTCCCCCGATTACAACTCCTCACTTAAAACCTATCTGTCATACCCCAAAATTTGCCTTCTCATTTTTAAAGACAAAAATCTCCAAATGCAAAAATAATTGAAGAGGACACTCTAAGCTTTCCAACAAATTCAAAAATTTTTCCCAAATAATAAGAATTGAAAAAATTATGGCTGGTGAAAGTTGGGAAATTTTGAGTTGGTGCATAAAATCCAAATTGAGCAAATTCATTATTGGGCCATAGTTTTAATCCAATCACCCCTTAAATTGTTTTATTTTAGTTGTTTTGATTTATTCATTTAAATAATTCAAAATAAAGAAAATAAAATAAATTAAGCTCTTAGTGAGGTCCAAGCCCATCTTCCTTTTAACCTAATGTTTTCTTATAAATAACTAATAACCCTTATTTTTAACCATTCACCAACCATTCACCTCCACCAAATTCTCCGTTCCCATACACTAACAATCAACAACTCTCATAATTTTACACCCATCCACAAAAAACCCTTTACCATCGTTTCTGACCGTTACGAAAAATCTTCTGTCACTCTAAAATCTTCCGTCACAAAAAACCCTTTACCTTTTGGTTTTTGGCCAAATCAAGGTTATTCGTATTTGGCCAAAAACCAATTTTGGCCATAATTTAATTTTCTAAACCCCAATTCTTTTTTTATCTTATATTATTATTATTATTATTATTATTATTATACTATTAATATTATTATTCTTTTTATTAACATTATTATTATTATTATCCTTTTTTTGGAGGTACTTCCTTTGACGAATAACCCTGTTTTGGCCAAACACTTTGTGGGCCACTTTCCCATGATGCACCCTCAAGGATTGCCACATCAAATCTTAGCCTCTTCCTTTTGGTTCTATTTTCTTTCTTTTCTCTTTTCCTTTAATTAACCCTCTTTTATTATTAATTTTTAATTAAAAACCAACACCTTAATTTTTCTCCCTTAGGTAGATGTTGTCCATTTTCATGAATTAGGGTTACGGTTTTATTTTTAGGATAATAATTATTTTTAGGCTAATTAATTTAATTTTAGGATTTATTAACCTTTTTTTTTAATAATTTTAATTAATTTAGCCAAATTAAATTTTCTCATTTTGGTAGGTGTTACCCATTAACTGTAGGTTTAGATTTTTACCCATAAATCTTCTAGCCACTAATTTTTAAACTGTTTTTTGTTAACCTTTTGTTTTCTAACTTTGATTTTATTTCTGCCTATTATAATTTTGCTTTTTATTTTATCATTATTGCTTAATGCCTTACAGGGTTATCATCTACTTTATTATTTCTTGTGGTTTTCCCGCAAGTTTTTTCCATATTATGTAACTGCTCACAGGATGTAATAGTTTAATTAGGATTTTATTTTTTGCCCTACAGGTGTTTATTGTAATAGCGTAGGACCTTTAATTTCTGTTTATTTTTCTGCTGTGGTTAGTAATCCTAGGGAGTGCAAGCCTTGCTAAAATTAACCTAGTATCACTCTAATTACAAGATAAGATATTTGAATATTGATCACCTGATTGTAGCACACACACACACACACACACACCTTTAATGGTAACCCTTCTTATGCTGCCTGTTGCCTTTCGATTTAAAATTAGTCAAGTCCCTCGGATACGAGGATACCTTAGCAATGTTGTCCCGAGTTCATTATCATCATCAAAGTTCTTGTCCCACGAGGTTGCCTATGATAAAATGATGATCATCCCTTCAAATTCTAAGGTATCCTAATGGTTGCCTTAATGACTATTGTCATACCCCAAAATTTGCCCATACCATTTCTCTTGTTCAAATTCAAATCAAGGCACATGGCTCAAAGACATCCCTCCTAAACAATGTTCAAGGAACTAGGGTTTTGTTGTTCTGAGGAAAAATCAATGGATCAAAATCTCCAACACATTTCATATGGTCTATGATATCCTACACTACTTCCATGACAAAATACAGGTCTCAATTCAAAGAGTTGGTCACTCAATTGCTCAGAAAGTCAACACTCGACTAGTTTGACCTAAAAGTCAACTGTGGTCAAAATACAGTCAAATTTCCTGATTTTTTGTCAAAATCCTCATATTTAAGTATCATTCAACATTTGATCAAGAATTGATCATGGTTCATCAAGGAAAGATCAAAAATCAACAATTCCAAAAGTTTCTAAATTAGGGTTTTCATATGAGAAAGTCAACTGAACTTTGACCAACCATAACTCCTACATGGAACATCAGAAATATTCCATCCAAAGCTCATTTTGAAGGAAATTGAATTATCTACAAATTTGTCACTCACATGCCAAGTCTAAAAATGCTTCATTTGAGAGATATGGACCAAAACATTATAGGTCTTTTTCAAAAGTCAACCAAAAGTCATTTTTTTCAAAAGAACACACAAGGAGAATGGAAAATTATTTTTATATGAGACCAAAAACATTGGTTAGAGTACTCTTTAAGGTTTCTAAAAAGTCCAAGAACTTGGAAAAATGTTGAAGTATGAGGAAATGGCAAGGAGTACAAGTTCACCTATTTCCAAGGGCATGTGTGAAGAGAAAAGGTCCAAAATTCCAAATGGGCCTATTTTATTTTCATCCAATCTTTGTCTTAAGCCCATGCACGACCTAAAAATATATCTTTCAATTCTATGGTATTTTTATTGATTATTTTATGATTTTTATCATAATTTAATTATATAAAATAACAAATTAATGAAAGATATGATTGTGCTTTGATTCTAAGCCAAGTATCAATCAAATTATATCCCTCAATCATCAAAAATTTTGTGCAAATAAGATAAAGAAGATTGGATTGGAATTTAAGCAAAATTAGAAACATTTACAAATCCAATTTTCAAAACTTCCAATATTTGATTCAAAGGTTTTTTGGCAGCCTTGAAGCCCTAACCCGAGCTCACAAATTCAAAGAAAATCAAAATTGTTCTTGGGGATTTGGATCAATTCAAGGAGGTTTCAAGAGGCCAACACGTTCTCAGAGTATTGCTGATCATCTTCCAATCATTGGCAGGCCCTGAAGCTTCCGGTATCACCTTCAATTCATCACGATTTGTTTAAATCTTTTTAATGTCGATTACCATTCCTTATGCATCATGAACGAATTTGAGTCTCATATTTGTGTTTAAAATGATGTTACGCATAATTCTGGATATTTAATTGTGTTTTCATGGCCGTTTGCCCTGAGTTGCCATATTAGGGTTCGCAAGATTCAAATTAGGGCTCTTCGATTTAGCATGAATTAGGACTTGATGCAGGTACTATCATGTTCGTATGGCCAAGACGAACCAGAATATGGTCTCGCTTTTAATTTTTGATGCGTGTGTGAGGTTCTAACATTTGACAGGTGTAGAAGGTATAAGTTTCTATAGCTCACTGGTAATGAGCGCTGTAAAAGGTGAGTAGGAGAAATTGCATGAAGAAGACGATGAGGTGTCTTCATATGATTGGACAATTTAAATGTGGCGCGCGTTTTCCATTTGATCCAATTAATTTCATATATTAGATTTTCAGCGTGTTTCTTAGTCACTTGAACTGTTTGGTTGAGTTGGTCACTGCGTATGAAAGGGGGCGTTGGTTCGATCCTTCGCTCCCACATAATTTTTTTGGATATTTTGTTTCTTGATCCGGTGCACACCATGTGGAGGGACTCATGATGCAACCTCAGCATTCAACCTTCAGATCATTACCCAGACTCATCCAACGAACCCAGATGCGCAGGTCTATCATGGTCCACACACGCCAGTAGCACTGAATCAAAAGTTAAGATTTTTCTAATTTTTTTATTTTTAATTACAGGATCCAATATTTATTTAAATATACATATATATGTTTGTATATTTATTTTATTTTCAAATAATAGTTTTTCTAATAAACTAGTTTTTTCACTCAAATCTTTTTTTTCAAAAGTAGAATTTATATTTTAATTTATTTGATTTAAATTGACCTTATTTATTCAAATAAAATCATAATTAATTTCTTTTAATGGATGAAAAATTATGGTAAGGTCATATATTTAATCGAAATTTATTTTTCATCGATTTAATTAATTAGGTTGAAAACCGATAATTAATTAAATCTAATTTTATTTAATTTACGCCCGATTTAAGATTTGCAAGAATTAGCCATACACTGAAAAAATATTTTTTTGTACATTTTTTTCAGGGTTAGCAATAGGGTTTCCTCCGACTACGCGCCACGCCTATTACGAAGCTAAGTCCCGATTTGATCCTTATTTAAATATTTTTTTATTTAAAATTAGGGTTTGCCTTCAAATATAATGAACTCCGCCAACACTCACTTTCTGGTCTCCCTTTGCCTTGCCAATTTTTCAGGGTTAACTCGAGGCTATCCCGACTACGAACCATATCAGATCAAATTAAAAGCTAAGTCTTATTTTATATTTATTTTTAAGTATTTATTTTGCCTTCTTTTATCAAATCAGGTTTAACCCTAATTGTCATTGAATCGGTCATGCACTCACCTTTTTGTATTTGTTTTCCTTTTTCCCAATTTTCAGGGTTAGCCAACCGTCAAAGCTCAATAGTCGGTAACTCTATCTTAATTATTATTTATGTCAGACCTATTGCACTGCTGATCCGCTGGTTTCTTTTTCCCCTTCCCCATATTATTGTGTGGTTAGTAATCCTAGGGAGTGATAACCCTGAATTGAATTTAGAATCACTTAATTTTTACAAGATAAATATCTGAATTAATCACATGATTGTTGCACCCACGCACCTTTTATGGTACCTCTCTTGTTGCCTGTTGCCTGTTGCCTGTTGCCTTGTGTTTTAATGCAGAATAGCCAAAGTCCCTCAAATACGAGGATACCTCAGCAATGTTGCCCTCAGTTCATTCTCAAGGTCATAAGTCCCTAATGATGTTGCCTTCGATTCACCAAATATGACCTCGTCCCTCGAAGTTGCCTACGAAGTGCTGAGGTATCCTCTGGTTGCCTAAACGAAAAAGGCTATTCTGATCTTTCCCTTAGACTACCTGCCTTCTCTATGGCATGGGACAGTCTCTTGGCGAACGATAACTCGACGACCCTTCAACCTCCAAATCAAAGGACTTCCTTACCCTCCTATGGTATGGATAGCCCTGAAAGGCTAAAAGAACCTTTTTCATCTAACCAGGTAATTTGCCCTTAATTGCATGCTCTGGTTTAAAATCTTTTTCTACCCTTTTCTCAAAAATCTTCAAAAAAGCTACGCTTATTTACAAGCTAAAGTCTTATTTCTTTTCTACACTTTTTCTTTCAAAAAGAGCAAAGCAATTAAGAGCCCATGGAAAACCATGGATGCAAAGGGTGCCTTACACCTTCCCTTTGCATAAATTACCCCCCGAACTCAGTTTTTTTTATTTAAAAGGTTTTTCCTGTTCTTTTAGCCTTTCTGATATTTGGATAAAATAAAAGTCGGTGGCGACTCTTGCTATCCGCAACATTTAGATAAAGTCAGTTCACCGTATTACAACTATTATATCCTTCCCTAAAGACTACCTGCCCTCTTTAAGGTAGGAACAATCTTATGTCGAGCGATAACCCTCGATGACCCTTTTCAAATCCAATGAAAGGACTACCTGCCCTCTTTATGGTATGGATAGCCCTTTCCAACTAAAGTCTTAAAGAACAGAAAATTTAACTTAGGGTAGTTGCTTTTAATTGCTCGCTCTATTCAAAACTTAAATTTCAAAATTACTTTTCACACCTTCTTTTCAAATTACTTTCAAAAAAGCTACACTTATTTACAAGTTAAAGTCCTTAACAAATATTTTTCCTTTTCAAACACTACACTTCAAACATTTTGAAAACAAAAAGTGAGCTAAGCAATTAAGAGCCCATGGATAACCATGGATACAAAGGGTGCTTACACCTTCCCTTTGTATAATCTACCCCTCGAACTCAAAATCTTTCAAAGGTCTTTCCTGTTCTTTTTGCCTTTCCAATTGGATAAAATAAAATTCGGTGGCGACTCTTGCTATCCGCACATTCCAAAAATTCAGCTCTCCCACCGTATTACAGAACTGGCGACTCTGCTGGGGATACTTATAAAAGAGGGGTTACCTTAAAGTTTAGGATCACTTTAATTGTTTGCTTTGTTTGCTTTATTTTTAAGGGTACTGTTTGGGTATTATCTTGTGTAAAAGATCCTACACCCGGATCTAATGTACCTTAGGTATGTGGCAATAGACCAAGGAGACTGTACGACTTGTATCGATATGGTTGATCTGGTGGCCACCGTTAGTGTGACACTTTGGTTTGTCCTGATGACCCTTGAACATGTTCGAGGAGACATTTGGCTGCCGCGTGGTGTCATTAAGCACTAATTTTCCCTTAGAACCCTAGTTGAACTTGACTTTGGCCTATAAGAAGTAGCGAGATGGCTGGCTTTGGATTCCTGATTGAAGCTAGGTGATACTCAATGCTACACTCATTGAGATTGGACTCTAGGGATGTTTTTGGCTGGGCGTTCGAGTGCCATGTTGAAATAATGCCCGCGAGAAAGATCAGGGATATGAGCACCATAGAACCCGGTTACTATTCTAGGACAGGTTGAACCAACTAAACTTCAGTGGGGAGGGTACTTACCTACGGACTTCATGCAAGCCTTCAAACCTAAGGACACTTGTGTGACTTGCTTGTGTGTGCTACTAACCCTTTGATTTCCTTGTAGGTTTTGTCATAGGATTTGTTTGTCCTTACTATCTTACGCTTTTCCTAATGTACTGCATTCGCATAACATCATGACATCATAACATATCATGTAAACTAACCCTTTCAAGGATCTTAGGGATTTAAGGCGCACAATTTCAGGTGCTCTTATCAAAGACTGAATTCCTAATCAAGGGGCAAGAGGGTTTATTTTCCTCTGGCCATTTGTCTTCCAATTCAGAGAAATAGTACCTACCAAGGGGCAAGAGGGTTTATTTTCCTCTAGAAAATTCAGAAGTACAAGTATCCCGAATCAGAGGCTTTGACCCACTCGATTTGGTGAGCTTGATTCCCAAAGAAGAACATCCAAGAATCAGAGTTCTTCAAACGAAGATGCGACCAAATCATTTTCTAATGTTGCTAACTAAATTTCTTAAAGATCTTTGAGAGCATTGCATCTGCATTCATAACATCGCATAATAGGTTTCCTATGACGGTTTTCTCATCCTTCCTCGCTGTTTATTTCAGCATCATGAATCTCGAGCAATCAGTCAAAGACCTTCAGGCTCAGAATACCCAGTTCCAAGCTTTGATCCTGAACTTGTCCAAGGGGCAAGACTAGGTGAAAACTCTTCTGATCAAGAAGGAGAAAAAGCCCAGAAGATCTGTGGGTGTCCTTAACATGGGAAGAATATTCCGAGGACCACTCAAGAAAGCGGAAGAAGTCAAGATTTCCGAAGAGGTTGACAATGAACAAAAGGATGATGCTAGTGTTAAAACAGATGCAAAAAGCAACCATGATTCTGCCAATCCCTCTAAGGAAAAAGAGGACTACTACCATGAGGACAAACATCCTGATGACAAATACAAGTTGCTGGAAGAACGTATGAAAGCCATGGAAATTCAGAAGGTACCTGATCTGGATTTTGAAGAACTAGGACTTATCTCAGGGGTTGTAATCCCTCCCAAATTCAAAACTCCTACCTTTGCTAAATATGATGGGGTGTCCTGTCCCAAGCTGCACTTGAAATCCTATGTGAGGAAGATTCAGCCTTATACTGCTGATAAGAAGCTCTGGATCCATTTCTTTAAAGAAAGCCTATCAGGAACACAATTGGAATGGTACTATCAACTCGAGGGTACCAACATTCATACCTGGGAAGACTTGGTTGTTACTTTCTACAAGCAATACCAATACAATGTTGATCTTGCGCCGACCCGCATGCAACTACAAAGCATGTCTATGGGGCTGAAAGAAAGTTTCAAGGAATATGCTCAGAAATGGAGAGACTTGGCTGGCAAAGTTCAACCCCCTTTGGTGGACAGATAATTGGTGGATATGTTCATGAGTACACTAATTGGTCCTTTCTACAGCCATCTGATTGGAAGCTCTTCATCTGGTTTCACCGACCTCATATTGACTGGGGAACATGTTGAAAGAGAAGTCCGAAGTGGTAAGATTCAAATGGCTACTTCCTCTAGTGCTACAAAAAAGCCATATAATTGGAAGAATGAAGTCAATGCTGTATACAACCAGAAAAGTCGTAATGAAAGCAACCTATCTATTGGGGAAGTTCCACAACAACGATGCAAGCCAGATGCACCTAAGCGTAAATTCACCAAAATTAACATGTCATTAGATCAGGCATTACAACATCTGCTGAAGGCAAACTATATTACTGTAAGGGATCCTCCCGTGAAACCCAACACTTCCTCTCCTTGCTATAATCCCAACGCAAGGTGTGCGTATCACTCCATTAGTCTTGGACATGACATAAATAATTGTTGGACATTGAAGAATAAGATTCAAGATATGATCTATGATGGGGAAATTAAATTCAACACTCCTAAGACCCCTATGTTGATCACTGCTCCCATGCATAATCATGACAAGACTGACTAATGGCTAAAAGGATGGACTTTCAGATCATTAGTTCTACTTTCATTTTCAATTTATTTTCTGTGTGTTTAAACATTCGACTTATGATAGACATTATCTGTTTTAATAATCATCATCAGTGCATTGCATATGTTTTTCTTGAATAATTTATTTTGCTATCACTCATCTAAACTGTGTTTTTACTTCGTTTATGTTTTGTGATATTCAACTCCTACCTATGTATGCCTTTTAAGGGAGGATGACGAAAACGGTACTGCAACCTCATCCAGTATGCTTTTGAACGGACTATGCTGACGATGTACATGCATTGTTTCAATGCCTAAACAGTGGAGATATAAGGATGTTAATCCCTCGTCAACCCCTTTAGGCCTAAGAAATAGAAGTTTCTTTCTCGTACAGATAAAAAACCTTGATCTTAACCTAGGGCAGGGTAGCTACTCAGTTAACTCGATTATACTAGCCATTGTTTACACCAAATAATGATTGGTTCCCGCAACCATTAAGTCATGCAGTCAATATCCACCAAAAAGAAAAGCTGTTAAGTCAAAACCTATGAAGGAGAGTTACCAAAAAAATCAAAGCATCCCGCTGACTGTAATCTCAAAATAAACAGTTCAGGCAAAAGTTAGGGATAACAAAGTCAAAAAAGAGGTTGCTAAAAATCCTCGACAAAAGAAAATATTACAAAAGGATGGTTGCCTGTCCGAATAAAGTTTTGATGCTTTAACCATCTCCAAATGTCAATATTACGACTTCAAGCCCTGCTAGGACTTAAACGCAAAGTTAACTGAGCATAGGATCGAAGAACATCACGAAGATTGGGATGGGTACAAGTAAAGTTTAAGCCATTATCCTTTGTTTCTTAAAACCGTGAACCAAGCCACGTTACAACCTTTGAAAGTCCTAACTGAAGCATGGTTAGTTCGAAAGCATACTGTCACCAAAAAGGTATCCTGACTCCTTAAGGTTTGCCATAAATTCTGAATTGATATCACGTTCTTACAAATATCACGCTTTTACACTTGTTTTAATGTTTTTCAAAAACTCAAGACAGACATATGCATTGCATCTCATGAATTCATTATTAAACATATTCTGCTACATAATTTCAAGTGTTAGCATCAGGAAGAATCTGCAGAGGGTACGACTAATGACTAAAATTCATCCCGACAGACGAAACCACTTCAGCATCAACATCTCTTACAATTGACTCAATTAAAAGTCAACAAATACAAGGGGCATGACATGCGTTGTCCAAACAATCTGGGGCATACACCCAAGTGGGTCTGAAGCTACTTCCCGATCAGTCAGGGGCATCACCCTATATGATTACTAGGGGCAAGCCACCCGTAGTATATATCTCAGAAGGTCCTCATAAGGTGAATCTCTTTAAAGTCCCTACTAGCTGGGGAAAAGCTATGCAAGGCCTGTTTAACACTTCGATCAATACTCATTGGTGTGTCCCAATCAATACAAATCCAAGAATGTCAGTACTATAATCGATGAGGGCAATGTTCAAGGCATCTACGCCTTCCTACAACGCCAGTTTCACAGGAACATATCCCCACAGAGTAGTCCTCAAGAAGCTATCTTCGAATAATCTCCATAAAGGTTGGCACTCACAGTTGAGCTGAGTCAGATGGAACATCGCAGATTCTATTCATCTCTCTTATCCCCAGTCAGGGTACATCAAGATCAATCATTCAAATGGATCTCATCCCCGAGCAAAAATCATAAATCCCCAGCTGAGCATCTTCAAAACAAGATCAGACTTCAAAATCACAATGATATAGAGATTTATTTTCTCAATCAAGAAAAATCACTAATATACTCCAGATAGCATAAATCATGCTCATACATCATATATCATAAACATATTCATACATTGCATACAGTACCTCATAATAAATTCATACATAACATTCAAGTTTCTCATTTATTTTGAGAGACTCATCATATAATACATGCATCATGACATTGCATAAACACTAACTTTACCTGTTTCAGGATACAGGTACAAGCAGATAAACAATATCTCCAATTTTCAAAGATCTAATTCAATTACTACAAACGGTGCTGACACGATCGACATTTAAAGATCTAATTCTATTATCACGGACGATGTAGACACGATCATCCTTCCAAGATCTAATTCGGTCACCACGAACGGTACTGACACGATCAACATTCAAGGATCTAATTCGGTCACCATGAACGGTGCTGACACGATCAAAGAAAGAGACAGACTTAATTATGACACTCAATTCAGAAAAGACCATGACGATGGAGTCACGACAATGGAGTCATGACAATTGAGTCACGACAATGGAGTCACGACAATTGAGTCGCGACAATGGAGTCACGACAATGGAGTCACGATAATGGAGTCACGACAATGGAGTCACGACAATGGAGTCACGATAATGGAGTCACGACAATGGAGTCACGACAATGGAGTCACGACAATGGAGTCACGACAATGGAGTCACATATCTAATCCCGATATTCAGTTTAGAAACGATCATGACAATGGAGTCACGACGATGGAGTCACGGCAATTGAGTCACAACAATGAATTTACGACAATGGAGTCATGACAATAGAGTCACGAAAATCAATTCACTTATATGTTCCAGACGCTCAGGGCAATCGAGCCAACAACTTAATTCTAACACCACAGATACGGTCTAATGTACGACTCAATCTGACACACGTTAATACATTAATTGATGGCATCTGTATGCCCATCTCCGATAACTTTCTGTCAACATCCAGATGGCATCTTTAAGCCCATCTCTAACAATACTGTGTCCAGATGGCATCTTAAGCCCGTCTCCGACAACATTTTTCCTAGATGGCATCTTTAAGCCCATCTCCATAAAAAGTCCATACATCAGCAAGGGCAAATTTCTTGGTATTCTAGTGTTCAATCCTCTTCCACCTTCAGATTCCGATAGGCACACAAGCCAGTCTATATCCTCAGGTTTAAGAAGATTGAACAGGGGCAGCTGTCATACCCCAAAATTTGCCTTCTCATTTTTAAAGACAAAAATCTCCAAATGCGAAAATAATTGAAGAGGACACCCTAAGCTTTCCAACAAATTCAAAATTATTCCCAAATAATAAGAATTGAGAAAATTATGGCTGGTGAAAGTTGGGAAATTTTGAGTTAGTGCATAAAATCCAAATTGAGCAAATTCATTATTGGGCTATAATTTTAATCCAATCACCCCTTAAATGGTTTTATTTTAGTTGTTTTGATTTATTCATTTAAATAATTCAAAATAAAGAAAATAAAATAAATTAAGCTCTTAGTGAGGTCCAAGCCCATCTTCCCTTTTAACCTAATGTTTTCTTATAAATAACTAACAACCCTTATTTTTAACCATTCACCAACCATTCACCTTTACCAAATTCTCCTTTCCCATACACAAACAATCAACAACTCTCATAATTTTACACCCATCCACAAAAAACCCTTTACCATCGTTTCTGACCGTTATGAAAAATCTTCCGTCACAAAAAACCCTTTACCTTTTGGTTTTTGGCCAAATCAAGGTTATTTGTATTTGGCCAAAAACCAATTTTGGCCATAATTTAATTTTCTAAACCCCAATTCTTTTTTATCTTATATTATTATTATTATTATTATTATTATTATTATTATTCTTTTTATTAACATTATTATTATTATTATCCTTTTTTTACAGGTACTTCCTTTGACCATTAACCTTGTTTTGGCCAAACACTTTGTGGGCCACTTTCCCATGATGCACCCTCAAGGTTTGCCACATCAAATCTTAGCCTCTTCCTTTTGGTTCTATTTTCTTCCTTTTCTCTTTTCCTTTAATTAACCCTCTTTTATTATTAATATTTAATTAAAAACCAACACCTTAATTTTTCTCCCTTAGGTAGATGTTGTCCATTTTCATGAATTAGGGTTAGGATTTTATTTTTAGGATAATAATTATTTTTAGGTTAATAATTATTTTTAGGCTAATTAATTTAATTTTAGGATTTATTAACCTTTTTTTTATAATTTTAATTAATTTAGCCAAATTAAATTTTCTCATTTTGGTAGGTGTTGCCCAGTAACTGTAGGTTTAGGTTTTTACCTATAAATCTTTTAGCCACTAATTTTTAAACTGTTTTTTGTTAACCTTTTGTTTTCTAACTTTGATTTCTGTTTATTTTTCTGCTGTGGTTAGTAATCCTAGGGAGTGCAAGCCTTGCTAAAATTAACCTAGTATCACTCTAATTACAAGATAAGGTATTTGAATATTGATCACCTGATTGTGGCACACACACACCTTTAATGGTAACCCTTCTTATACTGCCTGTTGCCTTTCGATTTAAAAATAGTCAAGTCCCTCGGATACGAGGATACCTTAGCAATGTTGTCCTCAGTTCATTATCATCATCAAAGTTCTTGTCCCTCGAGATTGCCTATGATAAAATGATGATCATCCCTTCGAATGCTAAGGTATCCTCATGGTTGCCTTAATGACTATTATATCCTTCCCTAAAGACTACATGCCCTCTTTATGGTAGGGACAGTCTTATGGCGAGCGATAACCCTCGATGACCCTTTTCAAATCCAATGAAAGGACTACCTGCCCTCTTTATGGTATGGATAGCCCTTTCCAACTAAAGTCTTAAAGAACAGAAAATTTAACTTAGGGTAGTTTCTTTTAATCGCTCGCTCTATTCAAAACTTAATTTTCAAAATTACTTTTCACACCTTCTTTTCAAATTACTTTCAAAAAGGCTACACTTATTTACAAGTTAAAGTCCTTAACAAATATTTTTCCTGTTCACAGACTACACTTCAAACATTTTGAAAATAAAAAGTGACCTAAGCAATTAAGAGCCCATGGATAACCATGGATACAAAGGGTGCTTACACCTTCCCTTTGTATAACCTACCCGTCGAACTCAAAATCTTTCAAAGGTCTTTCCTATTCTTTTTGCCTTTCCAATTGGATAAAATAAAATTCGGTGGCGACTCTTGCTATCCGCACATTTCAAAAAGTCAGTTCTCCCATCGTATTACACTACCCAATGCAATTCCAATCTGTTCCTTGACCTGATTATCTCCACTCACTCCCCCTCAATCATATCAGTGATTAAAAATAAACATAAAACAATTAAGAGAGAAGACACACTTCAAAAACACACCTTGATCTGCTTAAAATCTTCAATCAAGAGACACACACTCGTGCTTAAAAGCTTAGAGTAACAATTAACAATAACAACCTATTCCAACGCAATCATCAAAGACAATTGCTTGGAGTACAAGAGACAGCTACAGAACTATGGTTCTTCACAATTAACAATCTGCTCTCTCTGCGTTCCAAATTAGGATTGCAGACTTTTTATATGCAGCTCTTGGGCCTTGGACTTCTTTAGAAACAAATTAGGGTTAACCAAGTTAACCTAATTTACACGCCATCTGGTTATTACAGAATGTGCTGTCAGCAAAATCTTCTAGACGAAATATTCAGCACACAATAAAAGTTTTCCTAAACTAATAATTGAGATAAATCAGGAAACACAAGTAAATAAAATATAACAGCTCATGCTGTCACACAAGGATGTCATGGCATTGGTCATGACATTCACTACAGAACCTATATTAGCTTAACAATATGCAGCCTGCATAACACAATATCAAACATGACATGACGGTATTCAAGTCATTAAAACCTCAGGTATGTTTTACCATAAATGCAGCCAACATGAAAACATCTTCAATCCCCCCCTTTGGCAAATTTTTGGCTAAAACAACTTGTCACACCATATCAGAGACACACTTGCAACAGAAACAAAGCAACCAAAATACAATCAAGGCAAGCTAATACAATACAGACAACATACACCACCAGTATGCACATAGTGCTCAAGCATATCAAAACCATCCACACCACAAGAGCAGCACAAGCACAAACAGATCAGCACAAAAATAAGCATATCAGAATTGTTGATCACACAACCACCATTCTTGTTGTTCTGGGGTGACATTACTACTTCCCCCCTGTTTGGCCACAAATGTTGCCAAAGTATAATGCTGTCTCACCATACTTATTTTTTTGTTGTTGTTTCTAATTCTATGGTTCCTCAAGGATGAAGGGTCCTAACTTGCTCCGCAAGTTTTCAAGCTGTGTAGCATCAAGGGCTTTTATAAAAATGTCATTGATATTGTTAGGAACATTCTCGTCACTTTCGTTAGAATCATCTTCAATATGCACCATATGCACCATTCTCATATATGCATCATTCAAGATCCTGACAGGATTAGTCACTTCTGTATGCATGTTTAGACAAAGCATTGCTTTGAGCGAGACGAACAGAGATTGTTGAGGCATCTCAACGAAGTGAATTAGTTCTAAACCTGTTTCTGTGGGAAAAGTGCAATTTGTGATTACACTAGAGTTGTTGTGGTGTAATGACAGCTGAAGGATCTTTTTGTGAACCAGGAGGACCTTCACATCCAGCTTATTAACAACATCTAGATCAGTAGTTGACCTTTGTGTAGAGTTTTGTTTGTCCTTCACATAGTTTTTGATGTAGCAGGGCATAGTTATGACATTCCACTCGACATTCTGGTGAGATACACTTTGGTGTATCCAACTTGGTTTAGACCAGCCCAAAAGATTTGTAGGAATCATACCTGTTATCAGATTCACATCTTCAGTTGTGATTAGAAGAATCCTGCTCTCCTTGCTTTCTTGATTTCTCAAGTTTAACTGAGAGTCCTTTGCTCTTTCCCTCCAAAATCTTGAAGCTTGGTCTATTCCTAGTGTCTCCTCTCTCAGGTGAAACTGACTGTCGATGGATACCTTCCTTGGGACCGTGTTTAGAGCAATGCCCTTCTTGAACAGATGGACTTCTCCTTTCATATCTCTAGTTTGGGTGTCATTGGGTGCACTTATCACAGTTTTCGCTGATCTTCTGACAGCTCTTGGGATTTGACTCTGAGCAATAATTTCCCTTTGAAGAGCATTTTGAATATTTACTGAAGGGCATTCACCAATCCCGGAGGCTTTGTTTGTATTGGTGCGCACAATTGAGTTCTCAGTAAATTTTGATGTTGACATCTATTTTGACATTGACATATTCTACTGAGGTAGTAGACTCACTTCCTTCTACAACATCCTCCATTATTGACTTGTTCTTGTTTGTAACAGGAATGCACCTGTCCTTTTTGTGATGTTTGTTTTGTCTAGGTTTCATTCTTCTAGAGCTTCCTGTTTTCTTTACAGCCTCCTCCTCATTTTTGTCATGGCTTGAGTGTTTAGCGTTCACACATGAATTTCATTGTGATGGCTTTCTCTTAGTCAGGTTTTCCTGTTGAGGGGTATTTCTTTTAGTAGATGGCTGAGTTTCAGGACAAGAGAACCTTAGGTGACCTATCTTACCACATTGATAGCATTTCTTGGCTGAGACAGGTGTGTGATTTCCCGGATGTTGAGCCTCTTGATTGAGCTTCTTTCCCTTCTTCGTGTCTCGCAGCGTTCCCTCTAGATCAACAATGTTTATCATGAGGCTTACTCTTTCTTCTTGTAACAGGGTATAAGCATTTTCATATACCGTCAGTCTCTTGCTCAATTCTCCATTTAGTAGACACATCTCAGAGTATCTAGCAGCAAGTTCTTCGCTGGTGAGTTCTTCAATATAAGTCTCATCATCAGACTCATCCACTTCTTCTGTCTAGATTCTTGTTTTGGGAACATGAACCTCCAATTTGATAGTTCTTTCTTGATCTTTTTCCTCATTTTCTTTATTGGTAACAATACACTCTTCTTTAGTGAACCTGACATAGAGTCCTTCATCACATAGTTGGTTGATGCTTATAAGATTTGCAGCCAGTCCTTGTACAAGTAAAACATTATGTAGATTAGGAACACCCAGACCTTCTATCTTGCCAACACCTTTGACTTCTCTTATATCTCCATCACCAAGAGTCACATAGTTGGTTTCCTCAAGATTGAGGTTTACTAGTGAGTTCTTACTCCCAGTCATATGATTTGAGCAACCACTGTCAAGGTACCAATCTTCTTTGGCAGGCATTCTTAGAGAGGTGTGTGCTATTAGAGCAACATTCGTAGCCACCCACGGTTGCTTTCTGTTACATGTATCATATTCAGGTTTGGCTTGATGGATTTGATCTAGATATCCAAATAGTCTGAAACAGAATGGCTTTATGTGACCAAATCTTCCATAGTGATGGCACCTCTATTTTTGGAATTTCTTCTTTGAATTCCTCCTTCTGTTTCCTTGATGTTGTGACATTGGAGCTGACATCTGGTTGATCACACAGGTCTCGAGTTTTGCTCTTCTGAACCCAGAGGTGAATTCTTCTTTAGCCACAAATCCTACCCCGGACATGTCTCCTGTTCTTTGTCCAGACTCCATAATTTCTTCTAGAGTATCATTTCCATTATTCAGCATCTTGAAGGACTTGGTCATTTGATCAAGTTTGTAGTTCAACATGCTTACTTCACTACTGAGAGAGTCTATGGTTGCAAGATGTCTATTCTTCTCAGTTTCTAACTCTCTTATGATTATCTCTTGCTTCTCCACTTGTTTGTAGACTGCAACATTCTTGATACGCATATTCTTGTATGAGGCAGCAAGTTCATCAAAGGTTAGCTCATCATCACTGGAATCATCATCAGATGCATAGGCTCTTGTTGGAACTGTGACATGTCTTGCAGTTTCTTCTTCAGACTCGGAGTCTTCATCAGACCAAGTGGTAGATAGTCCTTTCTTTTGCTCCTTGTGGTAGGTAGGACATTCAGCTCTTATGTGTCCAAATCCTTCACATTCATGACACTGAACCCCTTTCCCTTGATTGGGCTTCTCCTCAGCTTTGAGTCTTCTGCTTGAGTCATAGGTCTGGCTGATGTCATTGGAAGTGTTCTTGACATTGGGTCTAGACTTCTGATCAACCCTTTTAATAAGTCTGTTGAATTGTTTTCCAAGCATCGCTATGTCTTCTGATAGATTTTCATCACTTCCACCATTGCTTTCTCTTGAATTATCATCTGTGTTGGTGACAAAATCTATGCTTTTGTTCTTCTTTTCAATAGGCTCACATATGCTCAACTCAAAGGTTTGTAGAGAACCAATGAGTTCGTCCAGCTTCATGTTGTTGATGTCTTGGGCTTCCTCTATGGCAGTCACCTTCATATCAAATCGCTTAGGCAGTGATCTGAGGATCTTTCTTACCAATTTTTCCTTAGTCATTTTTTCTCCTAAGGCTTCTAATTTGTTTGAAATCTCAAGAACATTCATATAGAATTCATAAATGGTTTCATCCTCTTTCATCTTGAGATTTTCAACTTAGTGGCAAGCATTTGAAGTCTCGACATCTTTACCTTGGATGTGCCTTCATGTGCTGTTTTGAGAATGTCCTAAGCTTCTTTAGCTAGCTCACAGTATTGCACAAGCTTGAATATGTTCTTGTCAATCCCATTGAACAAGGCACTTAGGGCCTTGGAATTCCCCAAAGATAGCTCTTCTTCAGTTTTGCTCCATTGAGTTTCAGAAATTAGAACAGTGGTTCCATCTTCCATAATCTTCTCAGGATGTTTCCATCCGCTTTCCACAGCTCTCCAGGCCTTGCTGTCCACAGACTTTATGACTGCTACCATAGGAGGTTTCCAGTAGTCATAGTTAGAGCCATCCAGGATGGGTGGTTTATTCCCAAACACTAATAGTTCCTTCTTCATAGTACCCGAATTTTTTTGTCCCTAGATCTCACCCAGATGTAAACAGGCAGGGTGCCTGCTCTGATGCGAATTGAAAATTCTAGTAACTCACGCTGGATGTCTTACTGGATGTTATGACATCCACAATTACACAACACAAAATGTTAAAACATAAACACATAAAAACAATAAGGAACACACAGTATTGTTTACCTAGTTCCGTTCAAACAACCTACTTTGGGGGCTACCAAGCCAGGGAGGGAATCCAATATAAGCAGAATTAATTCGGAGTTAAACTCCCCCGTTTACAACTCCTCACTTAAAACCTACCCAATGAAATTCCAACCTATTCCTAGACCTGAGTATCTCCACTCACTCCCCCTCAATCACAGCAGTGATTACAAATAAACATAAAACAATTTCAGAGAGAAGACACACTTCAAAAGCACACCTTGATCTGCTTAAAAGCTTCAATCAAGAGACACACACTCGTGCTTAAAAGCTTAGAGTGACAATTAACAAAAACAACCTATTCCAACGCAATCATCAAAGACAATTTCTTGGAGTACAAGAGACAGCTACAGAACTATGGTTCTTCACAATTAACAATCCTTCTCTCTGCGTTCCAAATTAGGATTGCAGACTTTTTATATGAAGCTCTTGGGCCTTGGACTTCTTTAGAAACAAATTTGGGTTAACCAAGTTAACCTAATTTACACGCCATCTGGTTATTACAGAATGTGCTGTCAGCAAAATCTTCTAGACAAAATATTCAGCACACAATAAAAGTTTTCCTAAACTAATAATTGAGATAAATCAGGAAACACAAGTAAATAAAATATAACATCTCCTACTGTCACACAAGGATGTCATGACATCGGTCATGACATTCACTATAGAACCTATATTAGCTTAACACATATGCAGCCTGCATAACTCAATATCAAACATGACATGACAGTAGTCAAGTCATTAAAACCTCAGGTATGTTTTACCATAAATGCAGCCAACATGAAAACATCTTCACATGTGATTTCTAGTGGTGGTATTGCGATGGATCCTTCCAAGGTTGATGTCGTATTGTAGTGGGAAACACTGAAGTCGGTGACTGAGATTAGTAGTTTTCTTGGTTTACCAGGTTATTATCGCAGATTTATTGAAGATTTTTCTAAATTAGCATTACCTTTGACTCAGTTGACTCGCATGGGTCAAGCTTATGTATGAGACGCTGCGTGTGAAGAAAGTTTTGTAGAGTTGAAGAAGAAATTGACAACCGCTCCAGTAATGATTTTTCCTAATCCAGGTGAGCCTTTTGTAGTATATTGTGATGTGTCTGAGATTGGTATTGGTGGAGTTTTGAAGTAGAATAGACAGGTTGTTGCTTATGCTTTCAGACAATTGAAGGTTCATGAGAGGAATTATCATACACATGACTTAGAGTTGGCAGCTGTGGTCTTCGCTTTATAAATTTGGAGACATTATATGTTTGCCTCTAAGTTTGAAGTGTTCATTTATTACAAAAGTTTAAAGTACTTGTTCGATCAAAAGGAATTGAATATGAGGCAGAGAAGGTGGCTCGAATATTTGAAGGATTACAGTTTTGATTTGAGTTACCATCCTGGTAAAGCAAATGTTGTGGCAGATGCGTTGAGTAGGAAATCTTTGCACATGTCAATGCTTATGGTGCGCGAGCTTAGTTTGATTGAGCAATTCCGTGATATGAGCTTAGTGTGTGATCAGACTCCTAATAATGTGATATTGGGAATGTTGACGTTAACCAATGCTATCCTAGGTGAAATTAGAAATGGCAAGAAATCTAATGTGAAGTTGGTTGATCGATTGACTTGGATTAACCAAGGTAATGGAGGTGACTTCCGGATGTGCTAAAGCTTAAGAAGAGAATTTTGGAGGAAGGACATAGAAGTGGTTTAAGTATTCACCTAGGTGCCACGAAAATGTATCAAGACTTGAAGATTGAGCATCAGAAGCCTTCGGGTTTGATGCAACCGTTAAATATTCCCGAGTGGAAGTGGGATAGCATTTCAATGGATTTTGTGTCGGGCTTGCCGAAGACTGCTAAGGGCAATGACTCGATTTGACTAAGTCGACACACTTTCTACCGAAGAAGATTAACCATTCCATGCAGAGATTAGCAGAGATGTATATTGAGGAAATTGTGAGGTTGCATGGTATACCTTCGAGTATTGTTTCAGATAAAGACCCGAGATTTACGTTGAGGTTTTGGGTGAGTTTGCATATTGCTTTGGGTACTAGGTTGAGATTGAGTTCGGCTTATCATCCGCAGACAGATGGTCAGACAGAGAGGACCATCCAGTCATTGGAAGATATGTTGAGGGCTTGTGTGTTGGAACAGGGAGGTGCTCGGGACATCCACATGCCATTGATTGAATTTACCTATAATTATAGTTTCCCTTCGAGTATTAGGATGGCTCCATATGAAGCATTATATGGCCAAAGGTGTAGAACTCCGTTGTGTTGGTATGAATCAGGCGAGAGTGCAGTTCTCGGACCTGAAATTATGCAAGAGAAGATCGAGAAGATTAAAATGATTCAGAAGAGGATGAGATCTTCTCAGAGCCGTCAGAAGATTTATCATGATAAGAGGAGGAAAACACTTGAATTTCAAGTGGGAGACCATGTGTTCTTGAGAGTTACTCCGACGATGGGTATTGGTAGATGTAATACGGTGAACTGACTTTTTATCGGAATGTCGCGGTAAGCAAGAGTCGCCACCGACTTTTATTTTATCCAATTGGAAAGGCTAAAAGAACAGAAAAAACCTTTTTGAAAGAGATTGAGTTCGGGGGGTAAATTATACAAAGGGAAGGTGTAAAGCACCCTTTGCATCCATGGTTTTCCATGGGCTCTTAATTGCTTAGCTCACTTGTTCGTTTGAATTGTTTGAAAAGTAGTGTGTGAATAAGAAAAGATTCGTTTAAGGACTTTAGCTTGTAAATAAGCGTAGACTTGTTTTGAAAATATTCTTTGAAAAAAGAAGTGGGAAAAGGATTTTGTATTTGAATTTGAAAAAGAGCAAGCAATTAATAGCAACTACCCTAAGTTTTAAAATTCGTTCTTTTAGCTTTTCAGGCGAAAGGGTCTATCCATACCATAAGAGGGCAGGAAGTCTTTCAATTGGATGTTGAAGGGTCATCGAGAGTATCATTCGCCATAAGACTGTCCCTTGCCATAAAGAGGGCAGGTAGTCTAAGGGAAGGATATAATAGTCATTTTATCTTTTTAGGCATCATGCGAGGATACCTTAGCAATTAGAGACAATTATTCTTTATAAGGTAACCTCGAGGGAGTTTCAATAACTTTGAAGGCAACAGACAACATTGCTTTAGGTATCCTCGGAATCGAGGGACTTGACTATTTTTAGGCAACAAAATTAAGGCAACAAGGCAGCAATTTATAAGGCAACAGGCAACAAGAAGGGTTACCCTAAAGGTGTGTGAGTGCACAATCACGTGGTTAACTTCGATGATATTTATCTTGTAAATTAGTGGTCTAGATTCAGTTAATATTCTTGTCACTCCCTATTTTACTAACCACAACAGCAACTAACATTATGACGAAATTAAAGGCAGAAAACATAAATTCCTACGCTATTACAATAAACACCTGTGGGCAAAAAAAATAAAATAAAAGCGGAAATTAAACCCTACAACTATTACATGGCTTTGGGGCAGATACAAAAAATTAGGCAAACGTTAAAAATATAATAAAGGCAATAATTTAAATAAATAAGTAAATAAATAAATGAGTAGAATAAAAAGGCATGCGACAATCAAGGGAATATGAGATGAGAAGAGAAGATCGCGATGAAATTTCAGTTAATAAAATTAGAGGTAAAAGTATAAGCCTAAAGCCTAAAAAATGGACGAGAACACCAACCTTAATTCATGGGCAACAACCTTATGGCTAAAAACCTAAGCCTACAGTTAATAGACAACACCTACCGGTAATAAACCTAACGAGGTTTCCTATGGTTTTTTGAGATTAATTACTAATTACATTTTAATTACGAACCTAAATTACTTAATTAATTAAAATTAATCTAAATTACCTAAATTAAAACTAATTATTTATCCTGATAAAAATTAAAACTAATTATTATTATAATCAAAACTAATTAAATTATTATAAAAAAACAATCTAGTATTAAATTAATTAGTCAAAAGGGACCTCTAACTCTAATTATAAAAAACCTAAATATAGTTGATGGCTAAGAAAAAAAAAGAAAAGAAGTTAACTTAAGAAAATCAATAAAGAAATAAATAAATAAATAAAACCTGGATGCTAGAATCAGGTGTGGTCGAATCTTGAAGGTTCACCACGGAACTGCAGGCTCTGAAGCGTTGGATTAATCCATGCGTGTATGCACAAGCTAAGAATGTATGCAAAACAGTCCAATGCTCACGATGGTAGTACCTCGCAAAAACAAGAAAATGACAAATGGGAGTAAAACAGAAATACATATAATAGTATACGAATAATAATAAAATATGAACAAATACTATAATAATTAAATTACAAGAAACGAAATTAAATAATTTTTTTTGTATTTTTATACAAAAACTAAAAATCTATTTCTAAAATAGAAAAAATGTTTTTTGGTGTTTTTTTTTTATAAGAAATAAAATACAATTAATCTACCCAAACAAAATATTTTTGCATTAGTATTTTATAATAGAAGTAAATAGCTAAAATTACACTAGTTTCTAAATCTCTAATCTTCTATCTTTCAACATAAAATAAATAGAAAAAAAAAAGAAAAGATGACAACTTAAATGATTTAAAAGAGTTAATAGGGGAGAATGGAAAAGGATACTTACAGTTACGGTGCACATCCTTGGCTGACATCAAATTGAATTTAACCGACATGTTGTAATGTTCACAAAAGCAAGATTTTTCTTTCTCTCTTCTACTATCTATCTATTACTAAGAAATTGACTAAACTGTCAAAATTGTCCTTCTCATTAAAAAAAATTACACTATAAATTGGACAAAATAGTAACTAACAAAATCACCCTACCACTTTTCTATTGTCCAATGAAAATCAAAGTTTTTGCCAAGTGTCAATTGCAATGTTTAGGATTCAAAATCTCCTTCCCTCTTCAAACCATAACACATTCTCTTTCCTCTTGCTCTGCTCTCACTCAGGTTTGCTTCTTCCACCATGTATACCCTTTTTCACACATGAACTTTCTTATGAATCTTTCTCCATGTTATTATGCTTGCATCATTTCACATAAACTTTTGCGTTTTCTTTACTGCAGCTCTTTGCTCTGCTCCAGGACTCATTATTTTGATCTAGACTCAAACTCTTGCTTGGAATTCATGTTTGTCTATTTCTCTTTTTGGATGGTTGTTCAATAAAAGGGCAAAAGATTTGAACTTTTCATGTTTTAAGTGTGGTTCGGGTTTTCTCCATTTCTTTTCATATTTTGATTTCAATAGGTGTTTAATGTTTCTTAACATACATTCTGGTTTTAGTTTTATTAGTGGTTCAACATGAAAGTGCAAAAGTTTTGAACTTTTCATGTTTTAAGTGTGGTTTATTTTTCTCCACCTCTATTCATATTTTGTTTACAATGGTTATTTATGTCTGTGTAATTTACATTTTGAATGGATGGTTCTTCAATGACTTTAACTCTGTTTTTGTTTATTCATTTTTACAGTATCTTTGAGTTATGCAGTACCGAGGTTAAGGAGAAGGTATGTCATGTTGCTAACTTTGTATGGGAAAGTTAGACACATTTCTTATGTTAATTGTTACACATAGCTACTGCTTTCTCAAGTAGCTATTGTTTTGCCATTATTGCATTTTTCCATTTCTAAAGTAAATATTTTTCAATAGAGAGCATTCAATAATAGCCATTTAATTTGAATTAACGGTTCAGATCTTAATGGCCTTTGAAATTGTGAACATATGGCCAGTTTTCTCATTTAACCGTGCGTGTACTCACTTTAATTGGCAACAATGACTTTCTCTCTCTTTTTGTATTGATTTCTCTCTCTTCCTTCTCACATTTTAATGTCTTTAAAGCCATCCTGTTGTCACTACAATGTGTCTTCACTACATGGTTTCAATGATATGGTCTTCCCTTGAATGAAATATGCATCGTTTTCTTTATGATATGGTCTTCACTTGAACCTTCCTATTGAAAATTAACCTCACTTTAATGTGGTCTATTACTGCAACTTTCATATATAAACTATCATTGATACTAAACAGGTTGATGCATATTTCGTACGTTGCAGTTCTATATCACAATTCTCAACATCCAGCGGGCAATGTGTTTGACTGCTGAGACTGAGACGCATCCATCAGGCACAGTTGCTACAATAGGTCTGCTCTGCATTTTTTTCCTACTGGATGGGACAAACAATATCAGCTTTATCTGCTTGTACTTCACTTCTCTTTTAATTAGTTTGTATTATTTTTCCTTGGAAGTCGGTACATGTCCTGTCACTTCTCTTTCCATCTAATGGTACTTTCTATACATTGTAAGCTTACTTGGTTAACCTTTTGGAGGATATAGAAGATACATGACCCTACCATACTGTCATTCATTTTAACACTTTTGTATCTCAATAACTTATGTACTTCTATTAATCAACACATTGATAAAGACCATTTAAAAAGTATTTTGTTTTACTTTTATAGTTTTTAAAATGTATCTCAATAACTTATTATTATTCATTTAGTTACTAAAGACCATTTAAAATGTATTTAGTTTTACTTTATAGTTTTTTTTCCGAAAAAAAAAACAAAACACCAGTTGTTTGAATTTAAAAAGAAAAAACTCAGCTCTATAGTACTTACCAACAATTCAACATTCTTTTTATTACTCTACTTTTGTGGTCAACTCTAACTTTGCATTTGTTGTACTAAACTTCTAGCCATTACCATAAATTATTGATTACATTGATAATTTCTCTCTACCCGATCTCATGTTATTTTTCTATCTCCCTTGATTTTTATTCTTAAATTTTACAAATATCACAATATCTTTCAAGGCAACAATGTGAAGTATTCCTACTTGGAATAAGAAGGTTTGTCTTGGAAAACTTAGATAACTTTGATCATGTCTTGGAAATCAATTAAAATAAGCACGGGACTTCTACAAAATATTTGACATTAACTATGTCCGAATATTATTGTAAAGCTTGACAAAGAATATTTTTCCCGGGTCACTATCATCACCATACTTTTTTAATTTTAATAAAAAAAATATTTGTAAATATTTATAGCTATTAGTAATATTTATAATTATTAGATATGTTGGATTTAGAATATGGGTGATATGCTACATATTTAATTTTAAATACTTACAGTTATTTGTGATTTTATAATAACAATTATATATATATATATATGTAACAACCAAGTCGGTCTAACATACTGAAACTCACTATTTTTACGGGTCACTATCACCATAATATTTTTCTTTTGCGAATTTTATCACTGAACCTCACTATTTTTACAAATCATTATTACCATGATACCTTTCTTATGTGAATTTTATCACTGAAACTCACTACTCTCACGGGTCGCTGTCACCATAATACCCTTTTGCCTATTGCATCTCCAACTTCCTTTTTAAAAATAGCTAATATATAGAACTTCATTATATCTATATTATGTTCTATGAGTCCTAATTTAACATTTCTAATTCGAGTTTTTAAACTTTTTTTATGCGTTTGTAATATATTATTCATCTTAAGATTTGAATTACCCGTGCGGACGCACGGGTCTTCTACTAGTTTTTAAAATTAAAGTCACTTAACAAAAGACAGAAAGAATTTCTATTTGACTTTTCAAACATTGAAAGCATCCAATTAAAACATGACACCTAGCATAGCTTGTTATAATAACAAAACATATCATAAGATTCACAGCGATTGAAACGTTTCAGAAGCACCACTCATTTTCTTTCTCATTTCCTCTGTTTCTCTTTTCTCACCACAAATCTACCATGCCAATTCAATCATATACAAACTCAAAAGAAAGTACATAAATCAAAATTGGAATAATGAAAAGGAAGATATTACCGACATTTGAAAACAACCCCGTTTGTGGATCCAAAACCGAGAACCTCGTCCTGTGTGTTTGTCCGGTTCAGATTTCGGTGGTTGGACCGCTCGTGAGATCGTGGTGCGCGTCGGAGATCTCATGCGGTGGTGGTTGCTTCGGTCGGAGGATGAGTGGTGTCTCTGCGTGTGGTGGCCGGCGTTTCGTCGGTGATGGTGTGGCTGTGTTGCTGTTGCGTCTCGAGTTGTGGCTCTTTTCTTCTTCTATTACCTGCAAAAGAAAAACTTAATAGCACATGAATAAATAGTTTGAGTATGACTGCAGGTTAAAACATAATTTTGGTCATGGTTGTCAGGGGTGGCCCTGAGCACGGACTCGTGGGGCGGGAGCCCAGGACCCATAATTTTAGGGGTACAAAATTTTTTTTTCTTATCCCTATATATATTAAAAGAGATTTTTCTATTAAAAAAATACTTGCTAAAAAATTTTTTTTTTTAAAATACTGGTTAACAAAATTATAGGGCCACGAATTAATAAAAGAATGTAATTTCTCATAAATAAAATACAGAGTAGAATAAAATCAATTAATTTCTCTAAAATAAAATCAATTAATATATCTATAATTTTAGCAACTAAAGAATTTAATCGAGACACTAAAATTAAAACAATGATATAGAAAATATTTTATATTATTGATCCCAAAATTAAGAGTAAAGTACTACTTCAACTAGCTGAAAAAGATAATGATCCCTAAATAAGAGTGAAGTCGAATCTTTAGCAACTCATGAAATTGGAAACTTTGAATTTTTAGTAGCTATGATTATTTGGTTTGAATTGTTAATTCTTGTTAATGAAATTAGCAAAAGTTTGCAAAAAAAAGACATGTCTATTGACGTGGCTATAGAACTAGTAAAAGGTTTGATCAAGTATTTGAAAAAATATAGAGAATTTGGATTTGTAAATGCTAAGGCTAGTACTGAAAAAGATTGAGAAAGAAATAGATATTAAATGTGTGTTTATTCAAAAACGTCAAATTAGTAGAAAACAACACTATGATGAAAATTCATCTCAACCCACACAAGTGAATCTTGATTCTACTAAAGAGTCTTTTCGAAATCATTACTTCTTATATATTGTTGATCAAACAATTGGCTTACTTGATAGAAGATTTGAACAGTATAGCACATATGAAAATATTTTTGGATTCTTGTTTAGTATTGAAAGACTTAGATCATTATTTGATAGGAACTTGAAAGCATGTTGTAAATATCTTGAAACTTGTTTAAAACATGACGATTCTCTTGATCTTGATGGTGAAATTTTGTTTGAAGAATTGAAAGTTATTAGAGAAGTTTTAACAGTTGAATCAAAATCAAGCTATATGATATTGAGTGCTTTAAAGATTTTTAATTGTTTTCCTAATGAACGCATAGATTATAGATTAATATTCACTATTTATATCAGTGTTGCATCTGCTGAAAGAAGTTTTTCTAAATTAAAATTATTAAAATCTTATTTGAGGTCTACTATGTCACAAGATAGATTAAATAGTCTTGCGTTGATTTCAATTGAAAATAATTTTTTGAAGAACCTTGATTATGAACAAATTATTAATGATTTTACAACAAAAAATGATAAGAGGATGATATTTAAATAATTTTAAAATAGTGATTTATGTTTTGATGTAGTATAAACATTGATTCAAAGATCTATATTTATATTCTTTTTGCATAATGTCAAATGAAAATGTGTTTTTTATCCAATTATTTCTTTTATCCTTATGTATTTATTGTTAAAAAATTATAGGGGCACCATTCTTTTGATTCGCCCAAGGCACCCAAATTCAAAGGACCGGCCCTGATGGTTTGAATTTGTATTGGCTTAGTGAAGGATGGTGGTGAGAATTTGTTTTAGAATCTGTACATCAATCCTTTGTAATTGAAAGAGGTTTGATAAATATTGTATAGTGAGTGCTAGTTTGATGAAAAAGGTTTGTTCTTTTGTCGTTTTTGAGGAATAAGGGTTGTGCTGATATGTGCGTGGGAATGGATTTGTAAGTTGGAATAAGGGTTCCTCCTCCTCATAGGTTAGAAATTATTAGTTTATATAAGAAAAATATTAGGTTAATAAAAAGGGAAGTAAATTAATTTGATAAATCTAAATAATCAAAAATTCAAAATTCAATTAAATTGATTTTGATTCTGTGACTATTTTAATCAATCAAATCAAATTATTTCTAAAACTATAAAAGTGAATAAAATATTTTCAAATTCTTTTTTTTATTTTATGATTTCTTTTTTGTATATTTTTATAATTAAAATAGAAAAAAGTAAAAAAATAATATTTTTAAAATGCCTAATAAATAAATACGAAAAATAATATTTAAATAATAAAAAACAATTTTTTTGTGATTTTTGAATATAAATTTAAAATAAAATCGAAACCAAAGTTAGAGACAAATAACATGGGCAAAATGTCAGTAGTGGGATTCGAACTCGGGACTGTATACCTGCAAACCTTACCTCCTTACCAATTGTGCCATATCATTTAATCGAAATAAAATGACGTTTGTAATTATATGAGGGCAAATTTTGGGGTATGAAAGTAGAGCTTTGAAGTCCTTAAAGCTCACACCGTGTTTTATTGGTCCGTACCAAATTCTTGAGTAGATAAGTGAAGTGGCCTATCATATTTCTTTGTCTTCATCGCTTGCTAACCTTCATGACGTGTTTCATGTGTCTCAGTTGAGGAAGTACATTTCGGATCCTTCTCATGTGGTCCAAGTGGATGATGTGCAAGTGAGAGATAACCTGACTGTTGAGGCATTACCCATACGGATAGAGTATCGGGAAGTGAAGAAGTTGCGCGATAAAGAAATAGCCTTAGTGAAGGTAGTGTGGGGAGGACCATCTGGTAAGAGTATGACTTGGGAATATGAGGATCAGATGAAGGAGTCTTATCCAGTTCTATTTCCGTCAGGTGATTTTCGAGGAAGAAAATTCTTTTAAGTGGGGGAGAGTTGTAACACTCCAAAAATCTAAATTGATTATTTAATTAGTTATTTAATTAATTTAGCATGAATACATGAAGTATTTTATTTTATGACGTTTTGGTGGTTTATACAATGACTGGGTGATTTTGATGATTTATGTGATGTTCTTGTGTGTTTGGGAATGATTTAAAATTAAGACGATTTTAGAATAATTAAGATAGTTAAGTTAGAATTATTTAATTAGAGAAAATAGAGCAATATTGGAGTTGGAGGCAGTAAGGGCATATTGGTCATTAGCTAAGAATAAGTGAGGCTGGATTTGAAAAATCATAATAAGGATCCTTTTAATTAGAAAAGTTAGGGTTTTAGGGAAATATTCTTGGTTGTACGTGGAAATTGAAGAGTAACCTAAAGAAGAGTGTGAGGCAGAGCTAGGGCTTTAAGGAACACAAAGAGGAACCGAAATCAAGATATTAATCTAAGGTAATGAGAGTCTATCTTGATTATTATAATTGGTTTAAGTGTTAGAAAAGTGTAGGAATTGTGTAGGGGTTTTTGGTTCTTGGTAACACGATTTTGTGATGGAACTGATGAATGAGTAGTATTATGTTGCCATAGATTGATACCCATGATGAATAAATAATTTTTATAGTATGGTATAAATGTTACATAATCCTAGGATTTCAAATTCGAAAAACTAGGGCTTTTTACGTATTCAAATTCGAAGGTCCAGAAGGCCTCCAACTGTGAAAAATCGAACTGCAGCGTTCATGCGGTGATGGTGGTCGCGGGGACCTTGTGGAAGGCGCCACAATGACGATATGGGGTGTGGTGGTCGCCGTGGCAGGTGTGGTGGGCGCCATGGGGTGTATGGGGATGTGGCGGTGGCCATGGAACTTTGGGTGGTCGCCACAGCAGTTCAGCAGATAACAATTTTCTTTAAATGTTCGTAACTTTTGAACCGGGACTCGGTTTTAGGTACCGTGTGAAGCGTTGGAAAGGTATCGCAATGATATACACTTTAGTAAAATAATATGAAGCATAGTATATGTTTATCTAGTGACTGTGTCATGATTAAGTGACAATATTTTATGTTGAATTAATCGTATGTGTGCTTTACTGTATGAAATGTTATGTTTATGTCTTGAGGTGATCTGTTTGATATTTGTTATGCTAAGTTGTTTTGACTATTACGTATGGATATGAAGTATGTGAATAGAACAAGATGATTATGATGGGTGATGATGCGTTTAGTGTAACGACCGTTTTATTTTAAGTATTTTATGTTATTGTGTGACATGTGAATTAATTGATGATTGTGCTATTTATGCGTTAATTATGTGATTACTTGATATTATGTTATTTTATTGGGAATTATTAGTAAATAACATGAGTTAGTAAGTCTATTGGTTATTGGGCCTAGGATAGAATTGGTAATTGAGAGGTGCTAATTAGAGCCCATTAGCAATATGACAAGTTAGTAAGAGTTAACAAAATAAGGAAATTTGGGAAAATAGAAATTAGAAGCTCATTTGGATAAAGAAGATAGAAGAGAAGAGGAGAAGCTAAGTCAAGGTTCCCAATTGAAGATAGAGTTGTCCTCAATCCAAACCCAAGGTAAGGGTGGGATTTTTTCATGATAAGGGAGTATATGATAATGTTTATGGTGGGTTTTGATTGTATGAGTAGTAGCCTTGGTTGTATGTTGTAGAATCTTCGGATTTATGTTGGATTTTCATGAAATTGTGCTTGAAATCATGTTTTTGATGAATATTGTTTATGAATGATGTTAGATATTGATTTTATGTGCCTTTAATTGTTGTTTGAGAATGGTTTTAGGTTGTGGAAGTGTGGTTACATAGGTCTGTTATCGTTGTTGTTTTTCTCCATAATCGCGCGTCCGCTAAGTGGCCCCTGGTCCGCTAAGAGACCCCTGGGAACAAATTTGAAAATTCCCAAGATCGCTAAGCGGATCTGGTCTGCTAAGCGGAGACGCAAAAAATGGTTCGCTTCTGTTTTTAGTTCTGCGAAGCGCACTTGAGCCTGCTAAGAGAACCTTACTGTTGAAAACTTTTTGAAACTTCTATTGAATGTATCTTTTGATCTATAACTCCTTTTTAAGTGTCGTTTGAACCTCCGTGAAGCTTTAATCAATGTCTATCTAATGAAAATGGTTTGAAAAACCTTTGGAAACCTTTTGAATTTTTTTCTTGAAATGTATCGTTTGATATTGTGATTGATGTTGTAAAGTGAGGTATTGTTGTATGGTGATACAACTTAGTGACGTGATTGCGAAGTGATGCATTACTATGAATAGTGATGATTGTGTTGTTGTCGTTGAAGTTCAATATTGAATTGATGATGTTTAGTTGTTGTGGCATGTTGTGAATGTTGTGTTTGTGTGGATGTTGTATCATTGAGTCACATCCATTGCATGAAGAAACGATGGCTTGAAAATGGCAAAAAGCGACGATGTGACCAATGGCAACTTTTGAGACGATGGGAGTTTTACTCCAAATGGTACAACATGCATTTGCATAAGTTGAGTCGCATATGAATTGCATTTGAATTATTGAGATTATGAGATGTTTGTTGTGACGTGTTGATAACATACTTGTGAATTTGATTATGTTGTCATAATTGGTTAATAACCTTGTTGCCGTTTAAAAGTTGTTTTGTGATGAGATGTGATGAACAATGTATGATCTTTACCTTGCTATGAATATTATCATACGTTCCTTTATACTGTTTGATATCTCACCCCTTCTGTTTGAAGGTTACCCTTTGTTGGTAACGTGTAGGTAATGACGTGGAGTAGCCGTTTACCTTTTGTAGCTCGAGTCGGTGTTTATGCTCTGATACGTAGCACTCGGGGGATGTTTGCTTTTCTTTGCTTATGTTGATATGTCCTGATTCGATTTGATGTTGTTTTATAGAGACTTGTTGTTGGCATGTTGGCTATGATGTTATGACTTGAATTTTAAGAGTTTTTTTAAATTCCGCTGCTATGATTGAAGTTAATTAGATTTATATGACAAATGATTTATGATTCCTCCGTTGATTGTGTTATGTATCTTTATTAATGAGCTTGCATGAGATTTTGTTTAAGTTGCAAATGTGACGCCTCAAATGTGTTGTTGTCTTTGAGATTTTGCACTCTGATTTATTATTAAATTGCGGGGTAGATTTGGGGTGTTACATTAGTGGTATCAGAGAAGGTCGATCCGTCCGGTCAAGTGTCGTGTCGTAGCTAGTTAACAATCGATTTTTGTTATATAGTTCTGATTGCTTTTGTGTTGTAGTGACGAGTTGAGATGGCTTGAAGGAACGATGCTGCAATTGCAGTTGCTTTGGAGGCGATGGCTCAAGCTTTGCAATTTTGCTACCTTCCAAAGAGAGAATCCATATGTCTTCAAGGGCACTCATGATCCTGATGGCGTATTGACATGGCTAAAGGAGATTGAGAGAATCTTTCATGTGATGGACTGTACTACAGATTAGAAGGTTCGGTATGGGACTCATATGCTAGCAGTCGAGGCTGATGACTGGTGGCTAAAGACTCGTCAAAGATTAGAGGCTGTAGTTGAGGAGATCACATGGATTGTGTTCCGTAGGGAGTTCTTGAGGAAGTATTTTCCGGAGGATGTTTGTGGCAAGAAGGAAATCGATTTCCTTGAATTGAGACAAGGGAATAAGTCGGTTGTTGAGTATGCTGCTAAGTTTGGTGAGTTGGCTAAGTTCTATCAGCATTATGATGGACCAACTTGTGAATTTTCGAAGTGAATCAAGTTTGAGAACGGGTTGCGCCCGGAAATCAAGAAGGTGATTAGTTACTAGAAGATTTGTGTCTTTGCCGATTTGGTTGATAGTTGTCGGATCTATGAGGAGGACAACAATGCTGATTATCGGGTCATTAGTGAGAAGCGAGGCAAGAGTCAACAAAGTCGTGGCAAGCCTTATGATTCTCAGGTTGGTAAGGGTAAGCAGAAAGCTACTGAGGGCAATAGGACTAGTGGGGGAGATGCTCCTGCTGCCATTGTGTGTTTCAAGTTTGGCAAAGCTGGTCATAAGAGTAACGTGTGTACTGCTGATGCCATGAGGTGTTTCCGTTGTGGTGAGCTTGGACATGCGGAACCTGCGTGCAAGCATATGCAGACGGTTTGCTTCAACTGTGGTAAAGAGGGGCACATTGGAAGTAAGTGTCAGAAACCTAAGAAGGAACAAGCTAGTGGAAAGGTGTTTGCCTTGTCAGGAACTCAGACCACTAGTGAAGATGCACTCATCAGAGGTACATGTTTCATTAATAGCATTCCTTTAATTACTATTATTGATACTGGTGCTACTCATTGCTTTATCTCTACTGATTGTGTTAAAAGATTTGGTCTTGTGTTATCTTCCATGAATGGGGAGATGGTTGTCGATACTCCAGCTAAGGGATCGGTGACTACTTCTCTTGTGTGTTTAAAGTGTCTTGTGTCAATTCGTGACTACTTTGTTGTTAATTTTGTTTGCTTTCCGTTGAGAGGTTTGGATGTGATCTTAGGTATGAACTGGTTATAGCATAACCATGTCCATATTAATTATTATGACAAGTCGGTGAGGTTTTCTTCTCCTGAAGAGGAAGGTATTGAGTTGTTGTCGGCTAGACAGATGCGCATGTTAATGAAGAAATAAATGCAAGTGTTTGCGTTGGTTGCATCAATGTCTGTTGAGAATCAAAAGATAATAGAAGAGTTGAAGGTGGTGCGTGAATTTACTGAAGTTTTCCCCGATGAAATTCCTGATGTACCCCAGAGAGAGAAGTTGAATTTTCTATTGATCTTATACCTGGTACTAGACTTGTGTTTATGGTACCGTACAGGATGTTAGCATCAGAATTGTCGGAATTGAAGAAGAAACTAGAGGAACTACTTGAGAAGAAGTTTGTCAGACCTAGTGTGTCGCTGTGGGGAGCTCCAGTGTTGTTAGTAAAGAAGAAAGATGGAAGTATGAGACTTTGTATTGATTACAGGCAATTGAATAAGGTGACAATCAATAACAAGTATCCACTTCCAAGAATTCATGACTTGATGGATCAATTTGTTGGTGCCCGTGTGTTTAGTAAGATTGAATTGAGGTCGGGTTACTATCAGATTAAAGTGAAAGATGAGGATATGCAAAAGACGGCTTTCAGGACACGTTATGGACATTATGAGTATTCTGTAATGCCTTTCGGTGTGACTAATGCGCCAGGAGTATTTATGGAGTACATGAACCGTATTTTTCACGAGTGTCATACCCCAATTTTTGACCCTAAGATTACACATCATTTGCATACCAATCATCAATCAAGAAGTTTTAACTTAGAGTTCTACTGGTGATGTTGTGCACAATTCATCTGCAAGGGAATCATCGAGCACCCAAGTTTTATTCTTGTATATATTGTTTTACTAACCAAAATACCAAAAATATTGCCTTGTGCTTTTGTGTGTTTGTGCTTTGTAGGTACCAAGTCAAAACATCCATCAAAAGGAGCATTTTTCAACATTTTCACTATGCAAATCGATTTGCATAAGGTGTAAATCGATTTACACAACTGTTTCTGCACCAGATTTGCTTCTGCCATCAGTGCAAATTGATTTGCATAAGACAGCAATCGATTTGCATAACTGTTTTTGCCCCAGATTTTGCCTTTTTCAGCTATGTAAATAGATTTGCATAAAGTGCAAATCGATTGCACCAGTGCGAATTTGGAAAAATGAAGGCAAATTTCAGCTTTTTGAAGTGTTGACATCATTTGCAAGCATGGGAAGCATGACTTAGTTCTTACATTTGATTCTCTACATCATTTAATCATAAACCCTCATGTGATTGCATCAAGACCATTGGATTTCATTTTTGGCTCCAAATCCTTTTCCCAAGCCTAATTCTATTTTCCAATCCTAACTCCAAGCCACAAAATTTCCCAAGCCTAATTGCTATAAATTGAGGCATTCCCCTCTTCATTTTTCAAGCTTTGATAGCCAAGAAACTTATTGCAAATTCTCTCTTCACCTCTTCCAAACCCATCACTCAAAGCTCTTTTTCTTCCACACAAATTAGTGAGTCACGTCTTGAACCTCACTAATTTAGAGCTAAACCTCAACATAAACACTACTTTTTCTTCATCAATTGTGAGAGATCAAGGCTTGTGGTTGTGTGTTCTTGAAGAAGATTCAAAGTTTGTGAAAGATTTAGTAAAATTCTAGATCCAATCCATAATTCAAGATGTGATCCATTGTTGTTTATGCTTGATGCACCTTTGGTGCTATATTGATGAGATTTGCTTGCTTACTTGATACATTTTCGTGCACAAATTGATCCAAGATCACAAGGTGTTTGGTTTTATGTTTAAACAAGTTTTCTTCTCTTTATTTGCTGTTTTTTTGAAAACTGTGTTGTGCAAATCGATTTACATCTTGTGCAAATCGATTTACACAACTAAAAACTGCGCAGATTTTGAAAACAGAGTTATGCAAATCGATTTACACTCTGTGCAAATCGATTTACACTGGGCAGAATGCTGATTTTTGTGGTTTTTAACTTGTTTTTGGTTCTAACTCATCTTCTACTCCATTCTTTTGATATTTTCTTTGAATCACAAGTTAGAGGCCTAATTTCTCTCTAATTTCAATGGACTTAGGGCGTCGATAGGATGAGAATCCAAATCCGCAAAATTATGTGATTGAAATTATGGATGAAAGGAGCTTTTAATGTGGTTCCATCTTTTGTCTCTCTTTATTTTGATCGATGAAAGTCTTAATACCTTGAGAATTCTTATGGATTCTTGGTAAAGACTAGATCACTCACCATTTTTCTTTTCGTGCGGTATTGCTTTCGGAAGGCGATCTACATATCGTTCTTCTCGCATGCATTAGCACATAAAGTTTTGACCGGCCTCGTTGTAGGGTGATTTCTACATAAATCACTTGGCGATCTACTTAACATAGCGCAATATTTCGTGTCCCGAATCAAAAAGATCAAATATGGAAGAGAATTGTATGCGGTTGATTTAAGACTTGTGGAGGTTTTTATCGTGTAGTCGCTATGATTTTATCAAGCTTCTGATAAACCCCATTGATTTTAAATCCAAGAACATCCTTCACTCACCATCGATCTTTATTACTAACTTTGATAACATACTTGACAAGTTTCAAGATGGTTATCTTTAACATCTAACAATTGACTTTAATTTCCGCACTTTTATTATATTGCTCTTTATATTTCTCGCTTTATCGCTTTATTTTATCATTACATCATATTTACATTCCGCCATTTTCTCTTTGTCCATTTGGACGTTTATAATTCCGCTATTTTCCTTTTGTCCATTTGGACATATGTTTATGTTTCCGCCATTTTCTCTTTTGTCCACTTGGACCACACTTTACTTTTATGCTAAAAAACTAATAAATAACAAAAATATAAAAAACACCTAAGGCTCTCTTTTGGACTATTGGTTACTATCCCTAGCATTTTGGAGATTCGGACTTATGGACTTAGTGCCTCTGGACCCTTATTCTGATATTACTCTGCTGTTATTCTGTCTGTCTGGCATTGGATTGTTGTCTGTTTATGTGTGCAGGTATTTCCTTGAAAGCCCTTGATGGTTAATTCCAAGGCATTGAGATAAGGATTTTACCCAAAAACAGCCGTTACTCTGCCCGATATTCGTCAGAATTTTAATGTGCTTAATGCGAAGTGGTGCTAAGATAATAAGTTCATCTGGATCCCCAAGTGATAATGTTGGTTTAGTATTGATATTCCAAAGGATGGGAAATCTACCTTGACTCTCAATGTCAAGTGTTGGCTTCTTAATTTGGTTAGACCGTTCCTTTCCTTAGCTTTTACTTTACGCAATAGGATAGCCTCTTCATCTCCTCCCATTCTTAAATTTTCAAAATCTTCTCCCTTTTTCCAAAATATTCTTGTGTTTGTAAAATCTCTTTTAAAATCTTTTCTTTAAAAAATATCTTTTGCCCTTAGTGGCTTTTTCTTCAAAAGTTTAGACACTGTTAATTATCGAAACGAGTGGTTATACCCCACGATTTTGAAATTGATTGATATAATGAGATCTTTTCCGCGTGAGAGAGCTAGTGGCATACTCGTCGATTTTATCCGAGTTGGAGCCCTTCTTTCATTAGCGATGCAAAGAACTCGTTTGTTCTCATGCTCAAGATCAATGGCTGAGTATTTCTCTCCAACGACGATAAAGTGTTTATTCGTTTTAAAAATGTTTTCCCTTTAAGCGGAACTACATTAGCTCTGACTTCTCCATTGCACCGAGGAGGTATGTAGGCCCAAGGCTTAACGTCTTGCCGAGCTTATTTTAAAAATAAAACAAACCCTTTTTTAGCACACACACAACACAGATTTTCAAAAAGGTTCTGTGGAGTACCACAGATATGAGGGGTGCTTTAAACCTTCCCCTCATATAATCAACACCCGTACCTGAGATCTCTTTCTTGTTTTAAAAACAGAACTTTGGGTTTTTCGTTCTTTTCCCTTTTCCTTTGAAAAAATAAAGCGCAGTGGCGATTTCAAACGAAATATTGATTCGAGTCAATCCCATGGCTTCGATATCAGATTTTCCCCGCTACAACGAGTATCTGGATCGGTTTGTAGTGGTGTTCATTGATGATATTTTGATTTACTCTAAATCAGAATCAAATCATGCCGAGCATTTGAAGTTAGTATTGCAAGTTTTGAAAGAGAAGAAGATGTATGCGAAGTTGTCCAAGTGTGAGTTCTGGTTGAAAGAAGTTAGTTTTCTTGGTCATGTTATTTCGGGTGATGGTATTGCCGTGGATCCGTCCAAAGTAGATGTTGTGTTGAGATGGGAAACTCCAAAGTCGGCTACCGAGATTAGAAGCTTTTTGGGATTAGCCGATTATTATAGAAGGTTCATTGAAGGATTTTCTAAGTTGGAACTTCCGTTGACTAAGTTGACTTGTAAAGGTAAGGCTGTTGTGTGGGATCTTCAATGTGAAAAGAGTTTTCCTGAGTTGAAGAAGAGGTTGACGTCGGTACCGATTTTGATATTGCCTAATCCAGAAGAATCTTTTGTGGTTTATTGTGATGCTTCTAAGATGGGTTTAGGAGGTGTGCTTATGTAAAATGATAAAGTTGTTGCTTATGCGTCAAGGCAACTAAGAGTTCATGATAAGAACTATCCTACGTATGATTTGGAACTTGCTGCTGGTGTGTTTGTATTGAAGATTTGGAGGCATTATCTTTATGGTTCTAGATTTGAAGTGTTTAGCAACCATAAGAGTTTGAAATATTTGTTTGATCAGAAGGAATTGAATATGAGGCAACAAAGGTGGTTAGAGTTGTCACCGATGCTTTAAGCCGAAAGACTTTGCATATGTCGGCAATGATGGTTAAGGAATTGGAATTGATTGAGCAATTCAGAGATATGAGTTTGGTGTGTGAAGTGACACCTAAGAGTGTTAGATTGGGTATGCTGAAGATTAATAATGACTTTCTGGATAGTATCAGAGAAGCTCAAAAGTTATTTGTGAAGTTGGTAGTTTCGATGGTTGGAATCGATCAATTTGAGAGTGATGACTTTAAGTTGGATGCGTATGGTGTGTTGAGATTCCGTAATCGAATTTGTATTCCTGATAATGTGGATTTCAAGAGAGCGATTCTTGAAGAAGGTCATAGGAATAATTTGAGTATTCATCCAGGAGCTACTAAGATGTACCAAGATTTGAAGAATTTGTTTTGGTGGCCTGGAATGAAGTGTGATATAGCGCAGTTCGTGTATGCATGTTTGACTTGTCAGAAGTCGAAATTGAACATCAGAAGCCTGCAGGGTTAATGCAACCATTAGAAGTTTCGGAATGGAAATGGGATATCATTTCAATGAATTTTGTGATGGGTTTATTGAATACCGTGAGAGGACATGATTTGATTTGGGTGATCGTTGATAGGCGTACGGAGTCGGCTCATTTTGTACCTATTAACATCACTTTATCCAGTTTTGAAGTTGGCGGAGATTTATACCAATGTGATTGTTAAGCTGCATGGTGTTCCTTTGTGTATTGTTTCAGATAGATATCTGAGGTTTATTTCAGATTTTTGGAAAAGTTTGCAAGTAGCACTGGGTTTAAGTTGAGGTTGAGTTCGGCGTATCATCCTCAGACAAATGGTCAGATGGAGAGGACTATTCAGTCATTAGAGGATTTGTTGAGAGCTTGTGTTCTTGAGCAGGGAGGTACGTGGGATACTTATCTTCCATTGATCGAGTTCACTTACAACAATAGTTACCATTCTAGTATTGGAATGGCGCCTTTCGAAGCATTATATGGTCAGAGATGTAGGACTCCATTGTGTTGGCATGAATCTGGTGAGAGTGTAGTGCTTGGAACGGAGATTGTTTGAGAGACGACCGAGAAGGTTAAGTTGATTCGTGAGAAGATGAAGATTTCTAAGAGTAGGCAGAAGAGTTACCATGACAAGAGAAGGAAAGATTTGGAATTTCAGGCGGGTGATCATGTATTTTTGAGAGTCACGCCAGTGACAGGTGTGGGGCAAGCATTGAAGTGTAAGAAGCTCATTCCTCATTTTATTGGACCGTATCAGATTTCGAAAAAGGTTGGGAATGTGGCGTATAGAGTGGCGTTACTGTCGAATATTTCGAATTTGCATGACGTGTTTCATGTGTCGCAACTTCAGAAGTATATTTCTGACCAGTCTCACGTGATTCATATGGATGATGGGCAATTACGGGATAATCTCACAATGGAGACTATGCCGGTACAGATTCAGGATCACGAGACGAAGACGCTTAGAGGCAAGGAGATTGTTTTGGTGAAAGTCGTTTGGTCGGGAGCCACCGGAGAGAGTATGACGTGGGAATTGGAAAGCAAGATGCGAGAGTCGTATTCTGAGTTATTTGATTGACGTAAATTTCCGAGGACGAAAATATTCTAAGTGGGGGAGAGTTGTAACAATCGTTTTATTTTAAGTATTTTATGTTTTTGTGTGATATGTGAATTAATTGATGATTGTGCTATTTATGCGTTAATTATGTGATTACTTGACATTATGTTATTTTATTGGGAATTATTAGTATATAACATGAGTTAGTAAGTCAATTAGTTAGTGGGCCAGAGATAGAATTGGTAATTGAGAGGTGCAAATTAGAGCCCATTAGCAATATGACAAGTTAGTAAGAGTTAACAAAACAAGGAAATTTGGGAAAATAGAAATTAGAAGCTCATTTGGAAAAAGAAGAGAGAAGAGAAGAGGAGAAGCTAGGTCAAGGTTCCCAATTGAAGATAGAGTTGTCTTCAATCCAAACTCAAGGTAAGGGTGAGATTCTTTCATGATAAGGGAGTATATGAGGATGTTTATGGTGGGTTTTGACTATATGAGCCTTGGTTGTATGTTGTAGAATCTTAGGGTTTATGTTGGATTTTCATGAAATTATGCTTGAAATCATGTTTTTGATGAAGATTGTTAATGAATGATGTTAGATATTGATTGTATGTGCCTTTAATTGATGTTTGAGAATGGTTTTGGGTGGTGAAAGTGTGGTTACACAGGTCTGTTATCGCTGTTTTTTTTTTGCATAATCGCGCGTGCACTAAGCGGCCTCTGGTCTACTAAGCGACCCTTGAGAATAAATTTGAAAATTTGCGAGCTCCTAAGTGGATCGGGTCCTCTAAGCGGAGACGCAAAAATGGCTTGCTTCTGTTTTTAGTTCTGCGAAGCGCGCTTGAGCCTGCTAAGAGAACCTTGCTGTTGAAAACTTTTTGAAACTTCTATTGAATATATCTTTTGATCCATAACTCTTTTTTAAGTGCCGTTTGAAACTCCGTGAAGCTTTAATCAATATCTATCTAATTAAAATGGTTTGAAAAACCTTTGGAAACCTTTTGAAAGTTTTTCTTGAAATGTATCGTTTGATATTGTGATTGATGTTATGAAGTGAGATATTGTTGTATGGTGATACAACATAGCGACGTGATTGCAAAGTGATGCATTACTATGAATAGTAATGATTGTGTTATTTTCATTGAATTTCAATATTGAATTGATGATGTTTAGTCGTCGTGACATGTTGTAAATGTTGTGTTTGTGTCGATGTTGTATCATTGAGTCACATCCACTGCATGAATAGACGATGGCCTGAAAATGGCAAAAAGCGACGATGTGACCAATGGCAACTTTTGAGATGATGGGAGTTTTACTCCAAATGGTACAACATGCATTTGCATAAGTTGAGTCGCATATGAATTGCATTTGAATTGTTGAGATTATGAGATGTTTGTTATGACGTGTTGATAAAATACCTATGAATTCGATTATGTTGTCATAATTGGTTAATAACCTTGTTGCCGTTTAAAAGTTGTTTTGTGATGAGAAGTGGTGAACGATGTATGTTCGTTTCCTTGCTATGAATATTATCATACGTTCCTTTATACTGTTTGATATCTCACCGCTTCTGTTTGAATATTACCCTTTGTTGGTAACGTGCAGTTAATGACGTGGAGTAGTTATTTACCTTTTGTAGCTCGAGTCGGTGTTTATGCTCTGATACGTTGCACTCGGGGGATGTTTGCTTGTCTTGGCTTACGTTGATATGTCATGATTGGATTTGATGTTGTTTTATGGAGATTGTTGTTGGCATGTTGGCTATACTCAACTTCATGCTTACTGGCCTGGTAGAACACTTCATCCCTGTATCTCCATGGTACTGCCTTGTTACTCAAGTAAGGAACCGGACCATGTAAAGTGATGGTCACTGGGGATCTCTTTACTGGCACTTGATATATAAGGCTTGTAGGGAATAGTGATCACATCAATTTCATCATTCACATCCGCTCTCGGACGATCAAACTAAATACAACCGTCATTGGTCATTTTCTAGATACCAATCCTCAAATCAACGCAGCCCTCTGGTCGAACCATACATTTTCCGAAATCTAAACAACAACCCGGGTACACACCTTTTGTAAGCAACCATTCTTTCATAAAAGACAATGGAGTTCTCAGCAATTCGACATCAGTAATCAAATTCAACTCTTCATTCGGAAAGATAGCTTTCACGGCGGCCTTCCCATGTAGCGGCATGGGATTTTGGAGAATATTAGGCCCCTCAGGTGCGAATCATAACACCTTTTGATATCATGCCCCACGGCACCGGGATGATAATCACACTTCGCATTAGCATCATAACTAGCAGGCAAGGTATGAGGAGGTCCCATAGTGCGGCGTTCAACCAAATGGAGCTCTAACAAATGAGGCAACAACTGGGCATACGGCATTGGCACTGGATCGATTTGCCTCTTGGGCATTGGCTGGTAGCTATTCTGACGAGGAGCATAATTCTGCTGATGCTGCTGTTGAGACTGCTTAACAGCAATGGGAATAGTGACTACGGCCACTTGCTAATACAACCCCTGACGTCCCTTACCTTTATGAGCATATGCAACACTAGACTCACCTTTCTCTTTCTTGGCATAACTGCTGAATGGCTTCTTGCGCCCAGAACTGTTACTAGCAGGGCTCCCATCCTGAATCCTTCCAGATTTGATACCGGTTTCAACATGCTCTCCAGCCAAGACAAGCTCTGTAAAACTCAGAGTTGTACTTTCAGTCATGTAGTACGGACCTTTGAGAGTATTGGTAAACATGTCAATAAATTCATGCTCGCCATAGGAGGTTACACTCTGGCAGCAAGCTTGCGCCACCTCTAACCATACTCCTTAAAGCTTTCATTTTATCCTTGTGTCAGATTCTGCAGCTGAGTGCGGATCGGGGCCATGTCTATATTGTACTGATCATGTTTCACGAAAGCCTTAGCCAGGTCCCTCCATGACTTAATATACACGCCTATCAACTGCATCTACCACTCAAGTGATGCCCCGGACAGACTGTCTTGGAAATATTCCATCAACAGCTTCTCATCATCGAAATACGCGGAGATTTTCCGATAATAAGCTCTTATGTGGGTCTTGGGACAAGTAGTACCTTTGTACTTCACGAAATCTGGAACTTTGAACTTAGGTGGAAAGCAGACACCAGGCATCAGACCCATGTCAACAAGATCAAATCCCAAAGTACCATGATTCTCAATAGCCTTGAGCCTTTCCTCTAACACACGGTATTTCCTGTCGTCAGCTTAATAACCTTGTTCCTCTTCAACCATGGTAAATTGATCTTCATGGTGATCCTCCTCCAGATGAGGGATAGGGCCAGTAACATTCCTTCTGAGATTATGAGCTTGCACTCTTCAGGAGTGGGCTGAACTCTGATACGGACACGAGGTTAAGTCTGGTCAACGGTCTGCTCTTCAAGAGTTCCCCAGTAACCACAGGCGTATTCTCGCTACCAATGTTGACAACAGTGGGCGTCTCTACCCTGATTCTCAGCTCTTCCTGACGCTGAGCGATGTTCTCAATCACCTCCATAATCTGGGCCATCTGGGCCATGGCCTGAGTTCTCATCTGTACCAAATCGTCCTTGGGTTGTTCCATCTGTAACCTCTGGTTAGAGCGAGTGCTGTAACGGTGCAATTAAGGATGAGCAATCACTGTTGAACAGAAAACCTGATCAGTAACAAGAATACCATTTGGCCCACCTGTTATGCATGAATGTATGAAATGCATGAGTATAAATGCAAGCGACATGTTTAATATTTCCATCCGTTCAATACTTTGATTCATAATTTCAAGCAAACTATAAGACAAAGAGATAATAAGCTTTGCATAAGAACAAACATATCATATAACAATCAACCTGTAATATAATACATGGAGTTTAATACGGATCCTTCAAACAAGCATATCCTCTCAATAGATTGATCCGATCAACAAGCGTAACACCCTTCTAAACCCCCGCGGAAATTATAATAATAATCAGAGTAAACATAAAACAAGGGTTCCACAATTAAGAAAAATAATTAAAACCATAAACCGTCTGTCATGCTTTATTAGGAATGAACCACAAAATATCAAAACACATGATCAACACAGCGGAATATCATTCAACGGTATCGTAAGACATCACCAAAACATAAACCAAATGATACATAATCCAAAACAACAAAAATAGAGTATCATAAGTAACTCTAAGTCTATCGCTCCCCAGTGTTACAAATAAGAGCATGACTCGACACGAACTACGGACTAGCCTATGAGGTATGCTCACCAATTCAAGATGCCGCTACTCCTTAATCTGAAAAATATCAACATATAAGGGTGAGTCTCATTCACAATTAACAAGTGTTATTAGATCATAAACAATAATATATCATCAGTTTACCATTCACCCAATTGCATGTATTCAGATTTTCAAGAAAACATTCATCAACAATAATGCAATTACATCACCGACTACAACACTGGAAACCATCCAATCATGTCATAATAATAATGCATATGTAATATAATGACACTATGCATGTGGTACCAAACGTGGGATTAACCCACCCGACCGATCCAACATCTTCAAGATACGACCCAACCAGCACAAATTTCACATAATGGGAATTATGCCCTCACTGATCCAACACATCTTCTGGATTCAGCGCCATATGATTTATGTATGAATGCACACACATAACATACTTACAACATCACCGATCCGATGTGCTACATCATCTCATTTTAACTCACCATCATCATCAATAACAAGTATGTACATGCCTCAGCATCATTCAATAATTCATACTATATCAATCTCAACAATCATCACAATCGCAATATAACCATATCATAATCACATCGATCACATTGTTACATAAGGCCACATATGTCGACAATGCATAACATCAACAATTAATTTAATCGAGGTTTTAAAAATAAAATTGCCTAACATCTCAAAATATTATTTAATTAGATAGGATATTTAATTATGGACACAATGTATGAAACGACGCTTAAAACAGACGTACAGTTCAAAAGATATGAGTTTTACAAAATAATATTTTTCTGAAAATTGTCAGGTGTAACCGGTTACAGCAGGGCTGTTACCCGGTTACACATCACCGTCACTGTATTCACTATTTTTCACGTTCAACTGTAACCGGTTACAGCAGGGCTTTTACCCGGTTACACATCATTGTCATTGTATTCGCTATTTTTCACGTTTAGCTATAACCGGTTACAGCAGGGCTGTTACCCGGTTACAGTACCCCAGAATGCCCAATCCACCTATTTTACAACGCTGTAACCGGTTACAGTAGGGCTGCTACCCGGTTACATCGTGCCCAGAACCAAAAATCTCAGTTTTGACAGCATATCAGTCCCACTACTCATACCATCTCATACCAATATAAATTTCACATCAACACACCATTAATTCCAGCCATTGAACATAGTTCTAACATCACACAAATCCAATTGACATCCATAATCATTCATACACATTATATTGCAACAAAACTTACAATTGAACCTAAAACCTCAAAATCCTAAAACCTAACATACATCATAATTAACACGAACAACAACCCCAATTCAATATTATCATCTAAAACTCAATATTAAATGATAATTGTAAGAGTCCACCTTTACCTGAATTCAAAACTTGCTTGAGTGCTCTCTTCCTTTTCTTCTCCTCTTTCACGTATTATGTCTTCTCTCTACTTGGCTTCTTCTCTTCTTTTTGGCTTTCTATTTATTTTCCACAAAAATCCTATATTTTATGAAAACAAGGAAATTCACTTAGTAAGGGCCTATCACTTAGCACCCTTCTTTTACTAAACACAACACCAAGCCCAATAACCTTCTTTTACTAAACACAACACCAAGCCCAATAACCTTCTTTTCTCCAAATTCTCCGTATAATTGAATAATAAAACCGATTAATTCAAAATAACTAATTTAAATTCCGATTAAATTAATTTATGAAATTATGAGGTGTTACAACTCTCCCACACTAAAAGAGTTTTCGTCCTCGAAAACATACCTTAAGTAAACAGCTCAAGATACGAGTCCTTCATCTAACTCTCCAGCTCCCAAGTAACATTTCCACCTGTCGGTCCTCCCCAAGCTACTCTGACCAAAGCTATCTCCTTACCACGCAGTTGTTTCAGCTTCCGGTCTTAAATCCTCATAGGTGAGGTCTCAACCGTCAAATTGTCTTTCACCTGTATATCATCCACTTGGATCACATGAGAAGGATCAACAATGTATTTTCTCAGCTGCGACACATGGAACACATCGTGTAAATTCCCAAGTTTCGGCGGTAGAGCAATACGGTAAGCTACTTTTCCCACTCTTTCCGTAATATGAAATGGACCAATGAAACGCGGCGTCAACTTCTTTGACTTCAAAGCTCGCCCAACACCAATCGTAGGAGTAACTCTCAGAAACACATGATCTCCCTCTTGGAACTCATGTGTTCTCCGCCTTTTGTCATGGTAGCTCTTTTGACGACTCTGAGAAGCCTTCATTTTCTCCTGAATCATCTTAATCTTCTCGGTAGTTTCTTGAACAATCTCTGGCCCAATTACAGTACTTTCACCAGATTCATCTCAGCATAATGGCGTCCTACACCTTCGACCATACAAAGCCTCAAACGGAGCCATACTAATACTCAAATGATAACTATTGTTATAAGTAAATTCAATCAAAGGTAGGTAACTATCCCACGCACCACCTTTTTCCAACACACAAGCACGCAACAAATCTTCCAACGATTGAATCGTCCTCTCTATTTGACCATCAGTCTGCAGATGATAAGAAGAACTTAATCTTAACTTAGTACCCAACGCTGTCTGCAAACCTTTTCCAGAATCTCGACGTAATCCTTGGATCTCTATCTGACACGATACTCGAAGGAATACCATGCAGAATCACTATCCTCTTAATATACAATTGATCTAACTTCTCCATAGGATAATCCATTCTCATCGGTATGAAGTGAGCAGATTTCGTCAATCTGTCCACAATAACCCAAATAGCTTCACAGTTCTTAACGGTCCTCGGCAAACCGGAAACAAAATCCATGGATACGCTGTCCCACTTCCATTCCGGAATAAACAACGGTTGCATAGCTCCATACGACTTCTGATGTTCAATCTTCGACTTCTGGAAAGTCAAACAAGAATAAACAAACTCAGCGATCTCTTTCTTCATTCTAGGCCACCAAAACAGCTTTTTCAGATCATGATACATCTTGGTAGCACCAAGATGATGAATACTTAATCCACTACGGTGTCCTTCCTCTAGAATACTCTTCTTTAGTTCGGCAACATCAGGAACACATACTCAATTACCAAACCTCAAGATATCATTCTCATCAATTATGAATTCACCTCCTTTGCCTTGGTTACTCAAAGTTAATTTATCAACCAACTCAACATCAATTTTTTGACGCGCTCTAATCTCATCAAGGATACCACTTGTCAACTTTAACATACCCAATTTAACATTGTTAAGAGCATCTTCACATACCAAACTTAAGTCTCTAAATTGTTCGATTAAATCCAATTCCTTCACCATCAGCATCAACATATGTAAAGACTTCCTACTCAAAGCATCCGCAACAATGTTCGCTTTACCCGGATGGTAATTCAATCAAAAGTCATAATCCTTAAGAAATTTTAACCATTTCCTCTGCCTCATATGAAGCTCTTTTTGATCGAAGAGATACTTCAAACTCTTATGATCACTAAATACTTCAAACCTCGAACCATACAGATAATGTCTCCACAATTTCAGTACAAATACTATAGTTGCCAACTCTAAATCATGAGTCGGATAATTCTTCTCATGAATCTTGAGTTGTCTCGATGCATAAGCCACTACCTGTTGATTCTGCATTAATACGCCACCTAATCCCATCAATGAAGCATCACAATACACCACAAAAGATTTTGTCGGATTCGGCAAAATTAGGATAGGAGCACTAGTTAATCTCTTCTTCAACTCTTGGAATCCTTCTTCACACTTCGAATCCCAGATGAATGCTTGACCATTTCTAGTCAACTTAGTCAACGGCAATGCTAATTTCAAAAATCCTTCTATAAATTTTCTGTAGTAACCTGCAAGACCAAGAAAAGTACGAATCTCTGAAGTAGACTTCGGAGCTTCCCATTGAGATACTGCTTCTACCTTTGTCGGATCTACGGCAATACCATCCTTGGAAATTACATGACTAAGAAAACTTACTTCATTCAGCCGGAACTCACATTTTGACAACTTATCATAAAGTCTTTTCTCTTTCAACAATTCCAACACAACTCTAAGATGTTTCGCATGCTCCTCTTCGTTCTTGGAATATATCAGAATATCATCTATAAACACCACTACGAACTTGACGAGATAAGGATGGAAAATCCTATTCATATATTCCATAAAAACACCAGGTGCATTAGTCACTCCGAATGGCATTACCTTATACTCGTAATGACCATATCTCGTTCTGAATGCAGTCTTTTGAATATCGTCCGCTTTCACACGAATTTGATGATACCCCGATCTCAAATCAATTTTACTAAATACACTTTCTCCGACCAGTTGATCCATCAAATAATCAATCCTCGGCAACGGTTACCTATTCTTGATAGTAACCTTATTCAGTCCACACACAACCTCATGGAACCTTCCTTCTTGTTTACCAACAACACTGGCGCACCCCATAGTGAAACACTAGGACAAATAAATTCCTTCTCAAGCAATTCTTCTAATTGACTCTTCAATTCAGCCAACTCAGATGTCGATATTCTATAAGGTTCCATTGACACAGGACTAGTTCCAGGAATCAGATCGATAGCGAATTCCACTTCTCTCTTAGGTGGCAACTCTCTAACATCTTCTGGAAAAACTTCTGGAAAATCACACACCACTGGCAATTCATTACTCACTGCTTTTCCTTTCATCTCCATTAATGCAAATAACATAAACACGACTGCCCCATCTTTAACCGCCTCATCCACCTGTCTCGCAGTCATCGCTAAGTCCTCGATACTAACCTCTTTAGGAAAAATAACCGTCTTCGTAAAACAGTTGATATGAACTCGATTGAATTGCAACCAATTCATCCCCAGAATGATGTCAAGTTGTTCGAGCGGAAGGCACACTAAGTCCATTCCAAATTTTCTACCAAATATATCAATAGGACAATTCAAACATGCAAATGAAGTAGTCACTGAACCCAACGCAGGAGTGTCAATAACCATTCTTCCATTTATACTAGATATCTTTAAATTTAATCTCTTAGCACAATCTAATGAAATAAACGAGTGAGTCACACCAGTATCAATAATTGCAATTAAAGGTGTGCCATGTATGAAACACGTACCTTTAATCAATCTATTCCCTGGAGTAGTCTCTGATCCAGAAAAAGCAAAAACCTTCCTGCCAGATTGGTTCTTCTTTGGTTTTGTGCACTGTGGACTAATGTGACCCTCTTCACCGCAATTGTAGCAAGTCACAGTCTTCATCCTACAATCCGCAGCAACATGACCCACTTTACCACACTTGAAGCACGTTTTCTATTCAGCCTTACACTCATTCCTACGATGTCCGACTTCGCCACAATTATAGCATCTAACAAAATCCCCAGAATCTCCCCCACTAGGTCTTTTCCCATCACCAGCTTTTGGATTTCCTTTATCGTATGGCTTACCTCGATCCATAGGTTTCTTACCCTTCTTTTCAATCAACTCGCGAGAGTGAGATGACTTCAGCCTAAGGTTATCCTCCTCAAAGATTCTGCTACAGTCTACTAAATCAGCAAATCGGCGAATCCTCTAATACCTGATGCCTTGCTTGATCTCGTCACGAACGCCATTCTCAAATTTGATACACTTTGAGAATTCACCAGCTTTGTCATTATTGTAGTGCACGTAGTACTTAGCCAACTCAAAAAATTTGGAAGCATACTCCGGCACCGTCATACTACCCTGTTTCAACTCCAAAAACTCAATTTCATTCCTTCCCCGAACATCTTCAGGAAAGTACTTCCTCAGAAATTCCCTCTTAAATATGGCCCAAGTAATCGCTATGCCGTCAGAATCTAATTCAGCTCTAGTAGAAACCCACCAGTCATCAGCTTCCTCGGATAACATGTGAGTGCCATACCTCACCTTCAGATTTTCAGCGCAATCAATCACCCAAAAGATCCTTTCGATTTCCTTTAGCCACTTCTGAGCACCATCAGGATCGTGAGTGTCGTTGAACAATGGAGGGTTGTTCCATTGAAATTCTGCCAATTTCCTATTCGCACCAATCCCAGCTCCATTCGCATTCTCTCCTAGCATGCCAGCAATCATACCCAGAGCCTCAGCGATCACATCATCATTTCTTCCACCTCTTCCTGCCATTGCTTTGCTAATCACAAAATAATTTCTATTAGCACAAAAGTATCGACAGTGTCAACTCGCACTAGTCGCATACATAGGGAAAGACTGACACTAAGACTCTAGTCACAACGATCGATTATGCTCTGATACCCCTAGTGTAACACCCTTCTAAACCCCCGCAGAAATTATAATAATAATCAGAGTAAACATAAAACAAGAGTTCCACAATTAAGAAAAATAATTAAAACCATAAACCGTCTGTCATGCTTTATTAGGAACGAACCACAAAATATCAAAAACACATGATTAACACAGCGGAATATCATTCAACAGTATCGTAAGACATCACCAAAACATAACCCAAACGATACATAATCCAAAACAGAAAAACTTAAGTATCATAAGTAACTCTAAGTCTATTGTTCCCCAGTGTTACAAATCAGAGCATGACTCGACACGAACTACAAACTAACCTATGAGGTATCCTCGCCAATTCAAGATGTCGCTACTCCTTAATCTGGAAAATATAAACATGTAAGGGTGAGTCTCATTCACAATTAACAAGTGTTATTAGATCATAAACAATAATATATCATCAGTTTATCATTCACCCAATTGCATGTATTCAGATTTTCAAGAAAACATTCATCAACAATAACGCAATTACATCACCGATTACAACACTGGAAACCATCCAATCATGTCATAATAATAATGCATATGTAATATACTGACACTATGCATGTGGTACCAAACATGGGATTAACCCACCCGACCGATCCAACATCTTCAAGATACGGCCCAACCAGCACGAATTCCACACAATGGGAATTATGCCCTCACTGATCCAACACATCTTCTAGATTCAACCACCATATGATTTATGTATGAATGCACACACATGACATACTTACAGCATCATCGATCCGATGTGCTACATAGTCTCATTTTAACTCACCATCCTCATCAATAACAAGTATGTACATGCCTCAGCATCATTCAATAATTAATCATATATCAATCTCAACAATCATCACAATCGCAATATAGCCATATCATAATCACATCGATCACATTGTTACATAAGGCCACGTATGTCGATAATGCATAACATCAACAATTAATTTAATCGAGGTTTTAAAAATAAAATAGCCTAACGTCTCAAAATATTATTTAATTAGATAGGATTTCTAATTATGCACACAACGTTCGAAACGATGCTTAAAACGGACGTGCGGTTCAAAAGATATGAGTTTTACAAAATTAAATTTTTCTGAAAATTGTCAAGTGTAACCGGTTACAGCAGGGTTGTTACCCCGTTACACATCACCGTCATTATATTCGCTATTTGTCACGTTCAGCTGTAACCGGTTACAGTACCCCAGAATGCCCAATCTGCCTATTTTACAATGCTGTAACCGGTTACAACAGGGCTGCTACCCGGTTACATCGTGTCCAGAATAAAAAATCTCAGTTTTGACAGCATATCAGTCCCTCTACTCATACCATTTCATACCAATACAAATTTCACATCAACACACAACTAATTCCAGCCATTGAACATAGTTCTAACATCACACAAATCCAATTGACATCCATAATCATTCATACACATTATATTGCACAAAAACATACAATTGAACCTAAAACCTCAAAATCCTAAAACCTAACATACATCACAATTAAAACGGACAACAACCCCAATTCAATATTATCATCTAAAACCCAATAATAAATGATAACTGGAAGAGTCCTCCCTTACCTGAATTTAAAACTTGCTTGAGTGCTCTCTTCCTCTTCTACTCCTCTTTCACGTATTCTATCTTCTCTCTACTTGGCTTCTTATCTTCTTTTTGGCTTTCTATTTCTTTTCCACAAAAATCCTATATTTTATGAAAATAAGGAAATTCACTTAGTAAGGGCCTATCACTTAACACCCTTCTTTTACTAAACACAACACTGAGCCCAGTAACCTTCTTTTCTCCAAATTCTTTGTTTAATTGAATAAAACCGATTAATTCAAAATAACTAATTTAAATTCCAATTAAATTAATTTATGAAATTATGGGGTGTTACGACAAGCGTGATGGTGATAAAAAAGAAATCAACAAATTAAACAAACTACTCCCGAGCGTCTTCATGATCTGGTCTCTGGGTGAGCTTTCGAATGATCTCGTCCTTTGCTTGAAGTTATTCCTTCAGAATCTTATTCTCTCGTAACACTTTGTCAAACCAAGCTTGGCTCCTGTGAACCTAGAATTCCAACCTCTTCTTTTGTGCGAAAGCTTCACTGACTCAGTCATTGCTGCCCTGAAGCTTTGACATCAAACTTGTTGTTTCTGCCTTATGCTGAACCCGCGCTTTCTTGAGCTCATGTTTCCTCTCTAGTACTCGGCCTTCAGCTTCTTCCAAGGCTTTCCTTAATTCAGCAACCTCATCAAAAGCACCCGAGGTATTAATAACTCATTGACTCTTCTAAGACTTCGCCCTTCTGCTAGAACCTTCACTACTCATCTTCAAATGGCGACTCAAAACCAGCTTCTCCTGATTGGCATCATAAAGCTGCATAGTCAAATCCAGATTCTCTCCATGAAGCTTTTCATTGGCATTTGTCGTCTTCAGAAAGCTACCCAACGACACATCAATATGAAACTCGGGACATGCTCGTATAACGGTTCCTCAAGAGGAAAAGGCAAACCGTTGCATCCGGCTCTCTTCTTTAACCACTCCACGTAATCAGGATGAGCAATGTAGTCTCTTTCACCCAGATCCGCCTTAACTTTCACTCAGAAGTGAATCCATGCTCTGACAGCTCTCTACAAGGCAGCGTCATCTTGTAGCACATCATAGTATATGGTTTCTTTCATATGCTGGTCTTTGTGAGGACCTACCAAAGCAAAACTCAATTGCCAGACATCAAGACATGGGTTGTAGTTAATATCACATCGAATTCCCATGAGAGGAACATTATCAAATTCCCCACAATCGGAAATCATCTCATCATCTTTCCAATCTAACTTGGACATGTACCAGGGAATGTCTTTGGCTCTCAACCTCATCAACCTCTTCGCCCAACTCAAAGAATCTCAAGTAGCTACGAATGCTCCCTTGCAAGGCAAATGATTCTTGAACCACATGTACAATAATGGAATGCAATAATTCACAACACCTCCTCTTCCCTTGTGGTTTCTGGAATGCACTGAATGGTACACATCTCCCAAGAAAGTGGGAACAGGATTCCCCACCATAAAGATGCGGATGGCGTTGATGTCCATGAAATCAGGTACATTGGGAAACAAGACTATCCTGTATACGCACAAGGCCAAAAGAATATTGAAATCTTTCCAAACCCCTTGAACAGCAGCAACATGTGCTTTATTCAGTAGAGGCTCCACATAGAAACCAGAATGGCTAGCCTTAGATTCAAGGTTAGCTTCCACCCATGACTTGCTCAAATAAAGAGTAGGCGCTAACTGATTAGACGATGGAACACCCATATTGATTTGGAACGAAACCCGATGTTCGACCCGAACTCCCATTAGATACGAATACTCTTCCAAGGTAGGCATCAACTGAAAGTCAACAAAAGTGAAGCAACGCAAAGGTGAATTGTAGAACTGCAAGAGAGTGTGGACACCCCTCTCCTGATATACTGTCAGAGACGAGTCCAGAATACCTAGTATCTTTCCATAGTTCCTCTCAAAGATGACTTCATTCTCGGGAGGAGACCTCTCAGCCAAAGCCAATAACGAACCCAAAAAAGGCTTCGTGAATTTGTATCCGATGTTGTGACTCTTGTGCGGACTCATTTTGGGAAGACTGTTGCTTAAAATTAGAATCAAAGATAAGGACACCTGGAAAGTAAAACATGAATGTTAAGATGATGCAAAAATGCTATGCACATAATACAGGATCAAGGTTCCAATATATCTGGATAAAGCTGTGTTGATTATGGAAATAAACTGATTCCGAAACCAAATTGAGCATTCTAAAAAAAAAATTCATTACAACGACACAAGTTCAAAAGTTCGGCACTAATCAGAACAAGCAATCCGGGTAGGTAGGAGCCAAGGTTTCCTGTCCCATCCCAAACCTCTCAAGTATGAGTCCTAGACACAAACAGGATGTCCCTAATGGTCGCCAGGAATTTCGAACAAACAATGAAAGCGCCTGCCTAGTGCAATAATCGTGTAGGACAACGATCGCCTCACCAAGTTCTCTCCTGGTTGTGGAATGTTATGCCAACCCTATGTGCCAAGCGCCACGAGAGCCAACATAACTATCCACGCTAATCTAAGTGTATACTTGGTCTGGGTAGTGTACCTTTTACCTCACGGTAACAACCCTCCTACCAAACTGAAAACCAGCCAACACATCATAACAAATATCCAGAAAATGGAAAGCGGTAAACACATAGATGAAAATGCAAGCAAACAATATATACATGATGATAGCAATAAACACACAAACACCCACTGAAAAGAACATAAGCAAGAACTAGGAATGACACTCGGGATGGACCAATGATAGGTCAACAGTCCCCAATGAAGTCTCCAGCTGAAGCAACTGGAAAACTCATCGGAAAAAAATAAAGTCGCCATCGTACATATATTTATCCTACACGAAGGAATGGAAAATATCAAAGAAAACCAAATAAAACTATAAATAGTCTCAGAGAATAGGTAAGGGTGTCGATTATGCAAGGCGAAGGTATTAGCACCCCTCACGTCTATGGTACTCCACATGATCCATTATTGCTAGTTTCTAATCTAAGGGTGTGTATGTGTATCATTCAATGTGCTAAGAAAAAACATGCAATGGAAGAATAAGCAAGGTAGAAAGAAAGTTAGACAAAAAAAAGAAGAAGAAAAGTCCACTCGCTAGGGCGTCCGCACCCTGTGCCTACGTACCTCCCATGTACAATGGAGAAGTCAGAGCGCCATAGTTCGGCTCAAAAATTTCTGTTTCTATCTCGATTCGCGTCTCCTAGAGAAATGGAATCGAGTACCTAAGGGAGCATGTAATGAACAAGCAACGTCACAAAGATCCTAGCAAACATCAAGTAAACATGTGAACAGACATTGTAGATAGAAAGACAAACACGTAACAGGCATACATGAATGTGGATTTGTGAACAGACATCACAAGTGACATCATACGAACAGGCATCGCAGATACAAGATATACACGTAACAGGCATACATGCATGGCAGACATCTAACATGCATACACGTTAAATGTGAACAAGTAACACAAATAAAATGCTAACAAGCATCACAAACAACATGTAACAGGCATACATGTGCAACTGTGTGAACATGCATCACAAGTGATATCATACAAACAGGCATCGCAGATAAAAGACATACACGTAACCGGCATACATGCATGGAAAACATGTAACAGGCATACATGTCAAATGTGAACGAGCATCACAGATATCATACAATCAGGCATCGTAGATAAAAATAAGACATACATGTAACAGGCATACATGCATGGCAGACATGTAACAGGCATACATGTCAAATATGAACAAGCATTAAAAATATATCAAACGAACAAGCATCACAGATAAAATGAGACATACACGTAACAGGAATACATGCATGGAAAACATGTAACAAGCATACATGTCAAATGTGAACAAGCATCACAACGATGTCATACAAACAGGCATCGCAGATAAAACGCACATCAGACAACATACAATAAGCAAGTACATCACAATAGCACACGATAGCATACAATCGAGCTCGGCTCATGAAGCAAACAACTACCAAAGTAGTGACCTGGGGACAAGGAGATTGCTTTAGTCCACGGAGAAAGTCCTCCGAAACAAACAAGCAAAAGACAGGGCTAACGGGGAAAGTCCCCCGAAGAAAACAAGATGACCAAAGGGAGCTTTAGTCAACCAGGGAAAGTCCTCTGGGACAAACAAGCTATCAAGGGAAGCTTTAGCCAACGAGGAAATTCCTCCGAGGCAAACAAGGTGTGAATGGGAAGAAAGGGGAATAGCAGCCTGTGCGTTCGTGCACAAAGCATCAGCATCGGGTGACGCGAGGTAGACAAAGTATGGGGATCCAACTGCAAGAACCTTGTTCCACTTGACATACTCGATAACTGGATCTGGGGCCGGTTCAAAAACAAGCAATGCGTAACGTGCGCTAACTGAACAGACTCAATGAGACGTGGCGGAGGTTGATTGCGAACCCTCTCCGCTTGTCTAAAATGAGGACTTAACGTTGTTGCCTTCGAATAGGTCTTATGGCACCATAACACCCTGCCGCAAAGCTCAAATATAAACTTGCACTGTCATGGCCACCTAGAGAGGACTTCCAGCTAAAAGATGAGTGTCTATCCTACTTCTCATGGCAATATATGATGTGGAATGAGGATAAAAAGGAACACGAGGTAATACCGAACGGATAGCAAACCCGCAATGAGCAAGCAAACGAAAGCGGGAAGTCCGAAAAACTTTGTGTAAGCTGCCATCAATAACAATATGAGTCAGAAAGTCTAATCATCTGACATTAACATCAAGAGTCAGTGTAAAAGCGAATCTCGAGTCGGAATGTATGCTCGTACACATTCAACACACCTGCGCAAAAATGATAATCCAGACAAGCAATGGAAAAAATATAATCATGATCAAAAGATGTCATGTCCCATAAATAAAGTGGAACACGACGCGCACGCGTCTATCAGAGATCTCCTTCGAAGCCTTGTACAAGCTAGCAAAAATGTTAGTAATAACAAGGAGACAAGTGTTATGATTAATCATGAACATTGGAAAAAGAATGGGAAGCATAAGGCACATGTACATGAATTAAGTAAAATTGGGCAAAAGTAACAGTGGTAATCGGCTACATGAGATAGGTAATCGTTTACATTAATTCAAAATTGAAAAACAAGGCAAACTGCTTCAGTGGTAACCGGTTACATCAAACAGGTAACCGGTTACATCAGTATAGGCAACACAAAATATTGGAAAAAAGAGTCATGTAACCGGTTACATCCCTCATATAACCGGTTACATCAGTAACAAAATGTCATACCCTAATTTTGACCCCCCCTAAGATATCACACCTCCAGGAACTTCATCAACTCAAGGCAAGTACCCAAAGCAGTCTCTTGCTTATCTAACACTCAGTCAAGGGAGTTCAAAAACAAAGAAGCTCAAGCAAAGTATCAATCAATAAGAAAAGGACCTATAATACAAACATAGGACTCAAATGACTCATTTATCCACCTATGTTGATTAGACACCAGTCATCAGGAATCAGGTTTGCTCAGGTCATCAGACTAGGGTTTTGAGCTTATCAAGGACTAAAATCAAGGCCCACATCTGGGAAACCCTAAAAAGCTCCAGGGCATCACTCAAAGGGCTCAATCATCTTCAAATGATCCCTATGACAATATCCAATGGGAATTGTACTTCAATTCAAGATCCACAGTCATCAATTTCATCTGACCTACAAATTAGGGTTTTTGACCTAATTCACCTGGACAGTTGACTTTTAATCAGGACATGGCTCCACAACTCAAAACATGGTTCAAGAACTTTTATTACCTCAATATGTTCCATTCATATCATTCATTTGAGGAGGAGAACTTGATTCATCACAAAAGTCCAAGATTTCACTTCATTTGGAAAAAGTCAACTGTATAAGATCACCTTTGACTTTTAGGGTTTTGGATCAAACCATGAATTTTAAGGATCAATATCATCAATATATTATTATTGAAGTCATTTGGCCAAAGAAAATCAAGAAAATCCATCAAGGATAAAAAAGTCAACAAAAAGTCAAACTGGTGTGTTTTGACCTAGTTCATGGATCTCAAAATTTCACCTACACAACTCTAAAAACTTCCAACATGAAAGTTGTAGATCTTGCAAAATAAAACAACTTTTCACATTGGAACTTTTTTCAAAAGATCAATCATTTGAGAGATATGAGTTTTGAAAGTTATAGGTCATAAACACTTGGTGAAATATTAAGTGTTTTTAACCTAGTTTTCTTCAAACTTTAAGCCCATTTTACACAAATTTCCCAAATGATTTTGAAGAAACTCCAAACTAATGAATTGAAGTACATGTTAAGGGCTTTCCAAATTTTGCTCAACCTTCTCCAAATTCATTTTGAGCTAAGAGTTATGCTTGTTCAAAATTAGGCCCGTGTAGTGAAATTTCAAGACATGACCAACTTTAGTTTTGGCCAAAATTGTGCAAATGCCTCTACCAATTGATGCTACATGACACATAATACATCAGTAGAGATGCCATGCATTAATTTTCATCATTGCATAAGGATTGAAGAATATTCCCAAAAGCAAGGTCCTAGTGCCTAGGGGCCGAGTAGATTAATTCAGAGGTTTTCAAAGCAATCCAAGTGCCTAGATAGCATCAACAAGGTCCTAGGAAGCTTTTGCAATCATTCATCCATAGCCAGAAGCTCTCCACCATCACCACGACCTTCACTTTCAAAGGTAAGTTTTTGAACTCCACCTCTTTAATTCGTGTACTCTTTGTGTTAAAACTCAATACCAGTTCATTCAGTGTCATCAGAGGATCAAAAGCCCTCTATCATCATTCATTTATTCATCAATATCATCATTTAACTTTATTTTCAATTTTTAGGGTTCTTCACGTATTTTAGTTAATTCAGTAGCTATAGTCAATTTTAGCCTATTTTAGTTACATATCTGGAATCGTGAGTGAATTTAGAACAACTTCCATGTTTACATCATGACCATTGGTTGAAAATTGAGCAAGTTAGAAAATTCAAATTTTTCGAGCTTGAGGTTAAAGACGACAATGGCCATGGCGCGCAAAATTCAAATCCCGGGGGTGAAGTTTATTATATTTTTAGTGGTAGGCGTTTTATAAACGAATTCATCGATTGCCCTAGTGGCCTCACATGCGCTCTTAATACTCCCTTGCCCACAAAGGTTTTCAACTTTTTTTCAAAGGTTTTCAACTTTTTTTGAAACATAATCAAATGGATGCATGTTATAGTCACCAACTGGCGCATGGCCCAGTGGTGTTATTTTGAACTGGTGACTTCAAGGGCGTGGGTTCAAACCATGGTGAGGCCAAAACCAATTTTTTACCACTTGTTTATTTCACTTTTCTTCACAACTTCACACAATTAATTAACCAATCAAATTAAATCATTTCCTCTTGATTTTTCACACACTTGTCATTTAACATATCTATTTTATGAATAATAAAAAAGATCACAAAAATATTAATTATTTGATACATTTTTATTAGGTTTAAAATAACATATTTTTAAGTATTTTAAAGTACTTTAAATATAGTTTTCACTTGATTTTCATAACCTAATCACTTTGTAAATATTTTTTTTTAATAAAACCCTAATCATTTAGGTCTTAATTAGGTATAGACTTTGTCTTTACCCTAATTAAGTTGACTTTTGTCAATTTTCAAACTATTTTCATACTTCGACAAACAGACGACTAAGGTTTTCATTCAACAAAACCTTACATCCAACATAACATTTTCAACTGTTTTCTTAAACAGTAAACAAATTTCAATGGGCCTATAATAGAGTGTAAGACCCAACACCTTTTTCTTTTCATAGTTTGTTTTCAAACTCATCTTTAAACAGAAAACCTCTCATCTGTTTTCAAAACTTTCATCTCGGTATTGAAGGGCATTATTCCCGGTGAAACTCTTCATATACCTATGTGACCTAGTGTCCATCTTCACTTCTTCTGTTTTCAAAACAAAAACATTTCAAAACTGTTTTCAATAAACATTCTAAAACTGTTTTCAATCAAACTCTCAAACTGTTTTTCAAACAACAACAACTTCAAATCAATTGCACTTGGGCCTCTCCTTGAGTCTAAGACCCAATCCCCTTGTACATACATCTTCAAAGGCCTCCTCTTCATCCAGGTTAGGCTTTATAGCTTTCAATTTACAAGCTTTCATTTAAATTATTGTCAAATATCAACTGTATATATATATGCTATTTAGAACTCCGTCTGAGAACAACCTTAGGACAAATAAACTATATATATATATATATTATAGGACTATGGCCTAGAATTGAGAATGTCTTCCCGGTGAAGGATCTTTCCTAATTAGAATTCCTTAGTTTAAACCTCAAGATGAATTATTCCCGGTGAAACATCTTGGAAAAACCAACACATCTTTCTCTTGTGCTATAACAAGGACCCTCGATTAGCCTCCTCTTGGGCTTACAATACAAGGACCCACATGCTTCTTAAAAGCATATTCACATCTTTCTCTTGAGCTTGTATACAAGGATCCATCAGGTTTCTTATAAACATAGGAACAGGTCTTTAGTCACATTTTTAGCCTACCCTAGTGAGTTTCTTCTATTCTTTAAACCAGACTTCAAATAAGCCAAGAATGTCTCAATCTCAGTATTGAGTTCACCTTTTGGAATGAGAGACATGGACAGTTTCTGTCACCCATATCTTTAATCTCCAGTGAATCTTCTCCTAAGCAGAGTCTAGGTTCTATATCTGAAATATCCTCAACCAAAGTCAGCCTAAATCTTGGGCTCTAAACAAGAAGTCTAAAACAATTCCTTTTAAGTCAAATCCCCTGGAAAGGGTCAGCCTCCAAAATCAATCTTTTAGTGTCAAAAACCCCTGTAAAGGGTCAGCCTCCAAAACCATTCCTTTAAAGTCAAAACCCCTGGAAAGGGTCAGCCTCCATCAATTCGTTCATTTTCACAAAATCCCTGGAAAAGGTCAGCCTCCAAAATCAATCCTTCAAATCCAAATTCCCTGGAAAGGGTTAGCTTCCAAATCATCTTTCATTCAAACCTTCAAAAACTCCCCAGTAGATTCAACCCTAGGTCAGTCTCAAAAAAATTCCCCAGTAGAGTCAATCTTCAAACCTGGGTCTTTCATTCATCAATCCCTGCTTAATAAGAGCACAATCCTCAGAAGGGTCAACCTTTAGTCTCTAAACACTAGAGCAATCCTCAGTAGAGTTAGCCTTAACCTTGGGCTTTGTACAAGGCAGATACTCCCCTCAGAGTCAAAAATCCTACTCATAAGTATTCCCCTATCCAGAGTCAGCCACAACCTTGGGCTTTGTACAAGGCAGATAATAGAGTCTCCACAGTGAGTCCTTCCCCATCAAGTAGCCACAACCTTGGGCTTTGTACAAGGCAGATAAACATCATTTTCTGTGTCAAAAGATTCCTAACCTTTAGGATCTTTTCCCCACTAAGTCAGCCACAACCTTGGGCTTTGTACGAGGTACAAAATAGAGTCATCCATAGTCTCCAAACTATGTTTCCTCAGCAGTCAGCCACAACCTTGGGCTTTGTACAAGGCAGATAATAGAGTCTCCCTAGGTAGAGTCAGCCACAATTCTGGGCTTTATACAAAACACTAAAATAAACCTTTCAATCAAATAAAATAAACACTCTCCAACTAGAGTCAGCCTCAGTTCTGGGCTTCATACAGAGCACAAATTTCCTCATTCAAAGTCAAATTCCCAGTGGTTAATAAAAAACCTTTTAAGCCTCAAGCTTGGGCCTCATACAAGCCAGTCAAAATCAAATCTTTTATACAGTAGATAGACATGACTTATCTCTATAGAGAGATATTTCTCCTATTTCACTACATTCAAACAAACAAACAAACAAACATTTCAATTTCAAACATTCTCCCATTTAGGAATCTGAAAGGCATGCTCTGGCACATCCCCGGACTTGTACAACTTTCCCTAATTTGGTTGAGAATATTTCTTTCATTCAAGAGACACGCGACTGGAATGCTTGTACAAAACCAAGTAAGGTCCCTCTCTTAATGAAACAAACTCAGCTTTTCTGTCACTTAAAATGTTTGTGGTGGAATAGTAGAAATACCTCTCTGTAAAGATGACTTCATGTCTCTTTCCTGTAAACACAGATTTAATTCAAAGCTTCAACCTTGAGCTTCAAGCAAGGCACCAAAAAAATCAATTCATTTCCCTAATTAGTTCCCCGAACTACAAAAAGCTCTGACTTCCATTAGGGATATGTAGGTATGAGATTCACAAGGAATCTCAGCGAGCTAATCAAAAAACCAAAAACAGTCAGTTCATCTATCTTTCATTCAATTCAATTCAATTCTCTCTCCTAACAAAAAGGAGAAACTTTCCCAATCAATTAACAAACACAAACACAAACACATAGACACAGAGAAGGTTCCCGTAGAGTACTACGGATATGTAGGGTACTTAAAACCTTCCCTAAGTATAACTGACCTCCCGGACTCCAGAACTTTTGATTAGGTGAAATCCCCACACCTAGAAAACTCTTAGGGTTTATTTTAGATCTTTTTCCCCTTCCTCCTTGTAGGATAATTAAAAAGTTTGTGTGCTATCGTAAGAAGAACTGAAATAAAATTCATCCAAAGGGCGCCTTTCTCCTTCCAAATTTCGCGTGAAGGGTCTGGCGTGCCGTCCTCCCAAATGAAACGGGGAGGTAAAAAAAACGACACCACAGAAAAATGGCGACTCTGCTGGGGACAAGTAATAACATTGGTTTTCATCCAAACCAATGGTTGACCTGTGCTGGTCCAACCCCAATGAGGAATTAGGGATGCCAAATTCCCCCTCAAACAAGAGAGGTCTTGCCTAACCTCTGTGTCATTTCATGTGTTTGCTGCATTTCTACTTGTTTATTTTTATGGGTTTTCTGTATCGGGAAAGGGCTTAATTCCCCCTTGTGGTGAGAAATTCCTATACCCGGATTTGAGTGCAACTTAAGATAGGATTGAGGATGTCTTCCCGGTGAAACCCTCTAATATTGGTTCCCAAATCTACTCTTGGGATTTACCTGGCTGGTTCTGATTAACTGCGCCAATGCATTCCGAGACTGATTTGTACCAGGAGGACCTAGAAACACTTTAACCCCACTTAAAGCCTCTTAGGACGTAGAGCGTTGATTACGAAAGTAATTGTCACGCAGATACTACACTCAGAGAAAACTCTCTTATAAATACCAGTCAACGTATCTTTAAGGTCGAGCAAAAACTCTAAGACCCCTAGAACCCGTTCTACAGGTACAAAAATCAAAATCCATAGTTTACCCTAGGGCGAGGTTAGAGACGTGACTCTGTTGCACCCCAAAATTTTCCCTCTTTATTTGAGCTATAAGTTATCCAAGACGTTTATTTCGTCGTTCGAAAAGGAAAAAAAATAATAAAAAGTTTTCATGGGTTTAAGAAGGTACGGAGTGAAATATGGTTCAAACAGTGGAAATACGAGAAAATTCATAAATCTTATTCTGAAAGTGATATGAGCTGAATTCCCGTGTGGCCCCGACTGTTTCGATGTTATCTACAACTTTCGTGTTTGACTCAGAAACCAATTCCATGAGGAAGGTTGTCGAATTTTCAAATTACTGGAGCGTTCGCAGTGAAAAATGGTGCTGAACCGTAGGTTTTCGGACACTAAAAAATTCATATCTCACAATCCGCTCATCCGATTCACTCGAGATTTTAACTGAAGCTCTGTGCTAATATTCCCGACATTTCATATGTTCGGACCGAAGACCAATTATGCACCAAAAATTCCCAGCATTTTGAAGAACGCCTTGATTTTTCAGTGAAAAGTGTGCTTTCGGGTATGTCGCGGCGAGTTTGAAAATTCATAACTCCTTCGATTTTTATCGTATGAGGTCCATTCCGGCGGCATTCTCTCGGAAATTTCGTTATCTTCGATTCTTCGTCACACGTGCTAAGTCATATTTCGAGCTGAAGTTTGAATTTTATCGCATTCTTTGAACGGTACTCGCAAAATTCTGCACGGTCGCACCAGATGAACCGATTTTTCTCGTCATTCAAACGCGCATAATTTCCTCACCGTTTGTCGGATTGAGACGATTCTCGCGGCTACGAGTCACAAATTTTGTCATCTTCGCAGTGATGTTCGTTTTATTTCCAAATTCCGCACCGAGTCAAATTTCCCCGAAAACGAACAAAAGAGAGATACATTAGAGGCATTTTTTACACTTCACCACATACACTATATAAATTAGTTTTCCCCCTTTTCTCCCATAACTTGAATTCTCCAAAAATTCACAATCTTTCTTTCCCTCACTTCACAAACAAAACTCCAATTCTCTCCTCCCACTCTCTAAAATCAAACACAACTTTTATTTCTTTTTTCTCAAGAACATGATGAGTTTCACGAAGAACTCAAGAACGCACCAACACACAAATTGATTGAAGCTCAAGGATCTTTCTCCCTCTCATCACCGAATCATCACCATGCGGTCTCTTATTTGATCCACCTTCTCCGTTGTGCTCCTTCGTTCCGAGCAGCTCCCTCCGTCAAGTGATTTCCGCGCCGCCGATCACCGCCACGGACCAGCGTTTCTCTCTCTTCGTCTTGTGCCATGAAGACTGCTCCCTTTTGCCGCTTCTGGTCGTGAATCGCGGCCTCCAATTCCGTTTCAGCCTCCTCTTCATCTTTTCGGTAATGCCGCAATCCTTTAGTCTTTGTTTCAATTGCTCGCATTATGGATGAATTTGGTAATCATTGTGTGTAGTTGATAATAGATATTGAATTGAAGTTTGTTGATATTCGTTGCTTGATTCTCGAGTCGATTTGTGTTGCGGTTCAAGTATTAGATGCTGAAAGTTGATTAGAATTATGGTTTATACGAAGATTTGAGCACTTGAATTGGTAATTGAACATGAGAATTGATGATGATGTGGTCGTTTGTTATGGTTAATTCCGCTGGATGTTTAATGGTGTGAATTGTTGTGTGCATAAATAGATAAGAGTTGTTCAAGGTGTGGTTGATGGATATTTGTTGTGAATTTTCGGTGTTGATTGTTGTTGTAGTTTGTTTAAGAAAACTAGTGAAAAATATGTTGATATGAGCTAAGATAGGGCTGAAATTTTAATGTGGATTATGTTGATGATATGTCTCAAGTGCTTATGAACTCAAATGAATGCATACTACATGTTTGATGAGTTGATTGTGAGAGATGTGATTTGATCAAAGTTGCTTGAATAGTGAATAATATGGATGTAGTGATTAATTGGTGATACTTGCTCATGAATTGTTGTTGATTTTGTGACTTGTTAGTGCTGGGAATGTATGGTGTTTTGTTGTTGTTTTAGAACCTCAAAATGCATAGAAATATGGTTGTATGAACATGCACAGTTTCTGGAAAATTTAACATGGTTTTGGTTGTGTTTTGATGACATTTTGGTGCTATTTTGATGATGAATCGTTGCTGGATTTTTAATGATGTTTTGATGTTGCTTTGGTGCTTTGAAAATGCATAAAAAACATGTTGACATAAGTGCTTAAGTGCTGAAAATTTCGGCTACTAATTGATGAGGTTTTAGCATGAAAATTGGTTGGAAAATAGCGTGTTTTAAAGGCTTGAAGTAGCATTAGAATTATATTTTTCTAAAAGTCTCATGCTCTTGAATTATGGAGATAAAGTGATGATGAGTTCATGTGACTTAAAGTTTGGACAGAGCAGTGCCGTGTTTGATTTGAATATGTACAGTTGTGATTTAATTGTGGGAAGTAATACATGTTATTGTTTGAAATTGTTGGAAAATGATATGTTGGAATAGGTATTAGTTGTTGATGGATGTTGCTCAGCTTTGCTTAATGATACCTATTGATGAGTTTTCTTGTAGTATGTTTGGTTGGTTTAGTTTTGTGCATACTTTTTGCTATGTTTTGTTGTAATACACTTGCTGTCCCATGTGGAGATTGTTACTAATTGTCATTTTAATATGGAAGCATGCTTGTCATAACATTGTGTTAGTAGTTAAATGATATTTGCTCGATTGTAGTTTGATTTGACGACACTTTCATGTTGCACACGCGGCTGCCCCGTTCGGGAAGTCATACTTCGGTTCGGTTTTAATAGTGGAAATTGTTGGGAGTTTGTTCGATATTAGTAATACTGGAAAGTTTCTGTGAATTTCTTGATGTTTGTTGGTTCAATAATGTAAGTGAGATTCATGTTGTCAAAAATAGCGATGCTGAAAATTTATTTGCACTATGTTCATGTGTTTTTTGGATACTCGAGTTGATTTTGTTGAGGGAGAATGCTTGGCAAGGCTTGGTGTTTGTTTGTTAGTAAATCAAGTTGTTGATAATGTTGCATAAGTGTGGTATTGGTTGATTCTCTTAGGTCATAATTTGGTTTTGACATTTGCTAAAAATGTGATAAAACTAGTGTGGTTGAGACTTGTTTCATGATTGTCTAATGTTTGTTTTGTGCTAATACTTGAGCTTATCATATGAAAATGTTTCAAAAAAATATGTGGATTAATGTTGAGGACTACTTGTTGTTTACTATGTGAGAGCTTGTTTGGTGCACCAAATTTCACTTGCAAGTATATGTTATCCTTTGCCAATTTTCATGAAGCTTTGCATTGAGTTGCTAGTGATATGAATGTATTTTTGGGACTGGTTTTTCATCATAATAATGCAGCAAATTTGGCATTCTAATTGCTACTTGAAACCATGTTTTGTGTCATAATTTCACTTGTAAACATATGTAACTTTGTGCTAATTGTTGTGAGGTTTTCTCTTGAGTTTGTGTGTGATTTGTGGTGAGCTTTAGGACTGTTTTATTATCACTATTATGCAGAATTTTCCATGGCTCCATTGCACTATGTTTCCATTCTTTTAACTCATGAAAATTGGTCCTTTTGTTGCACTTTTGATATGAAACTAGTTGGTATTGGTTGCTTGTTGTTTCTAAGTGATAGATAGTGTTTCTATGTGCTAATAATTGACATTTGAGCTGCTGCAACTTTCTGTTTCACATAATATACTCAGTATGCTCGGTTTGTGTTTTGTGTGCGCGTCGTGTCGGCTTCATTCCATTTTGCCATATCTTTTGAACCGCTTATCGTTTTTGATCATGTGAATAATGTTTTTCATACGTAACAATATTTTCGGAGCTGTTTGTATAGTTTATTTTTGGTTTCGGCCGACTTTTTTTACCGTTTTCGCTACTGCCCCTGTTCCGAAAGTCGTGCTTCCGGGCCGATTTTGTAAATTCCGACTCCATATTTGAGTTTTTGGCACGTTTCTAGCTTACCATAAAAATTTGGCTTAATTCTGACGAGTTTAGTTTTCACTGTTTTTACCCGGTTTTGCCGTTTCGGTGTACCGTTGTGCATGTAAATATTTGTGTTGGCTTCCGTAGTTTTATTGTACATATTTGATTTGCTTGTTCCTTCTTATTCGCTTTTGTTATGTTTTCACTTTCTATTCCGTTATCCATTTCCGGTTCAGCTTATAATTCAATAACGCAATTCCGATTGCAGTGTCTTGTTATCTCTAACGTGTGTGCTAGTATGCAAGGCAACATGGAGGCTCTGGTCGATACCCGCTCTCGTGTTCCGCTTTATTTGCGGGACACGACATTTATCCTCTCTCTGATTCGCGTTTCTACACGCATCCTTTATCATTATGCTTGCTTGTCCGGATTTCTGTTTCCCTTGCAGGTGTATGATATTCGTTGTGCCCAATGCACACGTTGGCGCGTGATTTACTTTCATCGCGCCGACTCTTGATTGCTCATGCGGATTTTAATCGGAGTGCTGACATGTTTGCTGTTGCTTTTGCTAGCTCGCTCGCGGGATCCTAATTTACTCGCTCTCTTCGCTTTAGTTTACGGATCATCATCCGTTTGGTATTGATTTCGTTTCATTTTATTTCTCTCGCACTTTATCGCTTTCTCGCATCATCCTTTAACATGAGAAGTAGGACCTAGACATGCATCTGGCCAAGCCCTCGAAAGAGGCTCTGTTTTTGTTGGTGTGTTTTTATTTGTGCTTTGCGGCAGGGAGTCACGGTGTAATAAGTCCTATATGGCACTCCGTTAAGTCCTCATGGAAGGCACGCGGAAAGGGTTAGCAATCAACCCCCGCCCAGTCTCATCGAGTCCGTTCAGTATGCGCACGCTACGCGTCACTCGCTTCTGAACTAGTACAAGATCTTGTTATCGAGTATGTCAGGAAAATGGTTCATATAGCCGGACCCCCGCCTTTCCTATAGCTCGCGTCGCTCGACGTTGATTCTCGGTGTACGCACGCACCGTTTTCCTTTACGATCCGTGACGGCTTGGTTGCTGAGAGGGATCCGCTCCTCTTGTCTATGGTCCGATCATTTTCGCGAGGTCTAATGCTTGGTTGACTTGGGTTGAGCTGCTCCCCTTGGCTATGGCGGGACCGCTTTTCTACCACTCGGTCAGTACCGTTGGTTTTGTTTGCTTTACGAGCGGAGCTCGTTTATGTGATACTATTGTGTGCTTTCCCTTTTCCCCCGTAGGTTGCTAGTTTAGTTTAGACTTGTACCCTTTGTATGATAACATTAGGTAGCAAGCTTTCCCCCTTAGCTTAGGTCTTCCTCATGCATTCTTTAAAACACAAATCAAACTCTTTGATTTTCTTTTCTTAAGAGCTTGTTATTTCCGCTCCATTCCCAAGCATAAGTCTCCAAAGGTCGAGCAGCGGAGTGCAAATGTAACTTGTTCACCTAAAAAACACAAAACAAACAGAAACTAGTTAGCCGAGCTACGGTAGCTCTGATTCTGCAAAACAGATACGTAGGCAGCGGGGTAGGGCCCGTGCGAGCATAACTCTTTCTTTTCCCTACATTTTGCATGCATTTTAGTCCAGATTAGCGTAGATTTGTTACACACCCATAGATTTAGACACTAGCGTGGATACCATCGAGTACGATGGGCGCGAGGGGTGCTAACACCTTCCCCTCGCATAACCGACTCCCTTACCCTTTTTTCTCTGGTCGTGAGACCGTTGTTTTGTTTTGTGGTTTGCTGACATTCCCTTCCTTTTCAGGATAAATATGTTAGTGGCGACTCAGTTAATTTTCGCGGGTAGCGACAGCTGGCGACTCTGCTGGGGACGTCTCGACCTATTGCGGGTCCGGACTTACCAAGTCGATCCTAGCGCTTGTGTGTTTATCTTTGGGTGCTTTACTGCTTTGCATATTTATATGTTTGCATTGCATTCTATGTACGCTTTTACTTTTTGCATCATATTCTGGACTGTCTGGATCTTTGTTTGTTGGGTGGGTGTTTCAAGAGGTAAAAGGCCCAATACCCAGGCTATGAGTGATAACATAAGAACTAAGACTAAAGTGGCCGTGACGGACAGAAGGCGTATGCCTGATTGATCTGATCACGTATCCACGGGCAGAGCTTGGTGGAATGAGGCAATATCGTATGATAACGCCTACATTCGATCCTCTGTTGGTTTTTTGACCTACCCTGGCCTAGATTTACCCGTGAGTGGGGCGGGAATCAATCATTGCTTAACAGGTACATTGTTGGTGACCGCTGTTCTTGTTCGTGGGTTACCGCTGCTCTCGTTCGAGTGTACTATTGGTTCTTGTTCGTGGGTTACCGCTGCTCTCGTTCGAGTGTACTATTGGTTCTTGTTCGTGGGTTACCGCTGCTCTCGTTCGAGTGTACTGTTGGTTCTTGTTCGTGGGGTACTATGGTTCTTGTTCGAGTGGTGATCTGTGTTCTATTCCAGTGTGTTATTGACTATGGGCTTTGTGTAACACCCCATAATTTCAGTTTATTAATTTAATTTGGATTTAAATTAAATAATTGGAATTTTAGTATTTTTATTTGGAATTATTTGGAAAATGATGAAATATTGACATTTGGGCCTAGAGTGGTGATTAGCAGAAGAGGGGGTGTTGACTAAGCAAGCCCATTATAATAATTATTTTATTTTTCATAAAATAAGGAATTTGGGGAAAAGAGGAAGGAGAAGCAGGAACTGAGTCTGAAGAAAGGAGAACACGTGAAAGTGAGAAGAGCCAAAGGGGAAGAGAACTTCGAAGATTCGACTCTGAGGTAAGGGGGGATTCTTCGGGTTAGTATTCCTTATGTGATTGTAGGTAGTATGATTGATTAGGATTGTTGTCTAGTTCAATCGTACGTGTCGGGTTTGGGAATTTTGTTAGGTTTTGATAATCTTGTATGAATTGGCATGATTTTGTTGATACTTGTGATATATGATGTTAATACATGTCAATAACTTGTTTGAAATGTGTAATTGTGTGAAAAACAATGATAATTGTGTGTATGTTCGTATGTACCTGAAATTGGGGTATTGGGATATGGTAAATGCTGTCAAAATGGTGATTTTTGCTGTGCAGGTACGTAGGAACCGGTTCCCATGTGGGACGAACCGGTTCCCCCTTGTAAAAACAGAGAAATATGGGTTCTGGGTAGCTGGGAACCGGTTCCCATGTAGGGACAACCCGGTTCCCCATAGTAAAAATCAGAGACGTGACTTTGAAGCTGCCAGGAACCGGTTCCCACGTAGGGACAACCCCGTTCCTGCAGCACTTTTTCTAAAAATGTTTTATCTTTGAAAACTCATAACTTTTGATCCGAGTATCCGATTTATGTGCCGTTTTGGGCGTTGTGAAGCTAGTGAGATGCTTTATCTGATGAATTGATAAAATGGGCAATAGCCAACTTTACTTTTTAAACTCGATTTAATTATTAATGAATTGAAAGATAGTATATGTATATGTGCTTATATATATGACTATTGATGCATGTTCTGTATTGGTGATGAGATTGTGATATTTATTGGGTGATGTTGGTTTATAACATGTCGTAAATGAATACATATTTTGTGATTATGTTGTTGGGTTGTTTTGATAATTGGTTACATTGTGTGCAATGATGTTAGATGTAACGATGTATGAACGTGGTGATGATTGATGAATTATGAATGTTAATATACTGTTAATATTAACATGTGAACTGTGGTGAATGTATGTGTGATATGTTTGTATGAATGCTAAGAATATATACATGCTTATTGGTGATGATTTGGTGATGATAATGAGACGATGTGTTACATCGGATTGGTGATGTTGTAAGCATGTTATATGTTGCATTCATTGGCATACATTTTTGGTGATGGATCCCGGTGATGAAAGTGGATCAAAACGGTGGGCATGATTCCCAGTGTGTGGAATCGGTGCTGGATATTTTGGTGGGCATGATTCCCAGTGTGTGGAATCGGTGCTGGATATTTTGGTGAGCATGATTCCCAGTGTGTGGAATCGGTGCTGGATATTTGGTGAGCATGATTCTCTGTGTGTGGAATCGGTGCTGGTTAAACTGTATCTCAGTGATGAGGATATCAGTTGGATGGGTATATCCCATGTATGGTACCACATGCATAGTGTCAGTTTAATCATATGCATTGGTTATAACATGATTGGATGGAATTCAGTGTTATGCCTTGGTGTGTTTATATGATTGATGTATTAAGAATATGTTGTTAATATAACTTGATCATTAGTATAATTGATGAGTTGTGGGCCGATGGCCAATATTGTTGGATTGATGTTTACTTGTTGTAATAATTCTGATTATATGTATGATTGAGTGGATGATAATTACTATGAGATTTTATTGCTTATGATTGCATAATGCTTATTAATTCGAATGAAACTCACCCTTACTTTGATGATTTCAGATTAAGGATGTAGCGGCGTCTTGATTGGGTGAAGATAGCTTATAGGCTAGCCCTTAGTCCGTGTCGAGTCATGCTCTGAATGTAACACTGGGGAACGCTAGTTTAGAGACGAGTTATTATGTCGGTCTTTGTTGTTTATAATTGTATTAGAGAACTTGCATGAATGATGATGATTATGCAATGTTATGAATTATAATCCGCTGTGTTGAACATGAATTGTATTTATGTTAAATGGTTCCTCGTGTGGCATGACAAATGACTATAGTATTTTATGTTAAAGAAGTTGTGACATCCTTGTATTTCATGTTTACTCTGAATTTTTATTATATTTTCCGTGGGGGTTTTAGAAGGGTGTTACAATAGTGGTATCAGAGCATTGTCGGTCCTTGCGACCAGAGTCTTGTTGTTAATTTCCTTTCGGTATGCGACATGTGTGTGAAACACTGTCGGTACTCAGTGTGTTCTAAATGTTTGCTTGCAGAAGTGGGATTGAAACTAGTGGGGGAGAAGTCATGCTTCTCGGATATGTCTCAGATGCAAGATGTTAGAGAGATGCGTGGGGCAGTAGTACAAGAGTGTGGAGTTATTGCTTTCTGAAGCGAAGGTGACATGGACTGAAGACCGTGGTTGTTGTTCAGTCGGAGTGTCTCGGAGTAGATGATGGTTATTTCTGAGAAATGGAATTTGGAAGTTGTGATGCCTCAAGTGCTACTGACGTACTGCGATGTTGTTGTATGAGTAGCCCTATGTAAAAGGTTGTTGTTGAAGCAGTGATTAAAAGAAGTATTGTCGTAGACCTTGTCGTAGGATTACTAGTAAGTAATTGAGATGATGGGAGAGGTTATCGATGTTGTTGAGAAAGTTTCGAAGTGCGAGTAATGCAAAGAGACGAATATGATCTCAAGGATAAGAAGGTTGATGATGGCGTACACGAATTTGGTTTCAGGATGTTGCAGAAATCGAACTTCAGCGATGAAATGTGTTGTTTAAGTTATAAGAAGTTTGGAAGCGAAGAGATGTGATAAGATGATGTTAATAATGAGATTAATTTGAAGAGGATGAGTTCTGGAGCAGAATTTTCGTAAGCAAATCGCAGGAAGATTGCTGAATCGTTATGAAACTTCGAAAATTCATAACTGGAGTTCTGGACATCCGATTTGAGTTCCGTTTGAAGCGTCGGAAAGCTAACGAGATGAACCTTGTTATAAAAATGGTTGCAGCAGCTGTAACATATTTAATTGTGTTAGGATGATGTTAGAAAGAGGTGAAGTTACGGTTACACTTGTCCTTAGAACTAGATTGTTCGTTGGTGCGGCATGGGATGTCAGTGTCAGAGTTAAACAGAATAAAGGAATAATGAGGAGGCTTGTTGAGAAGCAATCTTAGAGATTAAATGTGCCAATTGAGAAGTTTTGGAGATGTCGTATAGAGTTTCGTTGCATGGTATCGGTATTGTATCTTGGGTAACGGTTGGAAACATTCATATCTTGAACTTTGAGTATCGGATTAGGGTGTCGTTTGAGACTACGAAGAGGTGAGATTATGTTATAACTTGTGGAAGAGTTATAAATACAGTAGAGTGGTCCTATGAGGAGATATTATGATGTTGGATAAAGAAGCCTAGACCAGTGTTGAAATAGGAATGCTTATTACCGCGATTGTTCGGAACGAAGTCGAGTAGAATATGTCCTTAATAAATAAGCGGATAAAGATGATTTAAATATTGATGGATTTGAGTGATGAAGGAATCAGTAGAAAAAGTGAAATAGACTTTGGAACCATTTGTGGTATATTGTGATGCGTCGTTGATGGGTTTGGATGGTGTATTGATGTAAAACCAGTAAGTAGTAACTTATGCGTCGAGACGATTGAAAGCGCAGGAAAGGAATTATCTGACTCATGATTTAGAATTGGCAGCCATGGTTTGTTTGAAGTTGCAGTAACATTATTGGTATGGTTCGAGGTTGCCTCTAAAAATGTCGATGCTGATGGTGAAAGAGTTGGATTTAATTGAACAATTCAGAGAATTAAGTTTGGTATGTGAAAGTGCTCCTAATAATGTTAGATTGGGTATACTGAAACTGACTAATGGTATTCCTGACGAGAATAGAGAAAGTCAGAAAGCTGATGTTGAGTTGATCGATAAGTCGACCTTGGATTACAAAGGTAAAGACGGCGAATTCAGAATTAACGAGGATGGTGTAATGAGGTCTAGAAGTCGCGTTTGCGTTCAAGATGCTACCGGGTTGAGAATTCTAGAAGAAGGACACCGTAGAGAATTAGACAATGTTAATGAGTTGAGTATAAACTCAGGAAGGACACTATTATGTAGTAACAACGGTTTATGCTTAAACATGATTGTCGGCTATCTATTGACAAATTGAGGACTTGATCACCCTTAATCTCTTGTTGATAGTAGGCGGAGTCATATAGATAGTATGAGATTGCTTGTTACCTTAATGGTATAAGATGTGGTGAAGGTTGAGAGGTGAGAATAACCACTCACCATATTGTGGGAACTTATGAGGAAGTGAATATGAAGGAGTGCAAAGTATTGGACGGTGACTTAAGACGAGTAGTCGTAGTCGTACAGCGAAAGTATGATGTAAAGTGGTGTTATGAGTGCTACTCGTGAGTAGTGAGAATTAATATGTCGGGGTTCTACATGGAGAATATGTGTTTATCTATATGTTGGGTTTAGAATCTCGTGGACGTGAGGATGTCGTGCCAAAGGATTATGACCTTTTGAATAATTGCCGAGATGATGGATATCCTATTATGGTTGAATGTAGTTAATGAGTATGTGTTCGAAGAATGTTAAGACAACGAGTTGATACTATGTAATGCCATAATAATTTTGTACTGTTGTAAGGTGTTATGTAAATTTATGAATATAATGTGGAATTATACTCTGCGAAGGACGAAGTTAATCTGATTCTTAGTGGAGAGTGGGACTCAATTGAGCTACCTTGTAAGCAATGGTATATTGAGGATAATGAGCTATGTAATTATAACTACTGATGTGTGCTTGTTCCGATAGTGGGAATGTTTTTAATAGATGAAGTAACTCGGGAATTTGCTTTGAGTAAGTGTAAGTATTACTTTATCGCTCAATTGCAAGAGTGTGCCTAAGGTTGGTACGTGAGTAAATGGAATCCATTACTACAGTGTTGATCAGTTGCGATCATACCATGGATTATGTAATTGTATTATTCAGTTGTTGAGTGTATTGTATGGATCGTACCTCGAAGTTTCATTGTCGTTAATCGTTGGAGTATAGCGAGTGGTATACCCTGGGATGGTCAGATGCGAAGTAAGGGCGGAGATTGAATGCATGAGATATGCTGGTGTTGGTTATGTCAGATGAATTTTGAGACTCGACTAAGAAGGTGTTAACGGAGAATGGGAGAGAGTCAAATGAAGTACTCTTATCTGGGACTTTACTTGAAGTATGTTTTCGAGGACGAAAACTCTTTTAGTGGGGGAGAGTTGTAACACCCCATAATTTCAGTTTATTAATTTAATTTGGATTTAAATTAAATAATTGGAATTTTAGTATTTTTATTTGGAATTATTTGGAAAATGATGAAATATTGACATTTGGGCCTAGAGTGGTGATTAGCAGAAGAGGGGGTGTTGACTAAGCAAGCCCATTATAATAATTATTTTATTTTTCATAAAATAAGGAATTTGGGGAAAAGAGGAAGGAGAAGCAGGAACTGAGTCTGAAGAAAGGAGAACACGTGAAAGTGAGAAGAGCCAAAGGGGAAGAGAACTTCGAAGATTCGACTCTGAGGTAAGGGGGGATTCTTCGGGTTAGTATTCCTTATGTGATTGTAGGTAGTATGATTGATTAGGATTGTTGTCTAGTTCAATCGTACGTGTCGGGTTTGGGAATTTTGTTAGGTTTTGATAATCTTGTATGAATTGGCATGATTTTGTTGATACTTGTGATATATGATGTTAATACATGTCAATAACTTGTTTGAAATGTGTAATTGTGTGAAAAACAATGATAATTGTGTGTATGTTCGTATGTACCTGAAATTGGGGTATTGGGATATGGTAAATGCTGTCAAAATGGTGATTTTTGCTGTGCAGGTACGTAGGAACCGGTTCCCATGTGGGACGAACCGGTTCCCCCTTGTAAAAACAGAGAAATATGGGTTCTGGGTAGCTGGGAACCGGTTCCCATGTAGGGACAACCCGGTTCCCCATAGTAAAAATCAGAGACGTGACTTTGAAGCTGCCAGGAACCGGTTCCCACGTAGGGACAACCCCGTTCCTGCAGCACTTTTTCTAAAAATGTTTTATCTTTGAAAACTCATAACTTTTGATCCGAGTATCCGATTTATGTGCCGTTTTGGGCGTTGTGAAGCTAGTGAGATGCTTTATCTGATGAATTGATAAAATGGGCAATAGCCAACTTTACTTTTTAAACTCGATTTAATTATTAATGAATTGAAAGATAGTATATGTATATGTGCTTATATATATGACTATTGATGCATGTTCTGTATTGGTGATGAGATTGTGATATTTATTGGGTGATGTTGGTTTATAACATGTCGTAAATGAATACATATTTTGTGATTATGTTGTTGGGTTGTTTTGATAATTGGTTACATTGTGTGCAATGATGTTAGATGTAACGATGTATGAACGTGGTGATGATTGATGAATTATGAATGTTAATATACTGTTAATATTAACATGTGAACTGTGGTGAATGTATGTGTGATATGTTTGTATGAATGCTAAGAATATATACATGCTTATTGGTGATGATTTGGTGATGATAATGAGACGATGTGTTACATCGGATTGGTGATGTTGTAAGCATGTTATATGTTGCATTCATTGGCATACATTTTTGGTGATGGATCCCGGTGATGAAAGTGGATCAAAACGGTGGGCATGATTCCCAGTGTGTGGAATCGGTGCTGGATATTTTGGTGGGCATGATTCCCAGTGTGTGGAATCGGTGCTGGATATTTTGGTGAGCATGATTCCCAGTGTGTGGAATCGGTGCTGGATATTTGGTGAGCATGATTCTCTGTGTGTGGAATCGGTGCTGGTTAAACTGTATCTCAGTGATGAGGATATCAGTTGGATGGGTATATCCCATGTATGGTACCACATGCATAGTGTCAGTTTAATCATATGCATTGGTTATAACATGATTGGATGGAATTCAGTGTTATGCCTTGGTGTGTTTATATGATTGATGTATTAAGAATATGTTGTTAATATAACTTGATCATTAGTATAATTGATGAGTTGTGGGCCGATGGCCAATATTGTTGGATTGATGTTTACTTGTTGTAATAATTCTGATTATATGTATGATTGAGTGGATGATAATTACTATGAGATTTTATTGCTTATGATTGCATAATGCTTATTAATTCGAATGAAACTCACCCTTACTTTGATGATTTCAGATTAAGGATGTAGCGGCGTCTTGATTGGGTGAAGATAGCTTATAGGCTAGCCCTTAGTCCGTGTCGAGTCATGCTCTGAATGTAACACTGGGGAACGCTAGTTTAGAGACGAGTTATTATGTCGGTCTTTGTTGTTTATAATTGTATTAGAGAACTTGCATGAATGATGATGATTATGCAATGTTATGAATTATAATCCGCTGTGTTGAACATGAATTGTATTTATGTTAAATGGTTCCTCGTGTGGCATGACAAATGACTATAGTATTTTATGTTAAAGAAGTTGTGACATCCTTGTATTTCATGTTTACTCTGAATTTTTATTATATTTTCCGTGGGGGTTTTAGAAGGGTGTTACACTTTGGTTCCGTGAATTGACATTCTATGTTCCGTATGGTATACCATCTAGGGCCGAACCTTTGGCTCTGTATTATGTGTGTTACCGGCAGTCCAGAATGCCTGGTGGGCGGCAACAAGTCCCACCACTTTGCATCATAGCATATTTATTTCCAAAAGAAATGCAAAAAAAAATGTATATAATAATAAGCATTTGCATGTCATATTTTTCAGGGACATTCAGGAGTTCACCCAAGTTGAAGATGGACATTCTCACTGATACTGTCAAAGAACGCACGAGGCATACCAGAGCTTACAAGATTCCGGATATTGATGTTTCCGGGTTGATTGGTTTGAGTTCTCGGTTGAAAGGGGAGGTTCTCCGTGACTTCAATCGTGATTATGGCAATTTGCTCTCCATCCTCAATACATCTTTTGATCCGATGGCTTTGATCACCCTATTTCAGTTCTATGATCCGCACTTGAGATGTTTTACATTTTAGGACTATCAACTGGTCCCAACGCTCGAGGAATTTTCTTACATAGTCAACATCCGAATCACTGATGATGTACCTTTTGTTCGAGTTCCCAAGGTTGTGAGATTTGAACAAATAGCTGAAGCTCTTCACATGGGTATAAAGGAGGTGGAAAGAAATTGGAAGTCATCGGGCGGTGTTTCTGGTTTCTATCTTTGCTTTCTGATTAGTAGGGCTGAGGATGCGGCTAAGAAGGAGCAGTGGGTTGATTTTAGTCGTTTGCTTGCTATCATGATTTATGGTATTGTCTTATTCCCATCAAGGGAGAACTTTGTGAGTTTGGCGGCGATCTGTGTCTTTATGAACAAAAACCCCGTGCCAACGTTGCTTGCAGATGTTTATTTTTCAATCCATTCGAGAAGTAAGAAGGGAGGATATGTTGTTGGTTCTTGTCTTCCGTTGTTGTATTAGTGGTTCATGTTGCATTTGCTAGTGAGAGGACCTTTTGTGCTTAAGAAGAGTTCTCTTAAGTGGTCAGATAGGATTGTTAACCTCACATCTTATGACATCAGGTGGAATTATTGTGTGGGGAAGGTTTGGAACATCATCACTAGTTGCGGTCAATATCCCAATGTTCCCCTCATGGGAACCAAAGGTTGTATTAGTTATAATCCCACGCTCGCCTATCGTCAATTGGGATATGCAATGGAAAAGGCTCAGAATGATGTAGAAGCGTTTGAATCAGTGTACTTTGCTGATGGTAAAGATCCTCTGGAGCTAGAGAAGATAGCGTATGCTTGGACTAAAGTCCATAGAAGGGATCGGACTACTTTGAGCAAGAAGGTTCCTATTGCTATGGGTCCTTACAGGAAATGGGTTGAGGCAAGAGTGGCAAATCTGTTGCTGCCATTTGTGAGGTCATGTCCATTGTATGAGCAACCTCCCGTGGTTTTATCTGATACAGTTGCGGCTGAACTCTATTCAGGCCGAAGCGGACAACATCAAGCTAAAAGCAAAGGACAATGAGGTTGGTTTGGAGAGGTATTTTCAAGATCACGAAAAGGCGGAATTGGCTCGTAAGCTCAAGCATGCGGAAGGTGAAGGTTCAAACATGACACGTGCTCAAAGGCGATCTCATGACTTGATGGAAGAAAGCTTGTACCGAAAACAACAGGAATGTGCGAAGTTGCGAAGGTCCGAAAACAATAGCAAGAGAAAGGTGCAGGATTCAGAAAAGCAATTGATGGAAGAAAAAGCCAAGTCGGCTCGACTTGAAGAAGAGCTCGCAAGCCTCCGAGCCCAGCGGAGAGGAGATGGAGGAGCTCATTCTGTTATTAGACGATCCTAGTGTTGCTGTGGAGTGGATCTGTTTGGTCCATGATGTCGATTTACTGTTTATTTTGATATTTGTTGCCCATGTCCAGGATTGTTGGATGGTGTCGCATTTTGTTACGCTGGATTTCTTTTGTATGCCTTATGAGCACATTGTGACACGATTATGTGTTTTGTTTGTATGAACTCAAATTTGGAATTATGTTTGAATGAAATATGCTCAATTTGATGAAGTATTCTCGTGTGTGGATTGTTATTCAAATATATTCGGTATCAGGGTTGCTATGTCCTATCTGAAAGTGGGATGAACTCTTGGATACCTGAAAATTGACAAACATTTCATGCATATCATTCATATATCATACATGTCATACATTTGCAGGCTTTGCAGGTCTTATATATTATGTCTTGCTGTTTTGTTATCAGAAGGAGTTCTAAGACGGCTAATCACCCGTATCCGACTAGGAGCAATCAGAGAAGGCAGATGGAACAGATTCAGGAACAGATGGCAGAGATGAGAGCTCAATTGACGGAGCAGATGAATGCACAGATGACGCAGTTCATGGAGGCGTTGGCTAACGTCACCAGGGGTCAAGAGGATTTGCGAGTTCTCGTCGAGAACTCTAGGAGGACTTAAAATGTATGGTTTGTTTGATGATGTGTCAGGCCGTATTGATGATCATCATGATGAGAATGAGTTCAGGCGTCCTAACTATGTGCCTTATAATCCTTTCAACCAGAATCAAGGTTTCCCTCCACCACCTCCATCTCGTCTGTTGGGGAGGAGAGATAATCAGAACCGTGGTAATCAGGATTTCAACTTTGAGAACTTTGATCAGGTATCAAGGCATAGTGTTGAGGGTGCGCATGATGAAGTTGAAAGGTATCGTCTGATTGAGGAACGTCTCAGGGCTGTTGAAGGCAAAGGGGTGTTAGGCATGAATATCAATGACTTGGGGTTGGTTCCTGGTGTGAGGATTCCACCGAAGTTCAAAGTTCCATCTTTTGACAAATACAATGGAGCGACTTGTCCTATGACTCATGTTAAGGCGTATTACCGGAAAATGTCTGTGTATTCCGAAGAGGAGGGCTTTCTAATGCACTTCTTCCAAGATAGCTTGGCTGGAGCTTCTTTGGAGTGGTATGTACAACTCGAGCGCACTCATATTCACTCATGGAGAGATCTTGTGGAGGCTTTCATTAAGCATTATCAATATAATGTTGACATGGCACCCAATCGAACCCAGTTTCAAGGTTTGGTGCAAGAGTCCAAGGATTCTTTTAAAGCATACGCTCAGAAATGGCGTGAGTTGGCAGCAAGAGTGCAACCTCCTATGACTGAGCGTGAGATGATTGATATGTTCACAAGCACTCTGTCGGGACATTACTATTTGGCTTGTAGTACGTCTGCAAGTTTTGCTGAAATGGTTAGATGTGGTGAACGTGTTGAGATGGGCTTGAAAATGGGAAGGATTCAGATAGGCACTTCTTCTGGCGCCGCGAGTGGCAAGAGACCATCGGAGGGGTATGCCAGAAAGAAGGAAGGAAATGCTGACGCTGTGTATGGAAGAGGAAACCAAGGAAGAAGTAACTCCCAGGTGAATGTTGTTACTATTCTTGTGCCCCAACAACAACAACAGCAAGGACAACGTCCTCAGTATCAGAACAATCGATACCCTCCGAGGACCAGACCTAACAGGCACTTTGATCTGATTCCTATGACATATGCTCAGTTGTTGCAGCACTTGCTCAATATTGAGAAAATCACGTTGAGGGATGCTCCAAATGCTCCAGACAGACAATCACAAAGCTATAACGCGAATGCCCGTTGTGCGTTCCACTCTGGTGGTGTGGGGCATGATACTGAAAAATGCATTGCTTTGAAAAACAAGGTTCAGGACTTGTTAGATCAAAAAGTCATTCAATTCACTCCAGTACCCAATATTGTCAATAATCCGATGCCAACTCACGGAGGCTCGGGTGTGAATGCCATTGAGAGTGAAGAGATAAATGTTGTATCTGATGTGAGCTGTTTGACTTTTCCCCTTGTGTCTGTGAAGCAACATCTGGTAAATAGCGGCATCTTCCCGGGTTGTGGTATCAATTGTAAGAATTGCAAGAGTCAACCTGAGGGCTGTGCTGATTTGAAAGGTATGGTACAAAAACTGATGGATGAGGGTCCTCTTTAATTTTACCGAAGGTTGAGAGGCACGAAGAGTGAGAATGGTGAAGTATCTGTGATTTCAATTCCTTATGAGCCTGTTGTTCCAATATGTATCCAAGTGCCTATTCAGATACCTTTCAATATCCCATATGAGGAACAACCAGCGGCGTTGATGATTACCGTGCCAGGACCAGTTCCTTATGAGAGTGAGAAGGCCATTCCTTGGCATTATGGTTCAGACGTGTATTACTATGGCACGAAGGAAGAGGGTGAGCCGTCTAAAGAGAAACTTGTGGAAGCTGCAGTTGCAAATGCTAATAATTTCGCCGGTACTGGTAGGATCACTCGCAGTGGTAGGGTGTTCTCTCCTCAGCTAGTACAAAACAATGCAGATGCTTCGGCTAAGGCCAAAGGCAAACAAGTGGTAACTGATGTCCAGAATTCTCCGATTCAGAGTGGGGAACCTGATAATGATGTATCTTCCAAGGATGTGGAGGAATTGTTGAGAATCATCAAGAAGTCTGATTACAAAGTTGTTGAGCAGTTGGGTCAAACCCAATCAAAGATTTCCATCTTGCAATTACTGATGTGTTCGGAAGGTCATAGAGATGCTCTCTTGAGAATTTTGAATGGTGCCTACGTGCCACAAGAAATATCTGTGAACCAATTAGAGGCGGTGGCCAATAATATTTCAGCTGGAAATGGTTTGGGATTTACTGATCGTGATCTTCCTCCTGAGGGGAGAAACCACAACAAGGCGTTGCATATTTCAATGGAGTGTAAGGGGACGACTTTGTCTCGTGTGTTGGTTGATACTGGTTCTTCCTTGAATGTGCTTCCCAAATCGGCCCTTATGAGAATTGACTATGCTGGTGTTGAGTTGAGGCCCAGTGAGTTGGTGGTACGCGCTTTTGATGGTTCAAAGAGGTCTGTGTTCGGAGAAGTAGATCTGCCAATCCAAGTTGGTCCTCAGATCTTCACCACGACCTTTTATGTGATGGATATTCAACCTGCTTACTGTTGTCTATTGGGACGACCCTGAATTCACAAGGCTGGCGCTGTGACATCCACTCTTCATTAGAAGTTGAAGTATCCGGTTGATGGTAAAGTGGTGAGGGTTTGTGGTGAGGATGATTACATCGTGAGTCACTTGTCTTCTTTCCGGTATGTGGAGATCGAAGGTGAAATACATGAGACGCCATTCCAAGCGTTTGAAGCTGTAAATGCTGTGAGAACTCCTCCTTATGAGATAGCGAAGCCAGAAACGATTATGTCTTCTCTGAAAGACGCTCAGGTTGTTGTTGAGACTGGAAAGGTGGAAGGCTGGGGGCAAGTAATTGATGTGCGTCCCAAATTTGACAAGAATGGTCTTGGTTTCAGTCCTGGAAAGCATATTGCATCGCCAAAGCCTAATATCCTTAGCCCGGTCAAGTTTGTGAGTGGTGGTGTCATTTAAGATGGTCAGGTTAATGCCATTGTCAATGGCGAGGAGGTGGATAGTGACTGTGATTTTGATAGCTGGATTCGTCCAAGTATTCCTAGGGAGATACCTCGCAACTGGACAATTGAAGATGTCATTCAAGTCACACAAGCTCAGGAGTAAATTTCTTGTTTTTACTTTTCTTATCATGCAATAATTCCTACGCTATGCCCAAGGCGTAGTGAATCATTTGTAGGGCCATGCAGTTCGCATTTTCAAAGTTAATCATGAAATAAAAGGACGTTTTTGCATTCAAATGTTTTGCTCTTTGTCTTTCTTTTAACTTTTTCCTTTAAATGGCAATGTTTTTGCACACACTTGCACATAGCTTAATAAAAATAAAACTAAAATAAAAACATCAATCATGCAGATGTTCCACTACCACGGATTCCATTGGTAACAGTTCCGCTATTGCTTATTATGATTTTGACAATCCGATCTACCAAGCCGAGGAGGAAGCTTATGAAGATTGTGATCTCCCCGACGAGTTGGCCAGATTGTTGAAACAGGAAGAAAAGAAAGCGATTCAGCCGCATCAGGAGGCAATTGAGATGGTAAATGTTGGCGCTAAAGAGCAAGTCCGAGAAGTCAAGATAGGGGCTGCGCTTGAGAATAGTGTAAAGCAGAGGCTTATTGCTATGTTGAAAGAGTATGCTGATATCTTTGCTTGGTCCTATGAGGATATGCCTGGTCTCGATACAGATATTGTGGTACACCGTCTACCTCTCAAGGAAGATAGTCCTCCTGTCAAGCAGAAGCTTCGAAGGACTCGCCCAGATATGTCTGAGAAGATTAAGAAAGAGGTTGAGAAACAGTTTGATGCTGGCTTCTTGCAAGTGGTGAATTACCCGCTGTGGGTTGCGAATATTGTTCCTGTACCTAAGAAGGACGGAAAGGTCAGGATGTGTGTTGATTACAGAGATTTGAATAGGGCGAGTCCGAAGGTTGATTTTCCTCTTCCCCATATTGATGTGTTGGTGGATAATACCGCTCCTTTTAAGGTGTTTTCCTTCATGGATGGCTTCTCTGGTTACAATCAGATCAAGATGGCACCAGAAGACATGGAGAAAACAACATTTATCACGCCGTGGGGAACTCTCTGCTACAAAGTGATGCCTTTTGGGTTGAAAAACGCAGGGGCAACGTATCAACGCGCCATGGTGACTCTTTTTCATGATATGATCCATAAAGAGATTGAAGTGTATGTTGACGACATGATTGCAAAATCTCATACTGAAGAGGAGCATTTGGTTCATCTGCAGAAGTTGTTTGAGAGGCTTTGGGAATTCAGACTGAGGTTGAATCCAAACAAATGCACTTTCGGTGTGCGATCCGGAAAGTTGTTGGGCTTTGTTGTTAGTGGAAAAGGTATTGAGGTTGATCCTGCAAAAATAAAACCTATACAAGAGATGCCTGAGCCGAGAACAGAAAAAGAGGTTCGTGATTTCTTAGGGAGGTTGAACTATATTGCTAGATTCATCTCTCATCTTACGGCCACTTGTGAACCAATATTCAAATTGCTAAGGAAAGATCAGACGGTCAAGTGGAATAATGATTGTCAAAGAGCATTTGAAAAAGTGAAAGAGTATCTGCAAGAGCCTCCGATACTAATGCCTCCAGTTCCAGGAAGGCCTTTGATTATGTACCTCACAGTGCTTGAAAACTCAATGGGATGTGTGCTGGGTCAACATGACGAGTCTGGCCGAAAAGAGCATGCAATATACTACCTTAGCAAAAAGTTTACCGACTGTGAATCCCGATACTCACTGCTCGAGAAAACTTGCTGTGCTTTGGTGTGGGCTGCTCGGCGGCTTAGGCAGTATATGTTGGTTCACACCACCTTATTGATTTCCAAGATGGATCCTATCAAGTATGTCTTTGAGAAGCCCGCTCTTTCCAGAAGAGTAGCCAGGTGGCAAATGATCTTGACTGAATATGATATCCAGTATACTACCCAGAAAGCCATCAAAGGTAGTGTGTTGGCAGATTATCTTGCGCATCAGCCGGTCGAAGATTATGAACAGATGAAGTTTGAGTTCCCCGATGAGGATGTCTTGTACATCAGAGATTGTAATATTCCCGAACCAGAGGAAGGACCCGAACCGGGATCACGATGGACACTTGTGTTCGATGGTGCCTCTAATGCACTCGGGAATGGTGTCGGAGCTGTGATTACTTCTCCTTCAGGTTTTCATATTTCGTTCACAGCCAGTATTTGTTTTGATTGCACTAATAACATGGCTGAGTATGAGGCTTGCATCTATGGTATCGAAGCTGCGGTCGATTTGCGAATCAAGTACTTGAAGGTTTATGGGGATTCCAATCTTGTCATTATCCAGATCAATGGAGATTGGGAAACTCGCCATCAGAATCTGATTCCATACAGGGAGCATGTGATGAGACTCATTCCATACTTTGATGAGATCACATTCGAGCATATTTCTAGAGAAGAGAACAATCTTGCTGATGCTCTCGCTACTTTGGCTTCTATGTTCAAAGTGAAATGGGCCAATGAAGCGCCTAACATCACCATCAATAGGTTGGACGAACCAGCATTTTGCTTTGAGACTGATGTTGAATTGGATGGTAATCCCTGGTATCATGATATTAAAAAGTTCCTCGAAACTCAAGAGTATCCTCCCGAAGCGTCGGTGACTGATAAGAAGTTTCTTAGAAGGTTTGCAGCTAAGTTCTACCTCAACGGTGGTGTTTTGTACAAAAGGCATCATGATAGTGTGTTGCTCCGATGTGTTGTGAAAGAAGAAGCTTCGAAAGTCATCGAAGAAATGCATGAAGGCGAGTTTGGTACCCATTCTAGTGGGCATACGATGGCTAAGAAGATCTTGAGGGCTGGTTACTATTGGTCCACTATGGAAACTGATTGTCATAACCATGTCAGAATTTGTCACAAGTGCCAGATCTATGCTGATAAAGTGCACGTGCCGCCTGTGCCTTTGAATGTCTTGACTTCTCCGTGGCCTTTTGCAATGTGGGGCATTGATATGATTGAAGCGATTAAGCCTACTGCTTCTAATGGACATTGCTTCATTTTGGTTGCCATCGATTACTTCACCAAGTGGGTTGAAGCCGCATCTTATGCGAATGTTACCAAGCAAGTGATTACTCGCTTTATCAAGCACAACATAATCTGTCGTTATGGGATTCCTGAGAAGATCATTACTGATAATGGATCGAATCTCAATAACAAGATGATGAAGGAGCTTTGTGAGTCCTTCAAGATCAAGCATCACAATTCTTCTCCGTACCGTCCAAAGATGAATGGCGCCGTTGAAGCGGCCAACAAGAACATTAAGAAGATTGTGCAGAAGATGGTAGTGACTTACCGAGATTGGCACGAGATGCTACCTTTTGCCTTGCATGGTTATCGCACCTCTGTACGTACATCGACTGGGGCAACTCCTTTCTCACTTGTTTACGGCATGGAAGCAGTACTGCCTGTTGAAGTTGAGATTCCTTCCCTGAGGGTTATGAAAGACGTCGAGCTTGACGAATCAGAATGGGTACAGAATCGGATGGATCAGTTGAACCTCATTGATGAGAAGCGTTTGGCAGCTATTGGTCATGGTCAGGTGTACCAAAAGAAGATGAGGAAAGCTTTTGACAAGCAGGTGCGACCCCAAAGCTACAAACCAGGCGACCTGGTACTCAAAAGAATCATTCTCCCTCAAGGCGATCCTCGAGGCAAGTGGACTCCGACGTATGAAGGCCCCTTTGTTGTGCAGAAAGTATTCTCTGGCGGTGCCATGATGCTTGCAACAATGGATGGTGAGCACTTTCCGCACCCTGTGAACGCAGATGTAGTCAAAAAATACTTCGCATAGACCTGATAAAAAAAAGAAAAAAAGAAAAAAAAGAAAAAAAGAAAAAGAAAAGAAAATGAATCAGGCAAAAGAATGAAAAAGAAACAAATATACCCGCTAAGTTGAAAACCCGAAAGGGCGGCTTAGGCAAAAAAGGGACAAAAGCGAACGACTACATCTTGCATGCCACCTTGGCAATCACTCTTCATACATGCTTAGGGCTCCCGACCGAGGGATAAGCAAGACTCTGTGTTCTTGAGTTTGCACCTGGCAACTCAAATCCCTAAAGCATTCTCTAATTCCAATCGTCGTGTTTAGGGCTCCCGACCGAGGGATAAGCAAGATTCTGTGTTCTTGAGTTTGTGCATCTGGCAGCTCAAATCCCTAAAGCACTCACAAATCCACGTCGGGTCTACAAGTTCCGCGATGTTACATCAGTTGTTAAATTGGGCAGTGATTAATCCTAATAAGTACGGTCTTCCAAAGCAAGGAGATGAGAACGTCAAGGTTATAAAAGTGATAGCGGGATCGAAACCAATGGATATCCGTTTCACGTTGCCATTTCTTTTGTATTCAAAAATGTGTGGTTACCTCTTACTAGGAACTACTTCTGAATTGTGTTCGCCTCTTTTACGAGCACTCTGTTTACAATTAATAAAGATATTTTTATCTTCAAAAGTTGTTTTCTTTTACTGTTTTGTTTGCATAAAACATCCTGAGTTTTTGTTAAACTTTGCATATGAAAACTGCATTGCGTTTACAATACATGATTAGAAATGATAAAACCTTTTAATTTACTTCGAAGTTTTGTGTAGCTAGGATGGCAGGCCAAGATACCATGCTATATCCTGGGGCATTTTCATCTGTATATCTCGCAGGTACATTCTTTCGAGTACACCGTGTCAGCGTGTTGGAGGATCTAGCCAAGCGAGAGATCCTCATTCCCCAATTAAGTGCATCCAGATGAGGTTTTCTTTGTTCCAAGATTCTCATCTCCTCAACAAAGCGCATCTCAATGCATTCTCCGTGCTCCAGGAACCCTTTTCTCCGGTAGAATGTCTCTTCCCCAGTTGAATCATGATTGATTGGTATCTGATTCCCCAGCAAGCTATTAATGATATTCCTTGCTCGAGTTCCTCATTTTCCCCAATAGAGCGTTTCTCTCCCCAACGGATCGACCTATGTCCCCCAGGAGAGTTATCTTGTCCCCCAGTGAAGGTGTTTTCCTAAAAGGACCTTATGCTAGATTCCTTATCCCCAAGAAGGATTTGTTTCCCCAAACAGAGCTCGCATCCAGATTTTATCGTCCCCAGCAGATTTCTGATCCATCTTTGCCAACTCGCAGTTTGTGATTTCAAGTCACTCATCTTGTCCTCCCCGCAGAGTTCCATACACTCTCCAGGACTACTCCAACAATTCAGTGCTCTTCCGTTGTTTCTCCAAGCAGCGTCCGAATCATGCATCATTTGTATAACATTCTTAAAAGCGTATAGCGTATTCCTTCTCAGGAACGTTATTCCCTAAACATTCATACATGCATCATGCATAAATCATGTCATATATGTTTCTTTCTACAGGAAAGTCATCAAGATATTTTAATGCCTCCCAGAGAGCGACTCGCCTAATCATTACAGGCGCTTATCCTAATGACTAAATCAGAAGAAGTTTGTCTCCCTCTCCCTGACATTGTCAGACCAGATGAAAGTCATGCTTATTCCCGATGTCCCCAGATCGGTTGAAGATATCTGTTCCTATCCTAATATCCAGATTAGTTGAAGGAATCGCCTCCGGATCTCCCGAGATCTTCCGAAGGAGCTAGCCCACTGATGCCTCAGATCAGTCGGAGATATCTCCTGATGATTTACTTCATCAGAAGAGGACTGTCTATTATTCCTGATATCGCCAGGTCAGTTGAAGACACTCCTATTCCCGATGTCCCCAGATCGGTTGAGGATATTTATTCTTATCCTGAAATTCAGTTCAGTTGAAAGAACCGCCTCCGGATCTCTAAGATCTTCCGAAGGAGCAAGCCCTCTGATGCCTCAGATCAGTCGGAAATATCCATTCCCTGACGATTTAGTTCGTTCAGAAGAAGATATGTCTGCTCAATCTTGATGTCCACAGATCAGTTGAAGACAATCTTGATTCCCGATGCCCCCAGATCGGTTGAGGAGGTCCATTTTCTTCCTGATGCCCCCAGATCAGTAAAAGGAACAATCCTGATGTTTCCGATCAGTTGAGGACTTCGACCCACCTGACGATTTATTTTCGTCGGAAGAAGACTTGCTTGCTCAGTCCTGATGTCCCTAGATCAGTTGAAAGCATTCTTTAAAATTCCCGATGCCCCCAGATCGGTTGAGGATATCCATTTTCTTCCTGATGTCCCCAGATCAGTAGAAGGCACAATCCTGATGTTTCCGATCAGTTGAGGATATCCACCCACCTGACGATTTATTTTTGCCAGAAGAAGACATGTATGCTCAGTCCTGATGTCCCAGATCAGTTGAAGACATTCTTATTTCGGATATTCAGATCGGCCAAAGACGTCTATTTCTCTTTGATACACAGATCAACCGAAGATGTCGACCTTCTCTTGGTGCCCAGACCAATTGAAGTTTTTCTCTCAGCAATGGGGTTGCCTGTTCCTTCTTATCACAAGTTGGAGCTTATTTAATTATCCAGGTCAATTGAAGTTTTTTCTCCTCGCCTGCGGGGTGTTACATTCCTTCTTATTGCAAGATGGAATCTTCTATTGATCAAGAGCGCAAATTTTCGAGTTCATTCTGGTATTCAATCTCCTTCCACCTCAACGGTTCGAAACTTTCGTTTCTCACTCGTCAGGTTCAAGAAGTTTGAATAGGGGCAGCTGTTGCACCCCAAAATTTGCCCTCTTTATTTGAGCTATAAGTTATCCAAGACGTTTATTTCGTCGTTCGAAAAGGAAAAAAATAATAAAAAGTTTTCATGGGTTTAAGAAGGTACGGAGTGAAATATGGTTCAAACAGTGGAAATACGAGAAAATTCATAAATCTTATTCTGAAAGTGATATGAGCTGAATTCCTGCGTGGCCCCGACTGTTTCGATGTTATCTACAACTTTCGTGTTTGGCTCAGAAACCAATTCCATGAGGAAGGTTGTCGAATTTTCAAATTACTGGAGCGTTCGCAGTGAAAAATGGTGCTGAACCGTAGGTTTTCGGACACTAAAAAATTCATATCTCACAATCCGCTCATCCGATTCACTCGAGATTTTAACTGAAGCTCTGTGCTAATATTCCCGACATTTCATATGTTCGGACCGAAGACCAATTATGCACCAAAAATTCCCAGCATTTTGAAGAACGCCTTGATTTTTCAGTGAAAAGTGTGCTTTCGGGTATGTCGCGGCGAGTTTGAAAATTCATAACTCCTTTGATTTTTATCGTATGAGGTCCATTCCAGCGGCATTCTCTCGAAAATTTCTTTATCTTCGATTCTTCGTCACACGTGCTAAGTCAGATTTCGAGCCGAAGTTTGAATTTTATTGCGTTCTTTGAACGGTACTCGCAAAATTCTGCACGGTCGCACCAGATGAACCGATTTTTCTTGTCATTCAAACGCGCATAATTTCCTCACCGTTTGTCGGATTGAGACGATTCTCGCGGCTACGAGTCACAAATTTTGTCATCTTCGCAGTGATGTTCGTTTTATTTCCAAATTCCGCACCGAGTCAAATTTCCCCAAAAACGAACAAAAGAGAGATACGTTAGGGGCATTTTTGACACTTCACCACATACACTATATAAATTAGTTTTCCCCCTTTTCTCCCATAACTTGAATTCTCCAAAAATTCACAATTTTTCTTTCCCTCACTTCACAAACAAAACTCCAATTCTCTCCTCCCACTCTCTAAAATCAAACACAACTTTTATTTCTTTTTTCTCAAGAACATGATGAGTTTCACGAAGAACTCAAGAACGCACCAACACACAAATTGATTGAAGCTCAAGGATCTTTCTCCCTCTCATCACCGAATCATCACCATGCGGTCTCTTATTTGATCCACCTTCTCCGTTGTGCTCCTTCATTCCGAGCAGCTCCCTCCGTCAAGTGATTTCCGCGCCGCCGATCACCGCCACGGACCAGCGTTTCTCTCTCTTCGTCTTGTGCCATGAAGACTGCTCCCTTTCGCCGCTTCTGGTCGTGAATCGCGGCCTCCAATTCCGTTTCAGCCTCCTCTTCATCTTTTCGGTAATGCCGCAATCCTTTAGTCTTTGTTTCAATTGCTTGCATTATGGATGAATTTGGTAATCATTGTGTGTAGTTGATAATAGATATTGAATTGAAGTTTGTTGATATTCGTTGCTTGATTCTCGAGTCGATTTGTGTTGCGGTTCAAGTATTAGATGCGGAAAGTTGATTAGAATTATGGTTTACCCGAAGATTTGAGCACTTGAATTGGTAATTGAACATGAGAATTGATGATGATGTGGTCGTTTGTTATGGTTAATTCCGCTGGATGTTTAATGGTGTGAATTGTTGTGTGCATAAATAGATAAGAGTTGTTCAAGGTGTGGTTGATGGATATTTGTTGTGAATTTTCGGTGTTGATTGTTGTTGTAGTTTGTTTAAGAAAACTATTGAAAAATATGTTGATATGAGCTAAGATAGGGCTGGAATTTTAATGTGGATTATGTTGATGATATGTCTCAAGTGCTTATGAACTCAAATGAATGCATACTACATGTTTGATGAGCTGATTGTGAGAGATGTGATTTGATCAAAGTTGCTTGAATAGTGAATAATATGGATGTAGTGATTAATTGGTGATACTTGCTCATGAATTGTTGTTGATTTTGTGACTTGTTAGTGCTGGGAATGTATGGTGTTTTGTTGTTGTTTTAGAACCTCAAAATGCATAGAAATATGGTTGTATGAACATGCACAGTTTCTGGAAAATTTAACATGGTTTTGGTTGTGTTTTGATGACATTTTGGTGCTATTTTGATGATGAATCGTTGCTGGATTTTTAATGATGTTTTGATGTTGCTTTGGTGCTTTGAAAATGCATAAAAAACATGTTGACATAAGTGCTTAAGTGCTGAAAATTTCGGCTACTAATTGATGAGGTTTTAGCATGAAAATTGGTTGGAAAATAGCGTGTTTTAAAGGCTTGAAGTATCATTAGAATTATATTTTTCTAAAAGTGTCATGCTCTTGAATTATGGAGATAAAGTGATGATGAGTTCATGTGACTTAAAGTTTGGACAGAGCAGTGCCGTGTTTGATTTGAATATGTACATTTGTGATTTAATTGTGGGAAGTAATTCATGTTATTGTTTGAAATTGTTGGAAAATGATATGTTGGAATAGGTATTAGTTGTTGATGGATGTTGCTCAGCTTTGCTTAATGATACCTATTGATGAGTTTTCTTGTAGTATGTTTGGTTGGTTTAGTTTTGTGCATACTTTTTGCTATGTTTTGCTGTAATACACTTGTTGTCCCATGTGGAGATTGTTACTAATTGTCATTTTAATATGGAAGCATGCTTGTCATAACATTGTGTTAGTAGTTAAATGATATTTGCTCGATTGTAGTTTGATTTGACGACACTTTCATGTTGCACACGCGGCTGCCCCGTTCGGGAAGTCATACTTCGGTTCGGTTTTAATAGTGGAAATTGTTGGGAGTTTGTTCGATATTAGTAATGCTGGAAAGTTTCTGTAAATTTCTTGATGTTTGTTGGTTCAATAATGTAATGAGATTCATGTTGTCAAAAATAGCGATGCTGAAAATTTATTTGCACTATGTTCATGTGTTTTTTGGATACTCGAGTTGATTTTGTTGAGGGAGAATGCTTGGCAAGGCTTGGTGTTTGTTTGTTAGTAAATGTTGTTGATAATGTTGCATAAGTGTGGTATTGGTTGATTCTCTTAGGTCATAATTTGGTTTTGACATTTGCTAAAAATGTGATAAAACTAGTGTGGTTGAGACTTGTTTCATGATTGTCTAATGTTTGTTTTGTGCTAATACTTGAGCTTATCATATGAAAATGTTTCAAAAAATATGTGGATTAATGTTGAGGACTACTTGTTGTTTACTCTGTGAGAGCTTGTTTGGTGCACCAAATTTCACTTGCAAGTATATGTTATTGTCATGCACTCGGTTTTCTACCGTACTTCTCGTGTGAGAGATACGCGAACTGACTCTTTTCTTTCTGCTTTTGTGTTTTTGAAAATCAGAGAGTCGCCACTGACTTTTATTTTATCCAATTAAGGAAAGGTTTATAAAAGAAACAGAAAAAGACCTTTAAGAAATTCTGGGTAAGGGGTAGGTTATACAAAGGGAAGGTATTAGCACCCTTTGTATCCATGGTTATCCATGGGCTCTTTAATTTGCTTAGCTCACTTCTTTTGAATCACTTTTCTATTGCCTTTGAAATGCTTGTATGTGGTTTCAAATACTTTTGTAAATTGACTTTGTAATGATCCTTGTGTGGATGTATACAAAGTGTTTTATCTTTCGAAAGATGTTTTGAAAAAAGAACGTTAACTTCGTAATGATCCTCGTTTGGATATATACAAAGTATTGTCTTTTTGAAATTTTTATTTTGAAAAACAGTGATATATGAGAGATTTGTTTGTTTTGATCTGAGCAAGCAAATTAGGAGGTCTACCCTAAGTTATAAGGTCTTTTCCTATTTCCTTTAAAAAACTATCCTTTTACCGGATGTAAACGAAAGTTCGATTTTGCATTTGAAACAGTAGAATTTGATTTTGATTTTGAAAAGAGTAAAAGAGGGATTACCCTAAGAGGTGCAAGTGTGATTATGTTTTGATTCAGGATACTTTATCTTTTGAAGTTAGTGATCTAACGATTCAATTTTTAATCTTCGGCATACACGCAGTTTTATATGTACTGGAATTTAAAATGCGGAAATGTAAAATGCAGAAAGTAAATCTACGCTATTACATCGATTTTGCGGGAAATGTAAACTACGCTATTTACATGAATTTGACAACATATACACTTGATCTAGGAATTTAAATTGCAAGAAAATAAAAGAAATATTTTTGGATTTTTTGATGATTGATTTTAATTAGAATTAATGCATGATTAATTTAATTAAAATGAGAAAAAGATGGAAATAAAATTTAAACCTAAAAATTAAGTTTAAAATATGTTCACAATGCTTATTAATTATTTTTAAAACAAAACTAATTTTTTTGGAATTTTTGAAGTAGTTTTTGAAATTATTAAGTTAACTAATATATAATTATGTAAATAATTACACAAATAATTAAAACTTAAAGAGAAAATTATCCTACATATGTACAAAATTAGTCTATAATATATAAACTATATTTAATATAAAGAACAAATTTTTTTTATGACTTTTTGATTGGTTAAAATAATTAAAAGACAAATATATACATATTATCTAATTAATTATACAAAATATTTAAATTATGAAGAAAAATAAAATATTTTTATATCAGAAAATAAAGTATTATTTTATCAACTTAAAAATATTTTTTGTGCATTTTTTGGATTTTTAGAACTATTTTAATATAATTTTAGAAGTTAAATTAAATAAAATAGAAAATATAAATATTAATGATCTGGTGTGGTGATTTATGAGGGAACATGGTGTAGCTGCGTGTTTTGGAACGTTGGATGAGCTGTCAGATTGATCAGGTGGTGGGAAGCCTGAAGGCGCATGACACACAAGACACCTGCAACACACTGAATTAGAAGAATTTGAATTTAAAAAAGGCGCGCGCGCAAGCCAATGGGGTGAGGACACGTCTTTGTCTTCAACCTCCAGACACCACTTTTAACAGCGCTTTTATGCAAAAAGCGCTGTAATTGATGAACCCTAAATCTGCAAAATAACGAATAGGGGTAAACCACAATATAAATTTTTCGCGATATGCTCTTTTGACGGTTTTCTCCCCTGAATTCGAATATGGCCTTAGTTTCTTCTAATTTTGCTTGTAACGAAAATCCCTAAATAGGATCTAAGAACCTTAAAAAATGGTAACCTCGTATACAAGCATCCAAAACTCAATTAAACTTCCAGAAATGATCAACACATCAAACTAAACTCAAATATATGTCTACATCTTGCTAAGCATGCGTGTATGATCAAATACGAATTGATTTTTGTTTGGACAAATCGTGACCTGTGTAGCTCGATTCAGTGAGTTTCAAGGCTTGCAATTGATCTGGTTATGTTTAGTGAGGGTCAGGGAATGTGTTTGAGTATTTAGTTTGTATTGAAACAAGCTAGAAATTAAAATTCGAATTTTAAATTTCTTTGAAAAATTCAAGTTGATACAAGTATGTTACAAGCATATGAATGGCTCTCAATTCGTGTCTCTTTTTTACTGAAGTATGCTCCTTCATTTATAGACATAGAAGTGCTTAAGAACTAAGCTAGGAAGCATTGATTGTTGTTGTTGAATTTTTGACTTCTTTAATACATGTAGCTTTGATTTCAAGCAACCATAGCTTGATTTTTCCACACCTCTTGCCCTAGCCTGTTGTACTTGCTTCTTGCTGCAGAATTGAGTCAATTGTGGAGGCTTTAGCTTAAGATTAAAGATACATCATTATCCTTTACCATTTCTTTTTCAATTTAATTTCAAATGTGATAAAATTAAACCAAAAATGAAATAAAAATGTTATGGGCCTTAGGTTGGTCGTGGGAGGCCCTTTACATCATGGGAAACATGTTTGGACCATGGAAATTGGGTTTCATTTGGAAGAAAAACATTTTTGATCAATGTTGATTTCATGCATTTTCCCAAAATTTAGCCAACTTCAACAAGGTGTAAATCCCTCAATTTTTATCATATGAAGTAGTTCTTGAACTTTTTGGAAACCTCAAAGAGTCCTCTAACCAATGTCTTTGGTCTCATATCAAAATGATTTTCCATGCTCCTTGTGTGTCCTTTTGAAAAAAGTGACTTTTTGTTGACTTTGAAAATGACCTGTAATGTCTTTGTCCATATTTTTCAAATGGTGAATCTAATGACCATGGTACCAATTGCATTTGAAAGATAATTGAATTTCCTTCAGCATGAGCTTTGGTTTGAATTTTTTGGATGAAGGATGAGAGAGTTATGGCCAGTCAAAGTTCAGTTGATTTATTAGGAGAAAACCCTAATTTTGAAACTTAGGGTTTTGTTGATTTTTGATCTTTCCTTGATGAATTATGATCAACCAATGATAAAATGATGAATCCTTTGACAAAATATGGACTTTGACAAAAAATTTCATTTTTGACTGTATGTTGACATTTTGGTCAAACGGGTCGTTTGTTGACTGTTTGAGCTGCTGACTGTGCGTCTGAGCGAATTGAAGTTTGAAAATTTGTATGATGGTACTTTGAGATATATGGAGGTCCATGAAATCCATTTGAAGTCTCAAAAAACTTGTTCTCCTGAAAAAAACAAAAAACCCTAGTTAGGGACTGTTTGTGTAGGAGACAGTTAAGCGTACCTGATTTTTGTGCAGTGCTGAGTCTCTGCTAATCATGTGATATTCAGAAGACTTCTAGGACAAAAATCTTGGAATTTTGAAATGCAAAAGTTTGATTTGATTGATGGTACAAAACACGGAGAATTGCACTGTCAGCGGTTTGACTGTCAACTGACTGTTCAGGCATGTAGCAGTTAAAGTGAAAATTCAACAGTCAAAGTTAATATTTTTGTTGTTTTTGTTTTTGGTTTTGTTTTGTGTTAATGATGAAAATTTATTTACATGACTTGTTAGAAAAACACAGACGTAATAAATAAATAATATGTACTGTATGCGAGCAAAATTACCGATAATAACCCTGAAAATCATTTAATGCACAGAAAAATAAATATTTAACTGGCAGAAAACACACAAAATATTATCTGGATAATTAAGCAACAATATGACAAATAGTACGACATTTAATACTGACAGTACAAATATTACATACTATAATGAACAGTACGACGAGTAAACGGTACATTAAGAAATAAGAGATACGACAAACTTTAAGAATGACGATTAATAACCCAAGCTACAAATAATAACATGTAGATGATTGGGAGTGTCAACATCCCAGGTCCACATTTTTCAGGGCTATGCAGACAGAAGAAAGACATGATTACCACCACGACGGTGATGATCATAAGAAAACACGTCTCTATCCGCTTCGCCATTTTTGCCGGGGGAAGAAGAGAGAATGAATATGAAGTAGAAATTTGAGAGATGAATTAGAATTTGATGTGAGATTTTATGAAAAAAATGAGAGGTATTTATAGAACGAAAAGAAGGATAGAGACGTTGGGGAATGAAGTGATTCCGTACAAAAGGAAAATTTGAGTGGAAGTAGGATTTGAAAGAAAGTGTATGGTAGGGTTTGAAAAAAAAGAGATGTATAGAATAAAGTTAGGATTTGATTTTGAAAGAAAGAGATTTGAATAGAAAGGAAAAGATTTTGAAAATAATGGAATATAGTACAAAAATTAGTGGGAAACAAAAGATAATAATAATTTACTTGTTACCAGTACAGTCTGAATCCACGGACTATGCGCCTGCAAAAGATTTATCTCTGTACCAATTGCGTCAGTACTATTTATCTGTAAATGAATCTCAAATAAATAGCGTGTGTGAAGTAATAAACAGTACTTGGCGTTTGCGTAAGAATAAACTCAACAGCGAGCCAAAATACCGTATAAGAAAAATTCTAAAAACCAAGTATTCATAAATCAGGATATGAAAATCCAAGATTATATGAAACTTTTAATTTTTAGATTGAAGTTTTCTTGAAAAAAGATGCGGGCAAATTTTGGGGTATAACAATTGCCCCTATTCAATCTTCTTAAACCTGAAGAGATTGTTTGAAATCTGAAGGTAGAAGATGATTGAATATTTTAGATGCCCTGAAAATTTGCACTTACCTCCACCGGAAGTGATGCTGGAAATTGCATTTGATTGTTGTATGAGAAATGTTGTTGGCAGATTGAAACATTGCCTGAGATGGGCTTTCAGATGCCATCTGGCAGATGTATTTGATGGTTTGTTCACCAGAATGAATCCATTGATTATATCTTGATGAAGGATTTGAAAACCTCTGCGTTGACTGTTTCGGAACCGTCCAAGGTTACCGCTTTAAGTCTAGGAGGATGATCGTTACAGAACTGTCCAAAGTTTTTCCGCTTTAGATTTTGAAAGTTGATCGTTGTGGAACCGTCTGAGGTATCAGCTTTAGATCTTCGATGGTAGATCGTTCTGGAACCGTCTGAGGTATCAGCTTTAGATCTTCGATGGTAGATCGTTCTGGAACCGTCTGAGGTATCAACTTTAGATCTTCGATGGTAGATCGTTCTGGAACCGTCTGAGGTATCAGCTTTAGATCTTCGATGGTAGATCGTTCTGGAACCGTCTGAGGTATCGACTTAGATCTGTGTTGCTTGTTTTTTGAGTTGATAGGTGATTTGGAAAGAGAGATCTCTTCAGAATGAATCTTCGGCTTGATTATATCTGAGAGGACTGCTTATCGGAATAGAATTCAAGGGGAACACTGCATGTGTTTGAGAACATCTTTGCTGAAGACATCCGTCTGCCTGAAAAAATCAAGTTAGTGACATGCAATGTTTATGATGTATGTAATGTATGAGATTCTCGAACTAAAGGAGAAATATGCATGTTATGTTGTGTATGAATATGTGTATGATGTATGATGTGCGATGTATGATGTATGATGTACGATGTATGATGCATGATGTATGATGTATTGAGCGTATCAAGCTTCTGATTGGGAAAATAAATGAAGGCATTGTGATCGTTGATGATTTTTGTCGTCTTGTTTGAATACCCTCGGCTGGGGACCTTCTTTGAGAACCAGGGTGCTCTGTTGAAGGATCTTTGATTACCGCTCGGGGATGAAAAGTAATTTGAAAGTTCTGACTTTGATGCCCTTTAAAGTGGGAATGAGGAAGATGCATAATCCTCCGATGCACTATTTGACCAAGTCCTGGTGTGGAGATCACACCTTCTGGGGATAGCAATCTGGAACAGCCCTGCTGGGGAATAAGATTTCTCGAATCACTTTGTTGAATTTGCTGAGAAATGCACTTCTTGTTGGGGATTTTTCTTCTGATGCTGGTTTCGGGATGATGTCCAAATGATCGGGACATTACCTGAATGCTATTCCTGTTTTTCCTGGTAAACATCAATCATATTCAAATGCACATGTTCATTCAAAATTATCATTGGGACGTTTACGTATTCAAAACAGAAAAAGTGAAAATGTTGATTTTGAGCCTAAGATGAATTGATTTTTGAAAAAGAGCCATGATAGGCTAATTAGTACAAGGAGAAAAAATCCTAGTAGTAGGAAATTGTCATAAAGCTTTGGAAAATATTTATAAAGTGAAATAGCTATGTGAAAACAATCCAGTCGAGTTTCAATTCTGCTATTGCCAATCTGTCTTCGAGCATCTCATCCCTCACTTGTTGGAAGAAAGTAATTGGACTGATCGGTGTCTTTGATGTGTTGAACCTTGAAGGTGAGTAGGTAAATAAACGGAACATAGTTGTACGCTTTATTCCCTAACTTTTTCTTAGGCTGCCCTTTCAGGTTTTCAGCCTACCGGGATAATTTTATTTAGCCTCTAATTTTTGCCTGGATCGCCCTTTCGGGTTTTCAATCCACCGAGACGCTCATTTTTGCCTAAGTTTCCCTTTCAGGTTTTCAACTTAGCGAGCTTTTCTTTAAACGAAGTACTTTTTGACTATGTCCGCATTCACAGGGTGTGGGAAATCCTCGCCATCCATGGTGGTAAGCAACATGGCTCCGCCGGAGAATATTTTCTTGATTATAAACGGTCCCTCATAAGTGGGAGTCCATTTGCCCCTGGGGTCACCTTGTGGTAAGATGATGCGTTTGACAACCAAGCCACCAGTTTGGTATGCCTGACTTTTGACTTTCTTGTTGAAGGCTTTGATCATACGTTTCTGGTACAACTGACCATGACAAATAGCTGCGAGCCTCTTCTCATCAATCAAATTTATCTGGTCCAACCGAGTCTGAATCCAATCGTCTTCGTCTAGATCAGCTTCTTTCATAATCCTTAGGGAAGGAATCTGAATTTCAATTGGAAGAACTGCCTCCATACCATAGACTAAGGAGAATGGATTTGCCCCTGTTGAAGTCCGCGCAGATGTGCGATAACCATGAAGAGCAAAAGGTAACATCTCATGCCAGTCTTTGTAGGTTACTGTCATCTTTTGTATGATTTTCTTGATGTTCTTGTTGGCAGCTTCCACCGCGCCATTCATCTTTGGTCGATATGGAGAGGAATTATGATGTTTGATCTGGAACTGTGTGCAGAGTTCAGTAATCATTCTGTTGTTTAAATTTGTGCCATTGTCTGTGATGATCCTTTCAGGGATGCCATACCGACAAATGAGATTGTGCTTGATAAATCGGGCCACAACATTTTTGGTGACAGAAGCAAATGAAGCTGCTTCTACCCATTTGGTGAAGTAATCAATAGCGTCCAGGATAAAGCGATGTCCGTTGGTGGCAGTAGGCTTGATTTCTCCAATCATATCAATACCCCACATTGCAAAAGGCCAAGGAGCCGTCAGGACGTTTAGCGGGACTGGAGGTACATGTACTTTGTCGGCATATATCTGGCATTTGAGACAGGTTCTGGAGTGACGATGGCAGTCTGTCTCCATGGTAGACCAATAATAACCTGCTCTCAGAATCTTTTTAGCCATTGTATGTCCACTTGAATGAGTACCAAAGGTACCATCGTGTATGTCTTCCATAATCTGTTCTGCTTCTTTCTTGTTTACACAACGAAGCAAAGTCGAGTCATGGTTTCGTTTGTATAGGGTTCCATTACTTAGGAAGAATTTGGCAGCAAATCTTCTTAGAAACTTTCTATCGTTAATGGATGCCCCTTCAGGGTATTCCTGAGCTTCGAGATATCTTTTTACTTCATGGAACCAGGGTTTTTCTTCTGTTCCTTCGGCATCGATCTCATTGCAATAGGCTGGTTCATCTTGTCTGTAAATGGTGATCATTGGCTCCTCATTGTCCCACCTGACTTTGAACATGGATGACATAGTAGCTAGGGCATCAGCTAGTTGATTTTCTTCACGCGGGATATGTTCAAAAGTGATTTCTTCAAAGTAAGGAATCAGACTCAGCACATATTCTTTGTAAGGAATTAGATTCGGGTGCTTCGTGTCCCATTCCTCTTTGACTTGATAAATCACAAGCGCCGAGTCTCCATAGACCTCCAGGAACTTGATTCTAAGATCAATTGCAGCTTTGAGACCCAGAATACATGCTTCGTACTCGGCTATATTGTTAATGCAGTTGAAGCATAATCTAGCAGTGAATGGTGTATAACCTCCTGTAGGGGAAATGATCACAGCTCCGATGCCATTTCCAGTGCATTAGAAGCTCCATCAAAAACCATAGTCCATCGGGATCCTGGCTCGGGTCCTTCTTCCGGTCCTGGTTGTTCGTAGCCAGTGACTAGCATAATGTCTTCATCTGGGAAGTCAAAGTTCAATGCTTGATAATCATCCACTGCTTGATGAGCCAGATGATCAGCTACCACACTTCCTTTGATTGCTTTTTGCGAAGTGTACTGGATGTCATATTCTGTTAAGATCATTTGCCATCTTGCTATTCTTCCAGAGAGAGCAGGTTTTTCGAACACGTACTTGATAGGATCCATTTTGGAGATTAGGAAAGTGGTGTGATTTAGCATATATTGTCTTAGTCGGCGAGCCGCCCATGCTAAAGCACAGCAAGTTTTCTCGAGAAGTGAGTATCTGGTTTCACAATCGGTAAACTTTTTGCTAAGATAGTAGATTACATGCTCCTTTCGGTCGGACTCGTCATGTTGCCCCAGTACACACCCCATTGAGTCTTCTAACACAGTTAGGTACATTATCAGAGGTCTTCCTTCCACAGGTGGTAACAAGATTGGCGGTTTTTGGAGACATTCTTTGATCTTATCAAAGGCTAATTGGCATTTGTCATTCCACCTTTCCACTTGATCTTTCTTCAACAGTTTGAAGATCGGCACACAAGTAGTAGTCATATGGGCAATAAATCTGGCGATGTAATTCAGACGTCCCAAGAATCCTCTGACTTGTTTCTCGGTACGGGGTATAGGCATTTCTTGAATGGCTTTGACCTTGGCAGGATCAACCTCAATACCTTTGCTGCTGACGATGAAACCTAAGAGTTTGCCGGATCTTACTCCAAAGGTACACTTGTTCGGATTTAGTCGCAACCTGTATTTCTTGAGTCTGTCAAACAGCTTGTGTAGATGACCCAGATGTTCTTCTTCGGTGGTGGACTTTGCAATCATATCATCGACATAAACCTCTATCTCCTGATGAATCATATCATGGAACAGAGCTACCATTGCACGTTGATATGTAGCTCCCGCATTCTTTAAACCAAAGGGCATTACTTTGTAACAAAAGGTTCCCCAAGGTGTTGTGAAGGTTGTTTTTTCCATGTCTTCGGGTACCATCTTGATTTGATTGTACCCTGAGAATCCATCCATGAAGGAGAATACCTTGAATTGTGCGGTATTGTCAACCAGTACATCGATGTGAGGTAAAGGGAAATCATCTTTGGGGCTTGCCTGGTTCAGATCTCTGTAGTCTACACACATTCTGACTTTCCCGTCTTTTTTGGGCACAGGCACGATGTTAGCTATCCAAGGAGGATAACTCACAACTTTCATAAAATCGGCATTGAATTGCTTTTCAACCTCGTCTTTGAGCTTTTTTGACATATCGGGCCTACTCCTCCGTAGTTTCTGCTTAACTGGAGTGCTACCTTCTTTGATTGGCAGGCGATGAACCACAATATCCGTGTCAAGGCCAGGCATATCTTCATAGGACCAGGCGAATATCTCGACGTAGTCTTGCAACATTTGAATCAGTCTTTGCTTGACACTGTTTTCTAGATCATCCCCTATCTTGACTTCTTTCTTTTCTTCGTCGCTGCCCAAATTGATAACCTCAATTGGTTCTTCATGCGGCTGTATAGTCTTTTCTTCTTGTTCTAGCAACCTTGCAAGCTCTCTTGGTACCCCACAATCTTCCTCACTTTCGTCCTCAGTTTGGTAGATCGGATTTTCAAAGTCATGACGGGCAATAGCAGAATCGTTATTGACTGGATCCAAAGTGAATGTGAATCTGTATTTATTTATGTGGGTGTGTGTAAGAAAACATAGCTATTTGAAAATGCAAAGAAAGAAAAAGGATCACAAAATTTGAATATGCAAACATCCCATGATTTTATTGAATGCACATGATCATGATATGACAAACCCTTATAAAAGGACAAGTGTGCTTCGGGCAAGGCACACGGCTTTCAAGTCCGTGGTTCGATAGTACAGGAACCATTTTTATCTTTGAACAATATAAACAACAAAAACAGGAAATTGCGTTTACTCCTGATCAAAGGAGATCACATCCTCAGCTTCCCAGTTGTTCAATCCATTGTTGTGAGCAGGGAGTATCCAGCTGTTCCAGTTGCAGTGGTCTTCTTCATCTTCCACAACATTGATTTCATTGGTGGGGAAATGAGCCGGTGATCTTTCAGGATAAGTAGGATGATCTGTTGGATATGAGGATCCAGGTTGAGGTACCTCTGTTGGCTGAGCGAGATACTCGATAAGGCCGTCCCATCCAGTCGGGATGATGTCTTTAAGGGAGACTTGTGCATTCTGATGAGTAGTGTACTGTGACAGAAAATAACCCTCGTTATTTGGTGTTTCCCTGGCTTCTTCAAGAGTAAAATTGTCGTCGTAATGTTCATCCCATCCAGTTGGGATAATGTCTTCAATGGCGACTTGTGAGCTCGGAGGAGCGGAATATTTCACCATAAAGTCATATTTGCCACTTGGCTCTCCTAGCGTATCCCAAACTTCTTTAGGTGGATTCTGATATTGCTCAGTGATGGAACTTGTGAAACTTTTGTTATTTTCAAATTGATCACCCCATCCGGTTGGGGTAATGTCTTCCATAGCAATAAAAGAACTCTGAGGTGCGGTATACTAAAAATTATACCCGCCGCTTGGTTCTCCCAAAGTATCCCAAACTCCCATGGGAAGGGTTGGAACTTCATTTGGATATGGCTGAATGATATGGTTCAAGAACACTTCATCGCCTTCAATAGCATTTACTCCTTGGCTGATGAAATGTGACATTAATCCTCCAGAACAAGGACTTTTATCGTTCTTTTGATTTCCATTAGCATAGCCCATGCCTAACTTGTCGGACTTGTAAGGTACATCGAGGAGCTGTCCCCATACTGTGCAACCACCTTTTTCGATCATAGCTTTGGCATCTTTAAGAGAAGCCATAGTTGTAGTTGGAGTAGCAGAAATATGCTTGGCAGTAGAGACATCTGGAGAGACCACCTCAAAAGATTGGTAGGGAGTTTCGATGAATTCGTCATCCAATTCAACATACTTGGAATTGCTCAGGTGACTAACCACATATTCCTCTTCGCCATAAACTGTGACAATCTTTCCTTTTACTGGATACTTCAACTTCTGATGCAGGGTAGAAGTTACAGCATTTGCCCCATGTATCCAAGGGCGTCCCAGTAAACAGGAATATGCTGGGTGAATTTCCATTACGTAAAAGGTAGAATCAAAGATCTGAGAGCCCACTCTGATTGCGAGATTCACCTTTCCGTACACTGTTCTTGTTGACCCGTCGAAGGGTCTTACCACAACATCGCTTGGTTGTAACACAATTCCTTTGAAGTCAAGCTTTTCCAGTACTGTTTTTGGTAACACGTTTAAAGAAGAACCGTTATCTACCAGCACATGAGATAGAGTGGTGCCATTACATTCAATGGAGATATGTAGGGCTTTATTGTGATTCTTTCCAGCAGGGGTTAGATCAACATCAGAGAAACCGAGACCATTATTCACTGTTAGACTGGAAACATAATTTTCAAATTGATCGATTGAAATCTCTTGTGGTACATGTGCAGCTTTCAGGAACTTCATCAGGGCTTTGGCATGAGCTTCTGAATACTTTAGCAGAGACAGCACTGAGATTTTTGAAGCAGTGTGCCCCAGTTGTTCGACAATATTGTAATCACTCTTGCAGATGATTTTCAATATTTCCTCCATTTCTTGCTTTGATGGATCCTCAACAATGACTTCCACCAGTATTTGAAATGGTTCAACTTGTGGCTCTTTGCCTCGAGCGTTGATATCTTGATTAGAAACTGGGACCTGGACTGGATTAGTAGCAACATTTGGAGAAATTTCTGGTGAAAAGATCCTTCCACTTCTCGTAATCTTACTGGTACCCACAATATTATCAACAGTTGGAGTAGTAAAATTCATGGCCTCTTCGGTCAAGGTATCCTGCTTAACTCCATGGACATAAACATTAGTGTCATAACTCCACGGGTGTCATAACTCCACGGGACAACTTTGTTTGGGGAGTATGGAAATGGAGTCGGACTGGTAATGATTACCGATGCCACTTTGGGTGTAGCAGAAATTTTGAAAGGAGCTTTGGTAGGGATTTTCAATGGTATGCTGGAAACCACTGAAACGTCCTCTATTCTCATCCCGTTTGCAAAGACTTCACATAAAATGTCCATGGAAGGGAGTCTCTCAAACATAATGATACGGTGATCCATCCATTTTTGAATTCCCATTTTCAAATTCTCACAACCATTGGGTAGGTGTGCACAATAAGAGCAATCAGGGTCACAACCTGGAAAGAAACCAGCTCGGATTAGCTTTCCTTTGACTTCAAGGAGCGGAGTTGACAATTCCCTCACATCATAGATGTAAACAGTGTCTATGATAGCATTGACGGTCTTGTCGTGCTTCGGCATAGGTGTCGTGATGACATTTGGAGTCTCTGGAGGATCGAACTCAATTTCCCCAGCACCTATCATGTCTTGTATTTTATTTTTCAAGGCCCAACAGTGATCTGCGTCATGTCCTGGACAGTTAGAGTGATACGCACATGTTGCATCGGGGAGATAACTCGGAGAGGAAGTGTTGACATTCTTTGGAGGGTCTTTCAATGTGATCAGATCTGCTTTTAACAAATGCTGCAATGCTTGAGAGACTGGCATATTGATTCTGGTGAAATTTCTTCTTGGTGCATCTGGTCGACGCGTATATTTTGGCGGTTGATCTTTTTGAGGTGCAGATGCGGAGATCAGAACTGCCCCTACAGATTGGTGATGCTCATTTTTGTGACCTTTCAGACTGTGCATTGTGTTGACCTCATTCCTCCCACCGATGGGCCTTTTTGTAGTACCAGAGGAAGAGCCTATTTGAATTTTTCCATTTTGAATGCCGCTTTCGACACGCTCTCCAGTCAATATCAGGTCAGTGAAACCTGATGATGAGCTTCCCAGCAAATGGCTATAGAAAGGGCCAGTTAAAGTGCCCATGAACATGCCGACCAGCTCGCGATCAGATAAGGGTGGTTGAACCCTTCCAGCCAGATCTCTCCACTTTTGTGCATATCCTTTGAAACTTTCTTTCGGTGCCATGGACATGCCCCTTAGTTGAGTACGAGTTGGTGCAAGGTCAGCATTGTATTGATACTGTTTGTAAAAAGCAGCAGCTAAATCTTCCCAGGTATGAACTTTTGTACTTTCCAGTTGGTAGTACCACTCGAGTTGTGTACCCGACAGACTTTCTTGGAAGAAGTGAATCCACAATTTGTTATCTGCTGTATGAGGTTGTATCTTCCTTACATAGGACCTCCGATGTAGTTTTGGACAGGAAACTTCATCATACTTTGCAAAGACAGGAACTTTGAACTTTGGAGGGATAACAACATCTGAGACGAGTCCCAGATCATCGAAATCTAAACCAGGTATTTTTTGTATCTCCATAGCTTTCATGCGTTCTTCAACCTGTTGGTATTTGTCATCATCTTGTTCGTCTCCAGAATGATAATCTTCTTCATTAGAAGAGAGAGAGGGCTTGGCAGAACCCTGGTTGCTGTGATTGTCTCCTTGTTCACCATCACCGACTATTTCAGGGATTGGTGGTTTTTTGGGCTTTTTGACTGGGATTTTGATCTTCCTTTTCAGGTGACTCAAGCCTACAGATCCTTTGAGCTTCTTTTTCTTCTTGGTCATCAGGGCTTTCAGTTCTTGTTTCCCCTTTGCTAATTCCAGAATTGCTACCTGAACTTGGGCGTTCTGTGCTTCGAGATTCTTGATGCTTGTTTCAGATTCCATCTCTTCTAACTGAAATAAACAGCGAGGAGATGAGAAATCCGTCATGTGAACCTGTTATGCAATGTTTATGAATGAAATGTATATGCAATGTTTATGAATGGAATGTATATGCAATGTTTATGAATGAAATGTATGTGCAATGTTTTCAAGGACCTTAGAGTTTAGATTTGTTAAAACAAAAGAAAAACAAACATTTGTTAGTCAAACAATTTATTTTTTTTTCTTTTTTTTCGTTGCCTCATTCGGGCTTACAAAACAAAAATAAAGAAAATGAAGGATCCCTCAGGTCTCCCATGGACGCTTTCTCTTTGCACCCAGGAATGTGTTGATCTGCTGTTCTTCTTGGAGTTGTCCGGTGAGCTCCAATACTTTCCCCTCATAGTCTTGACAGTGCGCTTTGAAGGTGTCTCTTTCCTCTTTTAGTTGAACCCAAGATTTCTGCAACTCTTCCAGGTCAGTTGGCATATCCGGATGTAGAATAACTCGAGGTTCGTCTCCTTTGACTTCTGGCTCGATAGTCACAGGTAGAATAGCGGGATATGGCATGATGAACTTCTGAGCATGAGTACGCACCCATCTGAGGTAAGGTTCCATAGGAATAGAATTCCATTGCCCCAAAGTTTTGCTTTCTATTCTATAGACACTGCCCCACGCATGTATGAACCTTCGTCGGTGTCTATGTGAATTATCCTCGTAATCAAACACAATGCCACAGATAATCATGTCGTGAGGACCGTTTCTCCGTGCATATCCGAATTGGCGTAAAGCTAAAGAGGGGTTGTAGGTGATGCCTCCCCTGATGCCAAGGAGTGGCACATTAGGGTACTCTCCACAATGGTCAATGATAGCAATGTCTCTCTGAAAGAAGTTGTTCCACCGGATATCTGATTGAGACAAAGACATAATCCTGCGAGACCATTGCATCCTTTGTTCATTTCTCAACACTGATCGGGGAAGGTGTAATGTAAACCATCTAGCCAGTAGTGGTACACAGCACATAAGAGTTCCTCGTTTCTTCATGGTACGAGTGTGTAGAGAATGTAGAATGTCTCCCAACAAGGTCGGTACCGGGTTACGGGTTAAGAAAAGGTTGATAATGTGCACACTTATGAACTGGTCGGGATTAGGGAATAAAACCAACCCATAAATCAAAAGAGCCACAACTTCCTCAAAAGCTGGGTAACTTTTGTTTTTTAGTAGTAATCGAGCCTTTTCCATTAAGAACTTAGCAAGCAAACCCTCGATTCCACTCTTTGTTTCCCAATTGGACTCGATTTCTGACTTTCGCAAATGTAAGGCAGCAGCAATGATTTCAGTTTTTGGAATCCTTTCTAAACCAGTGAAAGGTAATTGATCTCGAACAGGTAATCCAATTAGTTCAGAAAAATCTTCCAAGGTGGGTACTAACTGGTAATCAGGAAAGGTAAAGCAATGATGTTCGGGATCAAAGAACTGGAACAGGACCCGTATCATGTCTTCTTCAAATTTTGAGGTAACCAAGTGGAGTAGGTGACCGTGCTTTTCGGTGAATTGAGCATTCCTGGGAAACTCCGATATTAAGTCTTTTAGTTTAGATGGTACCGTTGAGATGTTGATTCGGATATAATCTCTGGTGGCGGGAGCCATTACCTGCAATAACAAAACAAAGGTAAACTCTTTGATCCTTGAAATGATTAGTGAGAAAATGATATGCTTATGATGCTTATGATGTTATGATGTCAAACATGTGGCACACACAAACAAATCAAACAATAGCCTTAGGTTTAAAGGCTTGCATGAAGTTCATAGGTGATACCCTCCCCACTGAAGTTGAGTTGGTTAAAACCTGTCCTAGAATAGTATTCGGGTTCTATGATCCTTGGAGACAACATCTCAATACGGAGCTCGGACGGCCGATCAAAAATATTCCTCGAGGATAACTAACTTCGATCAATTTCAAAGCTAGCCACTTAATAGGCCATAAGTCAAGTTCAACTAAAAGGTTCTAAGACAAATTAGTGTTTAATGACATTTCGGAAGCCTAATATACTCCTTGATCGTTTTCAAGGGACATCAGTATAAACCAAAGTATCGCACTAACGGTGACTACCAGATCAACCATATCGGTACATGCCGTACAGTTTCCTTGGTCTATTGTCACATACTTAAGGTATCTCGAGATTCGGGTTAGAATCTTTCACACAAGCAAAATACCCAAACAAACCTTTTGAAAAATAGAGCAATCAAGTCAAGCAATTGAAAACATCGAAGTGATCTAAACTCTAAAGGTAACCCCTTTTGAAAACATTTTGTTTTTAGAAATTAAGTTCCCCAGCAGAGTCGCCACTTCTGTCATGCACTCGGTTTTCGACCGTACTTCTCGTGTGAGAGATACGCGAACTAACTCTTTTCTTTCTGCTTTTGTGTTTTTGAAAATCAGAGAGTCGCCACCGACTTTTATTTTATCCAATTAAGGAAAGGTTTATAAAAGAAACAGAAAAAGACCTTTAAGAAATTCTGGGTAAGGGGGTAGGTTATACAAAGGGAAGGTATTAGCACCCATTGTATCCATGGTTATCCATGGGCTCTTTAATTTGCTTAGCTCACTTCTTTTGAATCACTTTTCTATTGCCTTGAAATGCTTGTATGTGGTTCCAAATACTTTTGTAAATTGACTTTGTAATGATCCTTGTGTGGATGTATACAAAGTGTTTTATCTTTCGAAAGATGTTTTGAAAAAAGAACGTTAACTTCGTAATGATCCTCGTTTAGATATATACAAAGTATTGTCTTTTTGAAAGTTTTATTTTGAAAAACAATGATATATGAGAGATTTGTTTGTTTTGATCTGAGCAAGCAAATTAGGAGGTCTACTCTAAGTTATAAGGTCTTTTCCTATTTCCTTTAAAAAACTATCCTTTTACCGGATGTAAACGAAAGTTCGATTTTGCATTTGAAACAGTAGAATTTGATTTTGATTTTGAAAAGAGTAAAAGAGGGATTACCCTAAGAGGTGCAAGTGTGATTATGTTTTGATTCAGGATATTTTATCTTTTGAAGTTAGTGATCTAACGATTCAATTTTTAATCTTTGGCATACACGCAGTTTTATATGTACTGGAATTTAAAATGCGGAAATGTAAAATGCGGAAAGTAAATCTACGCTATTACATCGGTTTTGCGGGAAATGTAAACTACGCTATTTACATGAATTTGACAACCTATACACTTGATCTAGGAATTTAAATTGCAAGAAAATAAAAGAAATATTTTTGGATTTTTTGATGATTGATTTTAATTAGAATTAATGCATGATTAATTTAATTAAAATGAGAAAAAGATGGAAATAAAATTTAAACCCAAAAATTAAGTTTAAAATATGTTCACAATGCTTATTAATTATTTTTAAAACAAAACTAATTTTTTTGGAATTTTTGAAGTAGTTTTTGAAATTATTAAGTTAACTAATATATAATTATGTAAATAATTACACAAATAATTAAAACTTAAAGAGAAAATTTTCCTACATATGTACAAAATTAGTCTATAATATATAAACTATATTTAATATAAAGAACAAATTTTTTTTATGACTTTTTGATTGGTTAAAATAATTAAAAGACAACTATATACATATTATCTAATTAATTATACAAAATATTTAAATTATGAAGAAAAATAAAATATTTTTATATCAGAAAATAAAGTATTATTTTATCAACTTAAAAATATTTTTTGTGCATTTTTTGGATTTTTAGAACTATTTTAAAATAATTTTAGAAGTTAAATTAAATAAAATAGAAAATATAAATATTAATGATCTGGTGTGGTGATTTATGAGGGAACATGGTGTAGCTGCGTGTTTTGGAACGTTGGATGAGCTGTCAGATTGATCAGGTGGTGGGAAGCCTGAAGGCGCATGACACACAAGACACCTGCAACACACTGAATTAGAAGAATTTGAATTTAAAAAAGGTGCGCGCGCAAGCCAATGGGGTGAGGACACGTCTTTGTCTTCAACCTCCAGACACCACTTTTAACAGCGCTTTTATGCAAAAAGCGCTGTAATTGATGAACCCTAAATCTGCAAAATAGCGAATAGGGGTAAACCACAATATAAATTTTTCGCGATATGCTCTTTTGGCTGGGTTTTCTCCCCTGAATTCGAATATGGCCTTAGTTTCTTCTAATTTTGCTTGTAACGAAAATCCCTAAATAGGATCTAAGAACCCTAAAAAATGGTATCCTCGTTTTTGCTTCTAATTTTGCACTGTCAGCGGTTTGACTGTCAACTGACTGTTCAGGCATGTAGCAGTTAAAGTGAAAATTCAACAGTCAAAGTTAATATTTTTGTTGTTTTTGTTTTTGGTTTTGTTTTGTGTTAATGATGAAAATTTATTTACATGACTTGTTAGAAAAACACAGACGTAATAAATAAATAATATGTACTGTATGCGAGCAAAATTACCGATAATAACCCTGAAAATCATTTAATGCACAGAAAAATAAATATTTAACTGGCAGAAAACACACAAAATATTATCTGGATAATTAAGCAACAATATGACAAATAGTACGACATTTAATACTGACAGTACAAATATTACATACTATAATGAACAGTACGACGAGTAAACGGTACATTAAGAAATAAGAGATACGGCAAACTTTAAGAATGACGATTAATAACCCAAGCTACAAATAATAACATGTAGATGATTGGGAGTGTCAACATCCCAGGTCCACATTTTTCAGGGCTATGCAGACAGAAGAAAGACATGATTACCACCACGATGGTGATGATCATAAGAAAACACGTCTCTATCGCTTCGCCATTTTTGCCGGGGGAAGAAGAGAGAATGAATATGAAGTAGAAATTTGAGAGATGAGTTAGAATTTGATGTGAGATTTTATGAAAAAAATGAGAGGTATTTATAGAACGAAAAGAAGGATAGAGACGTTGGGGAATGAAGTGATTCCGTACAAAAGGAAAATTTGAGTGGAAGTAGGATTTGAAAGAAAGTGTATGGTAGGGTTTGAAAAAAAAGATATGTATAGTATAAAGTTAGGATTTGATTTTGAAAGAAAGAGATTTGAATAGAAAGGAAAAGATTTTGAAAATAATGGAATATAGTACAAAAATTAGTGGGAAACAAAAGATAATAATAATTTACTTGTTACCAGTACAGTCTGAATCCCCGGACTATGCGCCTGCAAAAGATTTAACTCTGTACCAATTGCGTCAGTACTATTTATCTGTAAATGAATCTCAAATAAATAGCGTGTGTGAAGTAATAAACAGTACTTGGCGTTTGCGTAAGAATAAACTCAACAGCGAGCCAAAATACCGTATAAGAAAAATTCTAAAAACCAAGTATTCATAAATCAGGATATGAAAATCCAAGATTATATGAAACTTTTAATTTTTAGATTGAAGTTTTCTTGAAAAAAGATGCGGGCAAATTTTGGGGTATAACAGTTATCCTTTGCCAATTTTCATGAAGCTTTGCATTGAGTTGTTAGTGATATGAATGTATTTTTGGGATTGGTTTTTCATCATAATAATGCAGCAAATTTGGCATTCTAATTGCTACTTGAAACCATGTTTTGTGCTAATTGTTGTGAGGTTTTCTCTTGAGTTTGTGTGTGATTTGTGGTGAGCTTTAGGACTGTTTTATTATCACTATTATGCAGAATTTTCCATGGCTCCATTGCACTATGTTTCCATTCTTTTAACTCATGAAAATTGGTCCTTTTGTTGCACTTTTGATATGAAACTAGTTGGTATTGGTTGCTTGTTGTTTCTAAGTGATAGATAGTGTTTCTATGTGCTAATAATTGACATTTGAGCTGCTGCAACTTTCTGTTTCACATAATATACTCAGTTTGCTCGGTTTGTGTTGTGTGCGCGTCGTGTCGGCTTCATTCCATTTTGCCATATCTTTTGAACCGCTTATCGTTTTTGATCATGTGAATAATGTTTTTCATACGTAACAATATTTTCGGAGCTGATTGTATAGTTTATTTTCGGTTTCGGCCGACTTTTTTTACCGTTTTCGCTACTGCCCCTGTTCCGAAAGTCGTGCTTCAAGGCCGATTTTGTAAATTCCGACTCCATATTTGAGTTCTTTGGCACGTTTCTAGCTTACCATAAAAATTTGGCTTAATTCTGATGAGTTTAGTTTTCACTGTTTTTACCCGGTTTTGCCGTTTCGGTGTACCGTTGTGCATGTAAATACTTGTGTTGGCTTCCGTAGTTTTAGTGTACATATTTGATTTGCTTTTGAATACTATCTCATGTTCCTTCTTATTCGCTTTTGTTATGTTTTCACTTTCTATTCCGTTATCCATTTCCGGTTCAGCTTATAATTCAATAACGCAATTCCGATTGCGGTGTCTTGTTATCTCTAACGTGTGTGCTAGTATGCAAGGCAACATGGAGGCTCTGGTCGATACCCGCTCTCGTGTTCCGCTTTATTTGCGGGACACGACATTTATCCTCTCTCTGATTCGCGTTTCTACACGCATCCTTTATCATTATGCTTGCTTGTCCGGATTTATGTTTCCCTTGCAGGTGTATGATATTCGTTGTGCCCGATGCACACGTTGGCGCGTGATTTACTTTCATCGCGCCGACTCTTGATTGCTCATGCGGATTTTAATCGGAGTGCTGACATGTTTGCTGTTGCTTTTGCTAGCTCGCTCGCGGGATCCTAGTTTACTCGCTCTCTTCGCTTTAGTTTACGGATCATCATCCGTTTGGTATTGATTCCGTTTCATTTTATTTCTCTCGCACTTTATCGCTTTCTCGCATCATCCTTTAACATGAGAAGTAGGACCTAGACATGCATCTGGCCAAGCCCTCGAAAGAGGCTCTGTTTTTGTTGGTGTGTTTTTATTTGTGCTTTGCGGCACGGAGTCACGGTGTAATAAGTCCTATATGGCACTCCGTTAAGTCCTCATGGAAGGCACGCGGAAAGGGTTAGCAATCAACCCGCGCCCAGTCTCATCGAGTCTGTTCGGTATGCGCACGCTACGCGTTACTCGCTTCTGAACTAGTACAAGATCTTGTTATCGAGTATGTCAGGAAAAGGGTTCATATAGCCGGACCCCCGCCTTTCCTATAGCTCGCGTCGCTCGACGTTGATGCTCGGTGTATGCACGCACCATTTTCCTTTACGATCCGTGACGGCTTGGTTGCTGAGAGGGATCCACTCCTCTTGTCTATGGCCCGATCATTTTCGCGAGGTCTAATGCTTGGTTGACTTGGGTTGAGCTGCTCCCCTTGGCTATGGCGGGACCGCTTTTCTACCACTCGGTCAGTACCGTTGGTTTTGTTTGCTTTACGAGCGGAGCTCGTTTGTGTGATACTATTGTGTGCTTTCCCTTTTCCCCCGTAGGTTGCTAGTTTAGTTTAGACTTGTACCCTTTGTATGATAACATTAGGTAGCAAGCTTTCCCCCTTAGCTTAGGTCTTCCTCAAGCATTCTTTAAAACACAAACCAAACTCTTTGATTTTCTTTTCTTAAGAGCTTGTTATTTCCGCTCCATTCCCAAGCATAAGTCTCCAAAGGTCGAGCAGCGGAGTGCGAATGTAAGATGTTCACCTAAAAAACACAAAACAAACAGAAACTAGTTAGCCGAGCTACGGTAGCTCTGATTCTGCAAAACAGATACGTAGGCAGCGGGGTAGGGCCCGTGCGAGCATAACTCTTTCTTTTCCCTACATTTTGCATGCATTTTAGTCCAGATTTGCGTAGATTTGTTACACACCCATAGATTTACACACTAGCGTGGATACCATCGAGTACGATGGGCGCGAGGGGTGCTAACACCTTCCCATCGCGTAACCGACTCCCTTACCCTTTTTTCTCTGGTCCTGAGACCGTTGTTTTGTTTTGTGGTTTGCTGACATTCCCTTCCTTTTCAGGATAAATATGTTAGTGGCGACTCTGTTAATTTTCGCGGTAGCGATAGACTCCATGACCAGTTTCTGATGCTAACCCTGAAATTGCACAAAGAGAAGGAAATTTTTTAGTGTAGGCGTGATCTTCGCAAATCTTGATTAGGGTACGAATTAAATAAAATTAACAGAATAAATAATCAATTTAATTAATTATTGGTTTTTTAATCTAATTAATTAAATTGGTGAAAATAGGGTTTCGATTAAATGTCCTAACCCTAATATATATTTTTAAATAATTAATAAAGGCGTTAACAATCAATTAAATAATTTAAATAAATTTAATCAATTTAAATCAAATAAAAAGGCTAATAATAATTAAAATAAATATTTTTAATTTAATATTTTTTTATAAAAAAGGAAATTTAGAATAATAATAATTTTGTTAAGAGAGAAAAAAAACTAAAAGGATTTTAAAAAAAAACAATATATAAACAAAAATATAAAAAAAATAAGTTGTGTAATTAAAAATAAAAAAAATTGGAAAATACTTAACTTCTGATCTGGTGTGGCAGGCTGGTGTAGTTTATGATGCACCTGCGTCCCTGGGCTCGTTGGATAAGGATGGATTGATGATCTGAGGGCTGGAACGAAGAGGCGCATCATACACGCGTGGGCCATGATGCACCTGATCCCCTTTTTTAAAAGAATTTTGCGCGCCACTCGTTCGGCCAATAGAACGATGACACACAGTCATCTTCATCCTTGGGAATTTGCAGAAGCGTCTTTTACAGCGCTTCTTTTTGCAACGCTATAAAAGGTCCAGACCTTTTACACCTGTGAATTATGAATACACACAAACGACCATAGAAATTTGGCGCAATGCCATGGATGAACTCGTCTCGACCATGCGAATCCAATAGTACCTGTCTTAGGGTCTAGTTTTACGTGGTTTAAAAAACCCCAATTCCAAGGGTATGAACCCTAACATGGTGGAACTCCAAACACGCAAAGATTTTCCAATTAAACTATCCAGAATCATTATATGCATCATCACAAACGAAAATATGTAGACAAATCATGTTAACAATGCATGAATTAATGGAATCGATCGAGAGAAAGTGAGTGCAAACCGTGGAAAATTAGGGATGGTTCTTGGTGCTGCAAGGCTTGATAATGATCGAGGCAGTTTCAGGGAAGATCCAGGAAGATGTTTGAATGCTTAACACTCCTTGAATTGGTCCGCAACTAAGAATTCGATCTTGGAATTTTCTTGACTTTTTGGAAGCTTGATTAGGGTTCTCCTCTGCAGAAATTCGTACCATAGGGCTTTGTGTTTGTTGTGTTTATATAGGTGAATGTTTTAGGTCAACAATTTTGAGCAAAATCCCTTTGAATCAATCTTTGCAAATTTGATTGGATTCTTGAATATGCACTTTCTAAACTTGGCCAATTTTCAATCATTTTTCCCAATCTCTTCTTGCACGAAATTTTATGGATTATGAGGTATAATTATGATTGGATTTGATTGGAATTGGATTCAAAACAAATTCTTTTACAAGTCTTTGATTTTCCTTAATTTTATTGATTTTTAAATGAATAAAAATTCTTATAAAATTAATTAAAATCAAATAATTTCGTGGCCAATGGATTGTGGGCTCTTAATATCATAAGGAAGGAGGTTGGATCTTAAAAACATGGGCCCCTTTGTAAAAATATTCATTTTGAACCCTTTTTCTTCACATTTTTCCTTTCAAAATTAGTCAACTTTGACAAGGCCTATCTCTCTCAATTTTAGAGGTATGGAGGAGTTATAGGACTTTTTAGAAACCTTAAAGAGTCCTCTAACCAATGTCTTTTGTCTCATGTCAAAATAATTTTCCATGCTCCTTGTGTGATCTTTTGAAAAAGATGACTTTTGGTTGACTTTTGAAAAGGACCTATAATGTTTTGATCCATATCTCTCAAATGAAGAATTTTTAGACTTGGCATGTGAGAGACAAATTTGTAGAGAATTAAATTTAATTCAAAATGAGCTTTGGATGGAAAATTTCTGATGTTCTATGTGGGAGTTATGGCTGGTCAAAGTTCAGTTGACTTTCTCCTATGAAAACCCTAATTTAGAAACTTTTGAAATTGTTGATTTCTGATCTTTCCTTGATGAACCATGATCAATCCTTGATCAAATGGTGAATGATACTTCACAATGAGGATGTTGACAAAAAATCAGGAGTTTTGACTGTACTTTGGCCACAGTTGACTTTTAGGTCAAACTAGTCGACTGTTGACTTTCTGAGCAATTGAGTGGTCAATCCTTTGAGTCAGAGCCTGAATTTTGTCATAGAGGTAGTTATAAGCCATATGAGATGCCTTGGAGCCTTTGGTTCATTGATTTTCTTCAGGAAGCCACAAACCCTAGTTTCTTGAACCTTGTTTAGGAGGGGTGTCTTTGAGCCACGTGCCTTGACTTGAGTTTGAAGAAGAGAAATAGTATGGGCAAATTTTGGGGTATGACACGTACCCATTGAAGGTAAGGATCCAAGGAGATGCAAAGATGTTTTCCAAACAATCTTCTCCCTTTTCTGTGAACAAGATGCCAGACTTGGACAATTTCCTTCTTTAGCATGTTACTGTGATCGTCGATGTTCTTGAAGAACAAACCCTCCAATTGAATGCTACTTGGTATAATTTTCATGGGATAGCCGTGTTGAAGACGGGCTAAAGCTGAATTATAACTGATTCCTCCCTTAGTTCCAATCAGGGGTACGTTGGGATAACTTCCGCAACTGTAGATGATCTTGGTTTCGTCGTTGTCAGGACTACACCAATCAATGTTCGAGTGAGTGAGAGACATGATTTTCTGTGACCAGCAAAGGCCATCCCTCATGTTCTAGAAAGTTCTAGACTTCGGCAGGTGCGAGACGAACCATTCGTATAACAACGGTACTCAGCATGTGATTAATCCTCCTTGATGCAGGTTTCTTGAATGCACAGAGTGGTAAGCATCCGCAAGCAAGGTTGGAACTGGATTTCCAATTAAAAAGATCTTAATTGCGTTGATGTCGACGAAATTGTCAATGTTAGGGAACAAAAACAATCCGTAGATGAGAAATGCCAAGATGTCCTCAAAAGCACCAATATCTTGGATGCTGACGAAGTACCGAGCTTGATCCAATAGGAACTTGGAGGGCAATCCTTGAATTCATCCTTTACTCACCATATGAGTTCTGATGTCGACTACGTTTAAGGGAGTAGTTGCAGCAATGATGATGTCGTCATGATTCTTTTCCAAACCGGAGTACGGATCTTGCGCGTACACGGGTATTCCAACCAGACGAGAATACTCCTCAAACGTAGGCATGAGTTGATATTCTTGAAAGGTGAAGCAGTGATATGTTGGATCGTAAAACTGTACCAAAGTGGGAAGGATCCCATCCACAATGTTGGTATCGAGAAGAGGCAGAAGTTTTCCATACTTCTCCTTGAAAGCCTGGGGGTTGACCACCAGTTTTCTGAGCTTTTCCAATTCCTCGACCATAGGAATTTTGAAGGTGTATTTCCTAGCTCTCTTTCTTCCATAATCCATGGTATAGATCCTTAAGTCTTTTCTCCGTTTCTCTCTTTCTCTCTCTGAAGTTCAAAACGTTCGTTATTTAGTTTCTTTGAAAAACGACTCAAAAAGACTTTTTGTTTTTATTATTATGATGAATGCATGAATGCGCACACAAGAGGTTTTAACAAACATGGGGTAGCAGGGACAGTCTTGTGGCGAACGATGATTCGACGACCCTTCAACCTCCAAATAAAAGGACTTCCTTACCCTCCTATGGTATGGATAGCCCTGAAAGGCTAAAAGAACATTTTTCATCTAACCAGGTAATTTGCCCCTAATTGCTTTGCTCTGGATTAAATCTTTTTTTACACTTTTTCATAAACCTTCAAAAAGGCTACGCTCATTTACGAGCTAAAGTCCTTATCTTCTTCTTCTACATTTCTGAACTTTTGGCTTCAAAACTAAAGAGCAAAGCAATTAAGAGCCTATGGAAAACCATGGATGCAAAGGGTGCCTTACACCTTCCCTTTGTATAAATTACCCCCCGAACTCAGTTTTTATTTAAAAGGTTTTTCCCGTTCTTTTAGCCTTTCTGTTAATTTGGATAAAATAAAAGTCGGTGGCGACTCTTGCTTACCGCGACATTCCGATAAAGTCAGTTCACCGTATTACAGAAATGGCGACTCTGCTGGGGAGAATATTTCTTATAAAAGAGAGGTTACCTTAAAAGTTTAGGATTCACTTAAATGTTTTCTATTACTTGCTTTGTTTGCTTTATTTTTTAGGGCTGTTTTGGGAATTAACTGAAGGACGAATCCTACACCCGGATTCAAGTACATCTAAGATAGGAAGTGGAATAGTCATGGCGACCTCCTTCATGTATGTGGAGGATTGGTCAATATGAGAGTTCACGCTTAAGTTAGGCCTCTATGGGTGTTTGCATGCTTCTCTTGTATGAGGGAGGTTCGTGCGGATGTTCGTGGGTGAGTCGGAGCTTAAGGACCTTTAGTTACCCTTAACCCATCTTGACTTTTAGGAACGTAGTGGGGGATTACTCTTGATGTGTTTTGAGAGCATAGTCGCTACCCGATACTACAGCTCAGATAGGTTCTTTCTCAAAGTATTATTGCATGGTATGTATGTATCATGTTCGAGGGTGCTTTAGGAGGGCTAACAATTCTGGGTAACTCGGTAGAACCCGTTGCTGATATCATCTTTATCCTTAGAAATACCTTTAGGGAAGGGTATCTCCCATGATCTAAACTCCATACAAGCCAAGCCTAAGGAAATTATGTGATTTGTGTGGACTTATTTGTGTTTGTGCATCATGCATACATGGCATGACTAACCCATTTCAAGGAATTGGGGGATTTTTAACTGTATATTGTTTTGTAGGTTGTTTGAATATGGAAACCAAAGGCCATAAACCGTTCTTCCTCAATTTCAAAAAAGTACCTACACCATTAAAGGTTTTCTGCGACATCATTTCTGGTTCTCTCAGATTCAGTGAGTCTCTCAACATGCTTATAAGTTTGGTGCGAACTAATGTGGATGAAGTTCTTCTCAACACCATGGTTCAATTCTATGATCCGTTACTACATTGCTTCACTTATAGAGATTTTCAGTTGGTACCATCCTTGGAAGAATTCTCATACTTGCTGGGGCTCCCTGTGCTCAATCAAATTCCTTATACTGGTAAAGAAGAAGATCCTAATTGGGAAGTCATCGCTGCTGCCCTACACTTGCCAAGATCAGAGATTGAGAAGGTTTGGATTAGTAAGAAAGAGTATTCTGGATTACCCCTTGATTTCCTTTACGAAAAAGCGGAGATTTTTGCTAAAGCTTCAAGTATGGATGCTTTGGAAGCATTTTTGTCACTTTTAATTTATGGACAAGTCCTATTTTTCCATTATGACAAAATTGTTGATGTGGCTGCTATCAAGATATTCCTCAGTAAGAATCCCGTTCCTACTCTACTTGGTGACTTGCTACATTCTATTCATTTCTGAGTATCAAAAAGAAAAGGTTGTGTCCTTGGATGTGCTCCTCTCTTGCATAAGTGGTTTATTTCACACTTACCCCTCTCCGTAAGAAAGAATGAAGAAGGTTTAACTTGGGCTCAAAGAATTATGAAGCTTTCTTTTGACGACGTCATCTGGTACCAAAAGAAGTTTGAAAGAACTTTGCTATTTGATAGTTGTGGAGAATTCCCTAATATACCTCTTCTTGGCATTCGTGGAGGAATAACTTATAATCCCATTCTAGCTCGACGTCAGTTTGGTTTTGCCTTGAAGGATAAGCCACGTTCTTTGTATATTAGTGCAGAGTATTTCAGTTATGATTCAGACAAGGCAAAGAAAAGAGATCTCTTCATCAAAGCTTGGTCAAAAGTAAAGAAAGTTGGTGCAAAAGATATAGGAAGTAGAAACTACATGCCATGGGACCCATACTTCCAATGGGTTTATGATCGAGTTATGGAGTTTGGGATGCCTTACCCATCTGACACGCCCATAGTACCAAGGGTAGCTCTTCCTGCTGTCCCAGTTGCATTTGAGTCATATGTTCCTACTCCAAATGAAGATCTTGTTGCAACTATTAACCGACTGAAGAGGGAAAGGGATGACTTTGAGAGACGCTTACGAAAGGTTGAAGCTGAAAAAGAAGTGTTGACACAAGATGCTAAAAAGCGAGAGACTTTACTTGACTATTTTTCTCGCAAATGGAAGATTGAAGATTTTGTTTCCCCGGATCAGATTAACTCATGAGAGGATGAAATTTCGAGGCTTGTTCAAGAAAGAGAAGAAATGATCAAGGCACACAAGGAAGAAGTCAGGGTTCTGAAAAGGAGGCGTCGTCAGGAAGACAAAAGTCCCGGAATTTAGGCTTTTATTGTTTTTATTTATTATTATTTATTTTTCATTCTGATGTAACTAATAGATTATGACCTTATGAGTTCGTAATTTAATTAATAATAATATTTTTGCTTTTATTTTCAATATGTGTTAAAAATCCTTTAATTCCTTGGAAACATTGCATATGCATAAATGTCATACCCCAAAATTTGCCCATCCTATTTCTCTTGATTCAGAGTCAAAGTCAAGGCACAATGTTCAAGGACACTCCTCCTAAACAATGGTTCGAATAACTAGGGTGTCGATCTCTCTGAAGAAAATGAATGAATCAAGAGCTCCAAGGCACCTCATATGGTTTATGATGTTTCAGACTATCTCCATGACAAAGTTCGGGCTCTAATTCAAAATGTTTCCATCTCAAGCATGTTCATGACCCATTATAAGACCCATGAAGCCATTCTTTTATTTTTTATCATTATTATTTTATTTCTATTTTGAATTTATTTATTTAAATTCTTAAATAAAAGTAAACAAATAATTAAAAAAACATAAAAGATACAATATTGGTTTATTTTATGGTCAAACCCCGAGTAAATATTTGAGTTTACTATAGAGAAACTTGTGAGGAAGGGTTGGCACAAGTTAGGCTATCTTGAAAAAATATTAAAGGTTTGAGTAAATGGGCCTAATTGATGGGGTGTGAAGAGCAAGCCCATTTATGCATAATTTTGATCTTGGTTCTATTTATTTTGATTTTTATTCAAAATAAATCAAAATAAATCAAGTAAATAATCACACATGGAGGTAATGCACGTGGATTTGTTTTCATGATCAATAGTCAATCAAGAATCAGACTTGAAGCTCAAGGGAGTAATTGAAGCGTGATTGGTAACATGATTGGGTTCAAAATGGCAAATTATAAATCTCTTCCAAATCAAATCTCCAAATGATTCACTCACAAGGATTCACTCAAATTTTCCTGACCTAAATTGTTCCATTATAAATACATAAGGATTCACGACCTGAAGGGGGAGAGAATTTGGCTGCAAGAAACTGATTCAAAAGCATCAAGAACTGTGAATAAAAAGGCATAGAGCAGACCACGTCTCAGGGCGATTCGGATCAATCCAAGCATTCCCAGCGATCCCTTGATACTTCCTGAACGCGAATCAATCCTCACCATCAATCAAAACACGTTAAAGCGTATCCTCGTATTCACGTTTTTTCCAAGTTTTTTTTTAGTTCGAATGCATTCATAAACGCATCATAAATCATGTTTGGATATATCATTGTGTTTAGAATCATGCTTGGAAACTTTCTGGATAATTTAATTTAAGTTTTGTTGCAGGATAAGAGTTCCACCATGGCTAGGGTTTGTGGGTTTCAATTTGGGGATTTCCATTCAGAGATGAAATTAACTCAAATCAATGGGCCTGTCATGTTTAGAAAAGGATTTCGGAACGAACCATGTGTTCATTTGGTATTTAATCGTGGTATTTTGTGGTTTATGCGTTTGCAGAGATATGGTAACACAAGAGAACCGTTGCTGAAAGTGTTCTCCTTGTTTTTCCAGAAAGTTGAATGACGAAGGTGAAGATGCGCGCGTGCTGCGTTTTGAATTTTTAAGTTTAATCAATTTTATTTTATTAAATCTATGCTAATATGCTAACAGCTTGTGAGTCTTGGCCCAGCGGAGACAACGTTACCGTAAGTATTCCCATGTGCAAGGGCGCGAGTTCGACTCCTGCCCCTTGCATGTTATTTTGGCTAATTTTTCAGGATTTCACCTCTGGAGATCCAGCGTAGCTAGCCTCCTCGCGTGTACCATGCGCCTTCGTTCATCCATCACCAGATCGCCATCGATGTAGATCCAACGCGCCTCAGAATTGCAGGAACACCATGGGTCTTCAACACTCAGTCACACTGAATCAAGCTGAGTTCTTCTAACTTTCTTTTTACTTTTAATTATATAGCTTATCTATTTTTATTGATTTATATATTTTTTTTTAACTCTTTAAATATTTCTCTTTTCACAAAAGTTGTTCTAATTTCCTTCTTTTTCATAAAAATGAAAAATAATAAATATATATATTTAAATATTAATAATATCTTTTATTTGATTAAGTGAATTAATTTAATTATTTAATTATTTAATTAATTATCAAGGTTTTTTTATTAATTGATAAAAATATATATTAGGGTTAGATATTTAATCGAAATTTTATTTTTTACCGACTTATTTAAATAGATTGAAAACCAATAATAAAATAATTTAAGGTTTTGTATTCTATTAGCCATGGTTAACTTGTGCCCTAATCAGGGTTGTGAGGTTTGTCAATAGATCTTCCATACACTAACCCTATTTTTCTTCTTATCATTAATTTTCAGTATTAATCAAGAATCTTCGATTACGCGTCACACCAGGGTAGTTGCTACTAAATTGCTTGCTCTAAATTCAAATTCTTTTTCTAAATTCCTTTTCAAATACTTTCAAAAAGGCTACGCTTATTTACAAGCTAAAGTCCTTAAAAAAAAATTTCTTATTCATACCCTCCTTTTCAAACATTTCAAACCATACAAAAGCGAGCTAAGCAATTAAGAGCTCATGGATAACCATGGATGCAAAGGGTGCCTTACACCTTCCCTTTGTATAACTTACCCCCCAAACTCAAAATCTATCAAAAGGTCTTTCATGTTCTTTTAGCCTTTCCAATTGGATAAAATAAAAGTCGGTGGCGACTCATGCTTAACCGCGACATTTTCGAATAAAGTTAGTTCACCGTATTACAATAAACATATCATTCATAAACATTACATCACAGGTTTTATAAAGCAAATACCTCATCTTTCCGCTGTTTATTTCAGTGAGAAAATGGATCTCGAACAATCTGTCAAGAATCTCCAGGCTCAAAATGCTGAGTTCCAAGCTTTGATCCTGAACTTGTCCAAAGGGCAAGATGAGCTGAAATCCCTTCTGACTAAGAATGAAAAGAAGACCAAGAAACCTAAAGGTGTTCTCAACCTGGGAAGAAGATTCAAAGGCCCTCTCAAAAAGGCTGAAGAAGCTGAAACTCCCAAAGAGGAAGAAGAAGATTATGATGCTAGTATCAAGACCAACGCTGGAAGCAATGTAGGTTCTGCGAATCAAGATGATGATGAGCGAGACTATTTCCATGAAGAAGATTATGCTGATGAGAAGTACAGGTTACTAGAGGAGCGTCTGAGAAAGATGGAAATTCAGAAGGTACCTAGGCTGGATTTTGAGGAACTAGGGCTCATTCTTGGAGTCGTCATTCCTCCAAAATTCAAGATTCCAACTTTTGCTAAGTATGATGGAGTCTCTTGCCCCAAGATGCATCTGAGATCGTATGTGAGGAAGATCCAACCTCATACTGAAGACAAAAGACTATGGATTCAATTCTTTCAATAGAGTTTGTCTGGGACTCAATTGGAATGGTACTATTAGTTGGAGAGTGGTAACATTCGCACATGGGAGGACATGGCTGCTGCTTTTTACAAGCAATATCAATATAATTCTGACCTCGCACCAACTTGCATGCAACTACAAAGCATATCTATGGGACCCAAGGAGAGCTTTAAGGAGTATGCTCAAAAGTGGAGAGATTTAGCTAGAAGAGTCCAACCTTCTTTGACTGATAGGGAATTGGTGGACATGTTCATGGGCACACTAACTGGGTCGTTCTATAGTCACTTGCTAGGTAGTTCCTCGTTGGGTTTCACTGATCTCATATTAACTGGAGAACGCGTGGAAAGTGGTATTCGAAGTGGGAAGATTCAAGTGGGTGCATCTTCTGGTACTGCAAAGAAGCCATATCATGGAAGAAATGAGTCTAATGCTGTTCATAGTCAGAGGGGCCATAGTAAGAATGATCAGAATCAATCTGTTGGAGTTGTTCTCATCTCTACACCAACACCTCAACAAGATCCTAGACAAGGGTATCAGCGCAAGACAGACAGACCGAGAAGACAATTCACCCTGATCAACATGCCTTTGTCTCAAGCCCTACAACATCTATTGAATGCTAACTTGGTCACTCCAAGGGATCCTCCAAAGTTTGTCAACACTGCAAATCCAACTTATGATCCCAAAGCCACATATGCTTATCATTCCAATGCTCCTGGGCACCATGCAGACAATTGTTGGGCCCTGAAGAACAAAGTCCAAGACATGATAGAAGCTGGTGAAATCGAGTTCGATGCTACAGAGACTCCTAATGTCATTACTGCTCCCATGCCAAAACATGACAAGACCGTTAACGATATCATGGACACAATCCATGTACATGAAGTGAGAGATCTGTCAACACCTCTCCCTGACATCAAGAGAAAGTTGTTGCAAGCTGGTTTATTTCCAGGTTGCGACCCAGGTTGTTATTACTGTGCATCCCTACATAATGGTTGTGAGAATCTGAAAAGAGGTATCCAAGGCTGGAAGGATCGTGGCACTATCAGATTTGAGAAGATTCCTTCCATAGAGAATTTGTGCGAAGGTTTCTCTCGTGGCCTGAAGATTGAAGACGTGTCGGTAATTTCCAAAGCTCCGTTGAAGATCCCTACTAAGGCTCCTTTCAAGATTTTTGCTGAGCCCCGCGTGGCTCTTATTATCATCACTTAGCCTGGTCTAGTTCCGTATTCTTCTGACAAGGCTATCCCGTGGAACTATGGTGCTGAGGTCTATATTCAAGGATTTAAGCAAGAACTCATAGCGACAAAGTTTCTGAAGACGCCAATCCCGATGTGGGTAATATTGCGGGAACTAGTAAAGTGACAAGAAGTGGAAGAGTGTTTTATCCAGAGATCTCTCCAAACACTGCTTCACCTACTGCTATTCCTAATCACAATGCTGATACTTGAGGTAAAGGTCCATTGCATGAACCTGTCCAGACACCAGTTGAAACCGTTACTGAAAATACATCTTCTGAAGAAGCAAATGAGTTCTTGAAGATCATCTGCAAGAGTGACTATGACATCGTTGAACAAATGGGGCATACTCCTTCCAAGATTTCTATGTTGTCACTCCTAAGTTGCTCCAAGACTCACGCCAAGGCTATGATGAAATTTCTAGAGGCTGCTCATGTGCCATAAGAGATTTCTGTCACACAACTCGAGAATTGTATTGCAAACTTGACGACAGATAACTACCTTGGGTTTTCTGATGCTGATCTGAGTCCTAGTGGAAAGAATCATAACAAGGCGCTGCATATCTCCATTGAATGTGGGGGCACCACTCTGGCTCATGTATTGGTTGACAATGGCTCGTCTCTGAATGTGCTACCCAAGTTGGTGTTGGATAAACTCAACCCTGAAGGAATTATGCTGAAATCCAGTGATGTGATAGTGAAAGCTTTTGATGGTTCAATGAGTACTGTACATGGCGAAGTTGAGCTCTCGATCAGAGTAGGTTCCCAGACTTTCAATACTGTGTTCTATGTGATGGACATTCATCCCGCTTATTCCTGTCTACTTGGGCGTCCTTGGATACATGGGGCAAATGCAGTGACATCAACTCTCCATCAGAAACTGAAGTATCCGGCGAAAGGAAAGATTGTCACTGTGTATGGCGAGGAAGAATATGTGGTGAGCTTCATAGATGAGACCGAGTATGTTGAATTCACTGGAGAAGCTTCTGAATCTCCCCGTCAAGCGTTTGAATTGGTCCCTCAAGTGGTTCCTGAGACTAAGCCTATCTATACTGCTTCTAAAGTTACTAGGGTTCCTCCTACGATGGCTTCTCTGAAAGACGCTAGGGATGTGGTAGAAGAAGGTGGCTGCACTATCTGGGGGCAATTACCTAACATTCCGTACAAATCCAACAAATGGGGTTTAGGCTGCACTGCTAAAGATCAGAAAGGAGAACAACATCCTCGTCCAAAAGGTTTGAAGTATCATTTCATCAGCAAAGGAGTCAATGCCATTGGAGAAGATGAAGATAATTACGACCTAGACAAGTGGATCTTTCCTACACCTGACGAAGGGCTGGACAACTGGAAGACCGAAGACATTGTCTCAATCTCCTATAGTCAGGAGTAATTGTCGTTTCTAGTTTTATTTTCTTTTATGTTTTCAATTTTAATTTCTGTACTTCAATAAAAAATAAACTTTAAAGCCGTGTGTCTTTCCCGGGGCACGACGGTCCATTGTTAGGGCTTGTCATATTTTCATTCAATAAAATATTGGAGGTTTCGTATTCAAAATTATGTGAGGAATTCAAGATTAAGCATCATAACTCTTCTCCTTACAGACCAAAAATGAATGGCGTCGTCGAAGCCGCTAACAAGAACATTAAGAAGATCGTCCAGAAAATGGTCGTCACTTACAAAGATTGGCACGAAATGCTGCCATTTACTTTACATGGGTACCGTACTTCAGTGCGTACTTCAACAGGGGCAACCCCTTTCTCTCTAGTATACAGCATGGAAGTTGTGCTCCCCGTAGAAGTTGAAATCCTATCAATGAGAGTCCTCATGGAGACTAAGTTATCAGAGGCTGAATGGTGTCAAAGCAGATACGGTCAGTTGAACTTAATCGAAGAAAAACGTATGACTGCTCTATGCCATGGACAGTTATACCAAGCAAGGATGAGGCAAGCTTTCAACAAAAAGGTTCGACCTCGTGAATTTCAAGAAGGCGACCCCTTGCTTAAAAAGATCTTGTCTTTTCAACCGGATTCTAGGGGCAAATGGTCTCCTAATTACGATGGCCCGTATGTTTTCAAAAGAACATTTTTTGGCGGCGCCATGACTCTTGCAACCATGGATGGTGATGAGCTCCCACATCCTGTGAATGCTGATGCAGTCAAGAAATACTTTGTCTAAAAAAGACAAAAGAACAGCTCGGTAAGTTGAAAACCCACAAAGGGCGACTTAGGCAAAAATGAGCGTCTCGGTGGACTGAAAACCCGAAAGGGCGGTCCAGGCAAAAATTAGAGACAATAAACAGAAAAATTCATCCTGTTAGATTGAAAACCTGAAAGGGCAATCTAGGCAAAAATTAAGGATTTATGACAAAGTAACTGCATCAGTCTGTACTTCGTCACCTGAAGAGTCTTATCATCAAAGGATCTCTGAACAAATCATCGCCAACCTGAAGCGACAAGCACAGTTGGAACTCAAAGTTGTTAGGGAGAATAGTGGTTATTGCTTTCAATGTAGCCTTTTCCACATATTTACCATTTCCAACTCTTGTAAATACTCTATGGAATCACGCCTTTAGCTGATTACCATCCTATTAAATAAATTTGAGCCTTGTGCCCATTTGTTTGCAATTCTTGATCTTTTCTAGCTTGCAAAATGACGCTTTAATTGTGTTATTCACTTTTGAAAGAAAAAAAAGTTTTAAATGAATTTACTTTTCTTTTTCGAAATAAAAGCGAAACTTTCCTTTGAGTTGTGAACAACAGAAGGAAACATCAACAGCTGTCTCCATAGGATGAACAAAGGAATCTCCCTGAGAATTGTTCTCTTCCTCAAAAAGAGATTATGAGACGACGGTATTCTTATCCCAAAAAGAATTCCTAAAACCAATGACCCCTCACGGTAGAAAAATTTCTTTTATCCCTAGTGAAGAAGTTTTTTCATCTCCAGTGAAGAAGAAAAGATGCTTGTCTTCCCCACAGAATTCTAAAGCATGCAACACCATTCACCACCCGTGTTATCTACACCGTGTTGAAAAACATTTGCCGAGTATCTGGTTGTATTGCGACGTTGGTCCTTCTCCAGTATATACTTCTTTTTCTGTCAGTATCGTCAGCATGCATGCGACATTTATGACATTCATCATTTATACCTATTTGCATCATTTATGCATTCTTGCAATTTTTAATGTTTGCTTCGAAATCACTTGTTTAAGATGTATCTATCTCCAAAAGAAACAGATATGGGCGTGTCATCTCTACAGTATGTTGTCACCCATAAGCAGAAAGAGCATCTTCTTTTTCCAGTTCCCCACTGAGATCATTCCTTCGTGGAAGAAGGTTGCTTTAGTTTCTCCTCTCAAAATGAAGGAGAAAATCCCCAGTTGAGTTCATTCCTCATTGGGTACAAAGTCTTGTTTGACCGTTTCTTTCCAATTCATTCTTGGACAGAACACTGTCTTTGCCAGAGATTCAAATACCGATTCCCCAAATAGAGTCGTGAAAATTGAGCCATAAGCAATAGCCTCATCATCTGAGCAGCTTATGTCTCTTTCAAAAGATTTTTCCTCTCTAGGAAATCAATCATGAAGACCATGTGACAATCAGGGCTTATTACTGTTCACAAGGCTGAATAACCAGTAATTTCCCTAGTAAAGTCTCCAGAGTCATTTTATCACTTGGGTGATAATTGATCATGTCTTCAGAACCGCTATCACGAGGCTGGTAGTCGGTAACCTTTTGTTCTGGTTATATTACTTTATCATGTCTATCACCATGCTGATAGTTGGTAATATTAACCGAACCTTTGAAACTCTTTTTACCATGTCAAGTCTATCACCATGCTGATAGTCGGTAATATAGTTTCATACCTTTCACCTTCGCATTATTCCTTATCAAGTCTATCACTGTGTTGATAGTCGTTAATGTCGATAGGTAGGCTTTTCTCACAAAGCTATCATTCCCCGGTGAAGCATACACTTGCTTTCCCGATAAAACGGATTCTCTTCCTAAAATTGATTGAGACATCCTTCCCGATCTCTTGTCCCCAGTGGAGTCAGTTCTTGATATCCCCTCGGTAAAGATATCCTTGCATCATTCGCAATTTTGGTATCTTAGGTCCAAAATTTGCGTCTTCTGATATTTAAGTCTCTTCCACCCTATCAAAACAAAGATTTTCAATCTTCATATCTCAGGTTGAAGAAACTTAAATAGGGGCATCTGTCATACCCCAATTTTTGACCTAAAATACCACCTCATATCATCTGCATATGCATCATTTGCATCTCTAACAAACTGCATAGCTTGTGTTTGCTACTTGTGCTCAGCAGGGTTTAATCAAGAAATCACTCATCAGTACAAGTAACAATCAATTAGGGTTTTGTTCTCCCTTCATCTCAAAAGTACCATCTTCATCAATAATTAAAATTTGGTCCTCAAAGATTCATTTCAATAAGCTCAAAAGCTTTGAATCAACCAGATTAGGGTTTTGACTGAATACAGCATACTCCTGACTTTTGCTCAGGATTTGACCTAATGGCTTGGGACATGACTTCAAGAACCCAAATGCATCATCTTGACCTAATCTATTTGCTCAAGACATCTTCCACACAAGGATTGATCAACAGTGAAATTTCAGGTCATCACAATGGAATTTTGAACTATCAGGGACTAAAATCAGGGATCACATTTGGGAAAACCTCAAAGGCTCCAGGGCATCACTCAAAGGGTTCAATCATATTCAAATAATCCCTATGACAATATCCAATGGAAATTGTACTTTAATTCAAGAGCCACAGTCATCAATTTCATCAGGTTCATAATTAGGGTTTTTAACCTAATTCACTTGAACAGCTGACTTTTTAATCAGGACATGGTGCCACAACTCAAACCATGGCTCAAGATCCTATAATACCTCAATGTGATCCATTCATACCATCCATTTGGTGAGGATAGCTTGATTCACCAGAAATCTCCAGAAACGCGATTCACCTGAAAAAGTCAACTGTACAAGATCACCATTGACTTTTTGGAAATTTTGGTCAACCATGACTTTTGAAGTTTTGAATCATCAATATATGATATTTGAAGTCATTTGATCAAGAAAAATCAAGAAAATCAATCAAGAATCAAAAAGTCAAAAGTATGACTTTTCATACTTAGAAAATTTTCTAAGTGTTTTCAAGGGTTTTTTTCCAAACTTTGGAAGGGAATATCTCAAAATTTCACCTACAAACTGAAAAAAACTTCCAACATGAAAGTTGTAGATTTTTATCCAATGAAAAACTTTATCACATATATTTTTTTCCAAAAGATCAACCATTTAAGAGATATGGAGCTTCAAAGTTGGTATCTTTTGAAAAATTCACTAAAAAACTTCATTTTTTCCAAAGTTCATGGATCTTTTTCACCCATTTCCTTAAAGATCTTGAAGAAGCTTTCAACTAGGGATTTTAAGTACATAACAAGAGCTTTCCAAAATGATCAAGAGCATGAAAAATTATGGAGTGGAGCTATGGTTTTGAATTTTGTCATTAGAGGTCCTTATGCTAAAATTTCAAACCATTTTCACAAAGTTATGAACACTATGACCTATAATGCAAGCAATGACCTCTTGCAACTCCAAAGGGAAAGTTCCAAGCATTAAAGATGGGATAGGAAAGAATCTCCAAGCACTTGAGATTTTTAACCATGGTTAAAGGTTTTAACCTTTTGCATTTAATGCAAAAGATGCCATTTTATCTCTTAATGCCAAATCACCAAAGATATTATCAACTTGCAAAGCTTGAAGTTCAGAATTCTTGGCCTATAAATAGAGGTTCAAAATCCATTCATTCTCACACCAAAACCTTCCAAAGCATAGGTTTTCTCTTTCTTTCTTAAGTTGCAAGTTTCATAGTTTTCAAAGAGGTAGGAAACTCAACCTCCAAACCCTTAAAGTTATGGCCAATGTGATGGTTCTAACATCTCATAAACATCATATGGGATGTGTTTGATCCACTCACACACCCCAAAAACACCTAAAACTTAAAATCACTACCTCACTTCCATATATGCACATAATGAACCTTATCATGCCAAAATTCATTCAAGCTCATTTCTGTCCAAACTAACCTTCCAAACACCATCAATACACTTCATATGAATGATCCAAACACTCTCCAACAATCTGAAACATCTCCATCATCAAATTTGACTCTCACTCCAAGCTACTGCAGATCGGGTGCTACCTCTTGATCCAGGAGTTTTCAGATCATTCCAGGTATTCAAACACCTTCCATAAGGTCCATTGAAGCTATCCAGATCATCAAACAACATCTGGAACATCTCTTTTGCAGAATTTAATTTCCAGTTTTGCCACTTTTAAGGTAAGTTCTCTTGAACTTCAAACTCCATCATACATGCATCATAAATGAAAAATTGATTTGCCATCATGTTTCTGCATATGTATGGATCATTAACCCTCAATCAATTGCTAATTATCTTGCACATACACGATTTCATGATCAATCTCAGAATTAGGGTTCTTCGTGTTCATCATAAAATTAATGATCTTAGAGTCAAAATAAATGAAATTAAATGGTACCATCATGTTCCTTGTGAAAAATCTAGCAAGATAGGCTATTCACTTGATCAAAACAATTGAGTTTTAAGAAAATTCAAATTCAAATTGGGGTTGTGTTCTTGGCGCGTTTTTTCGTTCATAAATTTTGAATATTGGTTGGAAAATATAATTAAATGAACGCATGTGTATTACAAGCCACAAGCGTGGCTTAGTTGGTTGTTGTTTTGAGTGGTAACCTCCAGGTCGTGGGTTCAACACCCTTAGGGACCAAACCTTCTTTTTTAACACTTATTTTCTTTGATTTTTTACACAACTTCATCACTTGTTTTAACCAATCAAAATTCTTCATTTTTACTTAATTTTTTGTACACTTCCCATTTAATATACATATTTTATGAATATCCAAAAAAATCACAAAAATAATATTTATTTAATATAATTTTATTAGGTTTAAAATGACTTGTTTTTAAGTGTTTTTTAATACTTTAAATATTGTTTTTCACTTGATTTTCAAAACCTAATCACTTGTAAATATTGTTTTTCACTTGATTTTCAAAACCTAATCACTTGTTTTATTAGGTCTTAATTAGGTATAAGCTTTGTCTTTATCTTAATTAAGTTGACTTTTGTCAAAATTCAAACTGTTTTCAACAAACGATCAAAGTTTTTCAAACGACGAAACCTCGCGTTTTTTAACAAAACAATCAACCATGTTTTATAAAATAAAACATGGGCATCCCTTATGGTATAAGTCCCATTCCCTTGTATAAAATTAGGTTTTTCTCATTGTATATATACCTATCTTTTTATACCGCGATCAATTTGATTTAAACCCTCGAATAACAAGATCAAAAATTAGGGTTTTATTCAAAATCTTCCTGGGCCTCCCTCAAGGTATAAGTCCCAACCCCCTTTGTAAATATTTGTTTACATAGATTTGAATAAACTCATTGGGCCTCTCCCCGAGTATAAGTCCCAATTCCTGTGTACATAACCTTGTTCGATAAACCGTTCATCCTTAAAGGTATATTTCCTTCATAAACTCCCATGTACACTCACACTTTGTCATATATATGTGCTTGTTCATATACTTGTTCATGTTTGTTCATACTTGTTCATGTGTTTGTTCATATTATATATGCTTGTTCAACTTAGTACAACACTAGGTTCCCCATAGCCTCCTATTGGGCTTCGTGCAAAGAATCTCCCTTAGTTTAGGTTAGGACATAGAGTATGGTTTCCCGGTGAAATTGCTCTAAGAGCTCAAACCAACTATACCATGCCTCCTCTTGGGCTTCGTACAAACGACTTGTCCCTCCCATAGCCTCCTCTTGGGCTTACAATGCAAGGACCCTCGATTGTCCCTCCCATAGCCTCCTCTTGGGCTTACAATGCAAGGACCCTCGGATAGCCTCCTCTTGGGCTTCGTACAAGGACCCACAGGCTTCTTAAAAGCATCCCCATATCCAAATCAAATACCTTAGGAGATTAGACACATATCATCTCTATGATAGGAGTATGTCTTCTATATCATCACAATCAATCAAACTTTTTTTTGCCACGAGGCTGGCTAATCAATCAAACCTTTTTGCCAGAAGGCTGGCTTATCAAAAATTTTTGTCACAAGGCTGGCTTATCAAAAGTTTTTGCCACAAGGCTGGCTTATCAAAACTTTTTTCCACAAGGCTGACTTATCAAAAGTTTTTGCCACAAGGCTGGCTAATCAAACTTGTTTTTGCCACAAGGCTGGCTAAACAAAAATCATCTTTATCATTCTAAGAACCATAAGTGGCACAGCCCAGGTCTTATAATGAAAAGATTCAAACAAATCAAACAGATGTATGTGATGATATAGATTAGATACATCGAGCATTTAGATGTCATTTGTCTCTTATCCTTTGCTTCCACTAGCATAAGTGGGAACTACGATTGCTCTGACTTTCTCAACATCCCTTTGAGAATACGTAGGCACAAGGTCTTATTCCTTGGCGAGCAAAACTTATATCTCCCTCAAACCACTCAAACCCTAGCACCCGTAGACCCCGAGCTACAGATGCTCTGATTCCCTCTAAGGGATATGTATGCAGAAGATTGCGATGATCTTTGCGAGCATAATCAAACAAACACCTTAGGTCCCACCTATCTCACAACAGAAAACCTCCCCAATAGAATAGCAAGAAATAAACAGACAAACATAACAAAGAAACCTATAGAGTACTATAGATACGTTGGGTGCTAATACCTTCCCTTCGTATAACCAACCCTCTTACCCGGAATCTCTCCCCCTTTTTGCATTGCTTTTAATTTTGTATTATTTGCATCGCATATCTTTTAAGGTTTGTGCAACTTTTTTCCTTTTCCTATTTTGGAAACAATAAAAAGTTTGGTCGTGACAAAAAACAAAAATCATTTTCTTGAGCCCGAGCCCAGAGAAGGCATCTGGTGTCTCATCCCGATTTTCACGCGACAATAATCATTTGATAAGGGCTGAATCCTAATGATGAGAGGATTCAGTGAAGGGCAAGATTCCCATTGTGTGGAATTTGTGCTGGCAGGGCCATATCTGGATGATGTTAGATCGGACGGTGGGTGATTCCCATTGATGATGTTTGGTACTACATGCATAGTGTCAGTTTCATACATGTGCATAACTTTTATAACATGAATGATGTATTCTGTGTTATGACTCGATAATTGATGAAGATGTGTATGACGGAATGTCTGAATATGAAACAATTGGGTGAATGATATAACTATGATATATTGTTATTTATGATGCAATAACATTGGTTAACTATGATGAGACTCACCCTTACTTGTTGTCATTTTTCAGATTGAGGATAGCGGCTTGACTTGGTGAGGATTAGCTCATAGGTCGGTTTAGTAGTTGTGTCAGGTGTCATGCTCTGGTAGATGTAACACTAGGAACGCGATGTTTTGAGTTCTAGATGATAACTCTATTTGTTTAGATTATTTTTTAAGTCTGATACATTAACGATGTGATGTTGACTTAACGATTTATTTCCGCTGTGTAAACATGATAATTGAATTATGAGTTATGTTTAGATGTTCTCGGTGAATGCATGACATATGATGAATGTGGTTTTCTTTATTTATGAATTGTGACGCCTTTCTGCATGTTACTCTGATTTAATTTCATTAATTGCCGCGGGGTATTAGAGGGGTGTTACAATAGTGGTATCAGAGCATAGTCGGTCGTTGTGACCAGAGTCTTAGTGTCAGTCTTTCCTGTGTATGCAACTAATACGAGTTATTTGTCGATACTTTTGTTTTGAATGAATTGTTTGTGATTAAGCAGAACAATGGCTGGAAGAGGAGGAAGAAATGATGATGCTATCGCTGAGGCTCTGGGCATGATTGCTGGTGTGCTTGGAGGAAATGCTGTCGGAGCAGGGATTGGTGCTTATAGGCAACTGGGGAACTTTCAGAGGAACAATCCTCCATTGTTCAAAGGTACGCATGATTCTGAAGGTGCTCAAAAATGGCTAAAGGAGATCGAGAGGATTTTCATAGTCATCGATTGTGCTGAGAATCTCAAGGTGAGATATGGCACACATATGCTGTCTAAAGAAGTTGATGACTGGTGGATGGCAACCAGAGTTGAACTGGATACTGATGGTATAGAAATTACTTGGGCTGTATTCAAAAGAGAATTTTTGAGAAGGTATTTCCCTGAGGATGTTAGGGGCAGAAAAGAAATTGAGTTTCTGGAGCTGGTTCAAGGTAATATGACTGTACCAGAGTATGCTGCGAAGTTTGTTGAGTTGGCAAAGTACTATGTTCACTATAACAATGATGAAGCTAGTGAGTTCTCAAAGTGTGTCAAATTTGAGAATGGCCTTCGTGATGAGATCAAGCAAGGCATTAGATACCAGAGGATTCGGAGGTTTGTGGACTTAGTGGGCTGTAGCAGGATTTTTGAAGAGGATAACATCAAGCTGAAGTCATCTCACTCTCGCGAGTTAAAAAAGGGTAAGAAACATATGGATAGAGGTAAGCCATATGGTAGAGGTAAATCAGCTGATTGGAAGAAACCTAGTGAAGGAGATTCTGGTACTCGTATCAGATGTTATAATTGTGGTGAGTTGGGACATCGTAGGAACGAATGTAAGCTGGAACAGAAGAAGTGTTTCAAGTGTGACCAAGTGGGCCATATTGCTGCTGACTGCAAGAAGAAGGTTGTGACTTGTTACAACTATGGTGAAGAGGGTCACATTAGTCCGAATTGTACCAAGCCAAAGAAGAACCAATCGGGAGGAAAGGTTTTTGCCTTGACCGGGTCAGAGACTACTCCAGAGGATAGATTGATTAAAGGTACGTGTTTCATTCATGGCACACCTTTAGTTGCGATTATTGATACTAGAGCAACTCATTCTTTTATTTCTTTGGATTGTGCTAAGAGGTTGAATTTAGAGATATCTGACATAAATGGAAGTATGATTATTGACACTCTTGCGTCGGGTTCAGTAACTACTTCATCTGCCTGTTTGAATTGTCCGGTTGACATTTTTTATAGAGAATTTGGGATGGACTTAGTGTGTCTTCCTTTGAAACAACTTGATGTAATCCTGGGAATGAACTGGTTGGAATTCAACCGTGTTCATATCAACTGTTTTGCGAAGACGGTAATTTTTCCTGAAGCTGTCAGTGCCGATGATCTAAACATGACAGCTAAGAAAGTGAATGAAGCTATCGGAGATGGTGCAACTGTATTTATGGTGTTTACGTTGATGGATTTGAAAGAAAAAGTAGCGATTAGCAAACTACCGTTGGTATGTGAATTTCCAGAAGTTTTTCCGGAAGATGTGAATGAATTACCACCAGAAAGAGAAGTAGAATTTTCTATTGATTTGGTTCTGGGAACTAGTCCAGTGTCGATGTTGCCGTATTGTATGTCGCCGTCTGAGTTGGCTGAACTGAAGAAGCAATTGGAAGAATTACTTAAGAAGAAATTTATTCGTCCGAGTGTTTCTCCGTGGGGTGCGCCTGTGTTGCTAGTAAAGAAGAAAGAGGGTTTGATGAGACTGTGTGTCGATTACAGACAATTGAACAAAGTTACTATCAAGAATCGGTACCCACTACCGAGGATTGATGATTTGATGGATAAGCTGGTTGGAGCGTGTGTATTTAGTAAAATTGATCTGAGGTCTGGGTATCACCAAATTCGTGTGAAAGATGATGATATTCAGAAGACTACTTTTAGGACGAGGTATGGACATTATGAGTATTCGGTAATGCCGTTTGGAGTTACTAATGCACCTGGTATTTTTATGGAGTATATGAACAAGATCTTTCATCCTTATCTCGATAAGTTCGTGGTGGTGTTTATAGATGATATCCTGATATATTCTAAGAGTGAAGAGGAGCATGCGGAACATCTCAGAACTGTGTTAGAGCTATTAAAAGAGAAGTAACTTTTTGCCAACTTATCAAAGTGTGAGTTTTGGTTGGAGGAAGTCAGTTTTCTTGGACATGTGATTTCTAAGAATGGTATTGCTGTTGATCCTACAAAGATAGAAGCGGTATCTCAGTGGGAAGCTCTGAGGTCCGTGCCAGAGATTCGTAGTTTTCTGGGTCTTGCAGGTTACTACAGGAAGTTTATAGAAGGCTTTTCAAAGTTAGCATTGTTGTTAACTAAATTGACCAGGAAGGGTCAGGCCTTTATTTGGGATGCAAAATGTGAAGAAGGATTCCAAGAGTTGAAGAAGAGGCTGACAAGTGCTCCTATCTTGATTTTTCCGAATCCGACAGAATCGTTTGTGGTTTATTGTGATGCTTCGCTGATGGGTTTGGGGGTGTGTTGATGCAGAATCAACAAGTAGTCGCGTATGCGTCGAGACAACTCAAAGTGCAAGAAAGGAATTATCCAACTCATGATTTAGATTTAGTAGCTGTGGTGTTCGTTTTGAAGTTGTGGCGACATTATTTATATGGTTCGAGATTCGAGGTGTTCAGTGATCATAAGAGTATGAAGTATCTCTTTGATCAGAAGGAGCTGAATATGAGGCAGAGAAGATGGTTAGAACTCCTCAAAGACTATGATTTTGGTTTGAATTACCACCCTAGTAAGGCAAACGTAGTTGCTGATGCATTGAGTAGGAAGACTTTGCATATGTCTATGCTAATGGTGAAGGAATTGGATTTGATCGAACAATTCAGAGACTTGAGTTTGGTATGCGAAGGTACTCCTACTAGTGTTAAATTGGGTATGCTAAAGTTGACTAGTGGTATTCTTGCAGAGATCAGAGAGGCTCAGAAAGCGGATGTTGAGTTAATTGATAAGATAACTTTAATTAACCAAGACAAGGGCGGTGAATTTAGAATCGACGAGAATGGTATACTGAGGTTTGGTGATCGAGTTTGTGTTCCTGATGTTGTCGAACTTCGAAAAAGTATTCTGGAAGAAGGACACCGTAGTGGATTAAGTATTCATCCTGGTGCTACCAAGATGTATCATGATTTGAAAAAGCTGTTTTGGTGGCCTGGAATGAAGAAAGAAATTGTTGAGTTTGTGTATTCTTGTTTGACGTGTTAGAAGTCAAAAATTGAGCATCAGAAGCCATCTGGGTTTATGCAACCGATGTTTATTCCTGAGTGGAAGTGGGGTAGCATATCAATGGTTTTTTCTGGTTTACCGAGAACTGTCAAGAATTGTGAAGCTATCTGGGTCGTGGTGGACAGGTTGACGAAGTCTGCATATTTTATACCGGTAAGAATGGATTATCCAATGGAGAAGCTGGCTCAGTTATATATTGAGAAGATAGTTAGTCTACATGGTATTCCTTCAAGTATCGTGTCAGACAAAGATCTGAGGTTTACGTCGAAGTTCTGGGAAGGTTTGCAGAAGGCTTTGGGTACTAAGCTGAGATTGAGTTCTGCTTATCATCCGCAGACGGATGGACAAACTGAGAGGACGATTCAGTCGTTAGAGGATTTGTTGTGGGCTTGTGTGTTGGAAAAAGGAGGTGCTTGGGATAGTTATCTGCCTTTGATTGAGTTTACCTATAACAACATTTACCATTCGAGTATCGATATGGCTCCGTTTGAGGCATTGTATGGTAGGAGATGTAGAACGCTGTTGTGTTGGTACGAATCTGGTGAGAGTGCTGTAATTGGACCAGAAATTGTACAACAGACTATAGAGAAAATTAAGATGATTCAAGAGAAGATGAAAGCTTCTCAGAGTCGTCAGAAGAGTTATCATGACAAGAGAAGAAAAACACTTGAGTTTCAAGAGGGAGATCATGTGCTTATGAGAGTTACTCATATGACGGGTATTGGTCGGGCCTTGAAGTCAAAGAAGTTGACTCCGCGTTTTATTGGACCATTCCAAACTTCTGAAAGAGTGGGATAAGTGGCATATCGTATGGCTTTACCGCCGATGCTTGCAAACTTGCATGATGTATTTCATGTATCTCGGTTGAGGAAATACATTTCGGATCCGTCCCATGTGTTCCAAGCAGATGATGTATAGGTAAAAGATAACTTGACGGTTGAGACTTTGCTTGTGAGGATTGAAGACCGAAGACTGAAGCAGTTGCGTGGCAAGGAAATAGCTTTGGTCAGGGTAGCTTGGGGAGGACCGGCTGAGGGAAATGTTACACGGGAGCTAGAGAGCCAGATGAAGGATTCTTATCCGGAACTCTTTACCTGAGGTATGTTTTCGAGGACGAAAACTCTTTTAGTGGAGGAGAGTTGTAACACCCGTATAATTTTAATTTTAATTTAAATTGGATATTGGATTAATAATTGGAATTATTAGGGATTTTATGAAAATAATGGAAAAGAGGATGGTTTGTGGCATTTGGGCCATGTGGGAGATTAGTAAAAGAAAGGGGTGTGTTGTAGTAAAGTCTTTACTAATTTTATTATTATTTTTCATAAAATAATTAAAATTGGGGAAAGAAAGTACCGAACGTGGAAAAGAGAGTCTGAAGGTGGGAACACGAAGAACTGAAGAAGGAGAGACCAAAGATCAAGAACTCTTGACTAAGGTAAGGGGGGACTCTCCATTTAATCTCTATTATTGTGTTGTGGATGATGATGTTGATTAGGAGTATTGTTTAGATCAATAGGTTTTATGTTCTGATTTTACTGTTGGTGTTCATCATTTGGGTTGAAATCTTTGACTGTGAATCCCTAAAAACTGATTAGATTTAGGTTGTGATGCGTAAAATCGAATATAGAGTCATATACTATTGATGTTGGATGAATCCTATGCTGTTTAGAATGTGGAATTTCTGGTTTTAGACCCAAATCGTAGGCTGAAACGAATGGATTCGCGAAGAAGATGAATGGGTAAGTTGCAGTTTTTTTTGAAACTGCTGTCCATTTGCGTATGGTACGCGTATGATACGCGTACAGGGGGGTGGTACGCGTATGGTACACTCCCCAATTGTGCATCAGAATGCACCTTCTGATGATACGCGTATCGTGGCTGGTAGGTACGCGTATGGCTTGTTGGTACGCGTATGTGTGTGTTTTGTGTGGAAAACTTGTTCTGCTCATACGCGTATGATACGCGTATGGTACGTGTGTTGTGGATTTTTGGCCCTGTTGGTACGCGTATGGCCAGCGTGAGATGCAGATTTTTGCTGTTTTGTGAATTTTGAAAGTCTGATGACGTGTAACTTTTGAACTGATAGATCTGTATGAGTTATTGTTATATGATTTATTGAATGATGTTAATGTATATATGAACATGCTTGTAAATGATGATGATGATGATGATGATGATGATGACGAAATGAGTATAAGATGATGCTACTCAAAAAATGATGATGATAAAAGTATGCTGTATATATGTTTGCATGCATTCATAATCATTTGATAAGGGCTGAATCCTAATGATGAGAGGATTCAGTGAAGGGCAAGATTCCCATTGTGTGGAATCTGTGCTGGCAGGGCCGTATCTAGATGATGTTAGATCGGTCGGTGGGTGATTCCCATTGATGATGTTTGGTACCACATGCATAGTGTCAGTTTCATACATGTGCATAACTTTTATAACATGAATGATGTATTCTGTGTTATGAATCGATAATTGATGAAGATGTGTATGACGGAATGTCTGAATATGAAACAATTGGGTGAATGATATAACTATGATATGTTGTTATTTATGATGCAATAACATTGGTTAACTGTGATGAGACTCACCCTTACTTGTTGTCATTTTTCAGATTGAGGATAGCGGCTTGACTTGGTGAGGATTAGCTCATAGGTCAGTTTAGTAGTTGTGTAAGGTGTCATGCTCTGGTAGATGTAACACTGGGAACACGATGTTTTTAGTTCTAGATGATAACTCTATCTGTTTAGATTATTTTTTAAGTCTGATACATTAACGATGTGATGTTGACTTAACGATTTATTTCCGTTGTGTAAACATGATAATTGAATTATGAGTTATGTTTAGATGTTCTCGGTGAATGCATGACATATGACGAATGTGGTTTTCTTTATTTATGAATTGTGACACCTTTCTACATGTTACTCTGATTTAATTTCGTTAATTTCCGCGGGGTATTAGAGGGGTGTTACACGATACACCAAAACACATAATCGGTTACACATACAAAATTTTGAGTTTCTTGAAAAATGTTTCAGGCGTAACCGGTTATGCCAAAACCCGTAACCGGTTACCACTAAAACTGTGGCAGTTTTCTGCATATTTTATTTTACGAAAATCCTTTTCAAAACATTCCCCAAGTCCCAATTTTGATAGATAATCATGTACCCCAATTTCACACTTTGATTTCCAACAACACACAACCTTCACATCATTCAACAAACACATAATTCATCCAAACATACAGCAAAATCACATCATTACACATCAATTACACCAAAACATAGAAAAAAGAATAACCCTAGAGAAATAAGCACACCCACCTGCATGGTATCATGAAATCCCTTATATAAGAGGAAGTCTCATCCTAACCTTAGATGATGAGCTCGAAACTTCTCTAATGGAGATTCTACTTCCTATGCTCTGGCTCTCTTCTTCTTCTCTTCTCTTTTTCATGTTCTATCAGTTATGTCTCTCTATTCCCTTCTTTTTCTGATTATAATATTATTATTATTTATTATCCTAACTAATTAAAATAAATATTATCCCAACTAAACATTTATTTAATTAATATTCCCCCTAATACTATTAAAATAATTAAAATAATTCTAATTAATTATTAATACTAGTTCCACTTCTACCACCCCAAACCTCTACGTTTTTACTCCAACACCCCTTACACCTTAAAACATATATTTCTAAGGCTATTGTGCTACACTAAAGGACTCTTCCAACACAACAAATCAACAACAAACACAAACAATCACACAATTTATTTACAAAAATTAATTAAATAAAATCGGGGCGTTACAGCTGCCCTCTTTCCTTTGCAAGTTCTCATATTATGGCCCATAGATCCACATTTGTGACATGTTAGAGTTGGAAGATTCCATGGCAAAACATGTGGATTTTTCGATTCATTGTTAGTTTTGTTTCTTGTTTTCTCGGGGCATCCAATTTCCCTTCTCATCACAGGTGGATTGACGATTAATGCATCATCTACAGGCCATAATTGGGGTCTATTAGTTGGGTAGATGATGTGTGAGTAGGTTTTGAAAAGTTGATTTCTTGCATAATTACAACACAATATTCAGAAATTTGATTCACACTATAGCATAACATAATATGCAACATATTTCATGCATACCTGTAATACTCAGAAATATATTCCTCGGGTTGTTTTTTGGTGTGCCATATGCATGATATTGCATGGCTAAAAGGGATACCAGACAAGTTCCATTTTCTACAAGCACAAGTTCCTTCTTTAAGGTTGACACATTATGTTTCTATACCATTTGTTACCCCAAATATAGCCATGACATCATCACCATGCCAAGTTGGAGTCCAACTTTCAGCAAAACTTTTATTCTTATTAAGCACTAGCTAGGGTACAAATTACTAGCATATTTAACCATCTTCACTATTCACTTCAACATCCTTGTCCACTTCTACATTATCAACCACTACAACATCATTATCATCAAAACTTATGCCATGCCTTATTTCGGCCTCATCTACAATGTCAGGTTCACTAATGTTATGCTCAACATACAAATCTACAATGTCGGGTTCACTAATGTTATGCTCAACATACAAATCTACAATGTCACAACCATCAGCATCTTTTATCAGTTGCAACACATCATTGTCACAGTTAAGTGTTCTAAGGCCACGAGTAAAGCTCATCGTAAGGTTCAAATACCATATACATTTAATGTCTCTATACCTCTCTTTCTTAATAAATTCCAACAATTTCATATAGGACATGTAGTCAACATCCCATTTCCAACTCATTTCTGAAACAAACCCACTAATATACAATCTCACAGGGGTGTCAACCAGTCTACCTCCAAGATAAATTATAAGCCTAATTTTCTGACACACGGATGGCCTGGAATAGATGATACATTATAGTTAGAATGAAACCACAAACAAGACATAAAAAATGCACAACTATGGGGCCACAGACCCTAAAAGACAAAACATCATAATGTTAGAACATAGTTTGGTTCTAATCTTATCTTAGTGTTTTAATGATAACAATTAAATAAATTTTGTATAAGTAAATATGATACTCTAATTATATATCTCTTATTTCAGAAGAAGTTCTAAACATATGTTGAAGTTCAAGCAAAACAAGTACCATCAGAACTTGGACTACATACAAATGCTAAAAGACAGTCACACTGAACTCTAAAGAAGATCTAATGAAGAAACTTCTTAAAGCACCAACCACTGAAGCATAATTCTGATAGACGTTATTTCTACAAATTCAGAAAGAAGATTTCTTGAAGAAATACAAAGATAAAATACTATGACAGAAGAAAGATTACCGTTGGAGACATAATGATTATTAACGGCTAAAAGAAGACTTAGTAACAAGTCTCAAGAAGCGTGGAAAGCAAGTTTATCCAAGATAACACGCAAACATGAAAGACAGTCACGCTGAACTCTAAAGAAGTTCTAATGAAGAAACTTCTTAAAGCACCAACCGCTGAAGCATAATTCTGATAGACGTTATTTCTACAAATTCAGAAAGAAGATTTCTTGAAGAAATACAAAGATAAAATACTCTGGCAGAAGAAAGATTACCGTTGGAGACATAATGATTATTAACGGCTAAAAGCATATTTAGTAACAAGTCTCAAGAAGCGTGGAAAGCAAGTTTATCCAAGATAACACGCAAACATGAAAGGCTAAGCTAGCCTATTATCCAGCATCGGACAAAATCTTCAAAACGCTATAAATAGAAGATCATTTTGAAAATGAAAAATAAACAACACAAGAGAGCTCATACATGATATATTCAACACAAGCGAGATACAAGTTAGCACGCTCAAAGAAAATATCTCATACTTGAACACTTATACTGAAAGAAAAGATTATTGTTCAATGTATCAATTTAAATTCATCTTTATTGTACTAAACTTAGTGAAAAATCACAGTTATGATACAACTTAGATTAAGAAGCACTTAACATCACTTGTTAGAAATTCTTTCTGTAATCGTTTCTTGAGTAACCAAGTTATGGTTAGGATTCTCAAGAAGTCAAAGTTTGTACTCCTTGAGTAACCAAGTTGTGGTTAAGATTCTCAAGAAGACGTTGGTTGTTGCCTTCGTGGATTGTTGTAATCAGTTTTCGATTAGTGGATTAAGTCCTCGACTAAGAGAGGCGAAATCACCTTGGCGGGTGGACTGGAGTAGTTGAGTTATAACGAATCAGGATAAAAATATTGATTCATTTTTATATTGCAAAAAGAAACCACTTATTCAACCCCCCCTCTAAGTGTTTTCATACCCTTCAATTGGCATTAGAGCACTTAGTTCTGGGTGCAAACACTTAACCGTGTCAGAAAAAGATCCAGAAGGAAAACACTATGGCAAATGAATTAAACAACAATGGTTATACAAGACCTCTTGTGTTTGATGGAGAAAATTTTGAGTATTGGAAAGATAGACTAGAAAGTTTTTTTCTAGAACAAGATCCTGACCTATGGGATATTGTAGTAGATGGCTACAATCATCCTGAAGATGCAGGTAAAAAGATAGATAGGAAAAACATGACTGGTAAAAAAAATAAAGAGTTCAAAAGTCATCACAAAGCCATAACTATACTGCTAAGTGTTATCTCACATGCAGAATACGAGAAAATCACAAACAGAGACACAATGCATGATATGTTTGAGTCACTCAAAATGACTCATGAAGGTAATGCTCAAGTCAAAGAGACAAAAGCTCTGGCCCTCATCCAAAAGTATGAAGCCTTCAAAATGGAAGATGACGAGTCCATTGAAGCCTTGTTCTCAAGATTTTAGACTCTTACTACTAGCTTGAGAGTTATGAACAAAGGATACACAAAAGCAGATCATGTCAAGAAAATAATCAGAAGTCTACCAAGAAGATGGGGACCAATATTTACAGCGTTCAAAGTCACAAAAAATCTTGATGATGTATCCCTTGAAGAACTCATCAGTGCGTTAAGAAGTCATGAGATCGAACTGGATGGAAATGAACCTCAAAAGAAAGGTAAGACTGTCGCTCTTAAATCTACTAGAAAATTTGAAACTAACACTTTTTAGGCTGAAGAAGAATTCTCGAGTGAATCCGGATCGGAAGAAGAAGATGAGCTATCTCTTCTTTCCAAAGAATTAACCAACTCTTGAAGCATAAGCAAAGGAAGTTCAGAAAATTCAGAAGACCAGATTATAAAGGAGAATCGTCTGGATACAAGAAAACTAGCAGAAAAGGTGTTGTATGCTATGAATGTAAGGAACCAGGACACTTCAAGAATGAATGTCCCAAACTGCAAAGAGAAATGCCAAAGAAAAGATTTGAAAAGAAGAAAAGTCTGATGGCCACGTGGGATGATTCGAAATCTTCTGAAGATGAAATCTAACTCTGAAGATGAACATGCAAACCTAGCATTCATGGCTACTACAGAAGATGAATCAGGCTCAGATTTAGAAACGAACGAGGTATTTTCTGAACTCACTAGAGATGAGCTTGCAGAAAGTTTGTCAGAACTTCTGGAAAATCATAGTAAATTAAGAATCAAATACAAGAAACTTAAAAACAATATTGTAGTTGAAACACGGAAACTTAAAGTAGAGAATTCTGATCTTAAAGAAAATAATATGAAACTCATAGAGGAATTGAAAACTTAAAATATTTCTAAGTCAAATATTACTTCAAGTTCTAAAGATATTCTAAAAGAATATGACTCTGGTTTTCAAAGATTTCTTGCTATAAGTATAAACAGAAGCAAGATGGCTTCTATGATATATGGTGTAAGTAGAAATAATAGAACAGGAATTGGTTATGAGACACCCATGGGAAAAGAACCATATCAATCTAAATTGGTTGATGAAATGAACATTACATGCAAACCCTTGCACACACAATTTAATTTTGGTCACACTCATGACATAAAATATACATCATATTCTGATAACTCCTATGCTAAACCTAAGTTCAAACAGAACTTTAGGAACACTAACACCAAAGGACCCAAAAAGATATGGGTACCTAAGGAAAAAATAATTTATGTTGCAGATGTCTTTAGCGGTGAAGTTAAAACACCAGTCATGGTACCTGGACTCTGGATGCTCACGTCACATGACGGGAAGAAAGTCTATGTTCCAAAGCTTGGAACTTATATATGGAGGAGGCGTTGGATTTGGAGGGAACCAAAAGGGAAAGATTATTGGTTCAGGAACTATCGGTAACGGTAACTCTCCCTCTATAACTAATGTTTTACTAGTAGAAGGATTAGCTCATAACTTGTTGTCTATAAGTCAATTAAGTGACAACAGCTATGACATAATATTTAATCAAGAGTCTTGTAAGGCTATTAGCCAGAAAGACAGATCAATCCTTTTTACTGGTAAGAGAAAGAATAACATTTGTAAAATTGATCTTTCTGAACTTAAAACTCAGAAAGTAACTTATCTTCTGTCTGTTAATGATGAGCAATGGGTTTGGCTCAAAATATTGGGACATGTTAGCTGGAGGAGATTATCTCAGCTCAACAAACTCAATTTGGTAAGAGGTCTCCCAAATCTGAAGTTCAACTCAGATGCTCTTTGTGAAGCATGTCAGAAGGGAAAGTTTTCAAAAACTTCTTTTAAATCTAAAACTGTTGTTTCCTCCTCTAGACCATTAGAACTTCTTCATATTGATTTATTTGGTCCAGTTAAAACTGCATCAATCAGAGGTAAGAAGAACGGATTGGTTATTGTTGATGACTACAACAAATGGACATGGGTAAAATTCTAAAAACACAAAGACGAGTCACATACTGTGTTCTCTGACTTTTGTAACCAAGTTCAAAATGAAAAAGAGCTTAAAATCATAAAGGTTATAAGTGATCATGGAGGAGAATTTGAGAACCATCTCTTTGAGAAGTTCTTTAAAGATAATGGAATCTCTCATAATTTCTCCTGTCCTAGAACTCCTCAACAAAATGGAGTTATAGAAAGTAAGAATAGAACACTACAAGAAATTGCTAGGACTATGATTAATGAAACTAATATGGCTAAACATTTATGGGCAGAAGCGATAAACACAGCATGTTATATTCAAAATAGAATCTCCATAAGACCTATTCTTGAAAAGACTCCCTATGAACTGTGGAAGAATAGAAAATCCAACATTTCATATTTTCATCCATTTGGATGTACTTTCTATATTCTAAATACTAAAGAACATCTGAACAAGTTTGATTCTAAAGCACAAAAGTGTTTTCTGCTGGGATACTCTGAATGCTCAAAAGGCTATAGAGTATATAATACAGAAACCTTAATTGTTGAAGAATCAATCAATATCAGATTTGATGATAAGCTTGGCCATCAAAAGCCAAAGCAATTTGAAAATTTTGCAGATATGGAAGTACAGGTCACAAACTCTGAAGATTCAGAAGCTGAAAATGCATCAGAAGTTCCTCCAATCACAACTATGGAGAACTTGAGAATTTCTGAAGAACCATTTCTCAGAAGATTTTCGAGACTCACTACAAATCATCCAGAAGAAGTTATACTTGGAAACAAATATGACCCCATTAGAACTAGGTCATTTCTCAGAAATAATGAAAATTCACTATTTGGATTAGTTTCTATGATTAAGCCAACTTCAGTTGATGAAGCTCTTCAAGATACAGATTGGATTATTGCTATGCAAGAGGAACTAAATCAATTTACCATAAATGATGTATGGGATCTAGTTCCAAGACCTGAAGGATTTAATATAATTGGAACAAAGTGGGTGTTCAGAAACAAAATGAATGAGCAAGGAGAAGTCGTCAGAAACAAAGCACGACTCGTTGCACAAGAATATAGTCAACAGGAAGGTATTGACTTTAATGAAACCTTTGCCCCAGTCGCTAGATTAGAACCTATCAGACTATTAATTGCTTATGCTGCTCAATATAACATCACTTTATATCAAATGGGTATTAAAAGTGCATTTTTAAATGGTTACATTGAAGAAGAAGTGTATGTTCATCAACCCCCTGGCTTTAAAGAATCAAAATATCCAGAACATGTTTTTAAACTTAAAAAATCTTTATTTTGACTAAAACAAGCTCCCCGAGCTTGATATGAATGATTAAGTTCATTCCTTTTAGATAAAGATTTTACCAGAGGGAAGGTTGACACAACTCTATTTCGTAAGACATTTAAAAATGATATTTTAATTTGTCAAATATATGTGGATAATATTATTTTTGGAACTTCTAATATCTCTCTTGGAAGAGAATTTGCTGAGTCTATGCAAGCAGAATTTGAAATGAGCATGATGGGAGAACTTAATTCTTTCTGGGAATTCAAATAAATCAAACTTCAGAAGGAACTTACATACACCAAACAAAGTATGTCAAGGAACTTCTGAAGAAATTCCAGTTATCAGAAAGTAAAGAAGCAAAAACCCCAATGCATCCTACTTGCATTCTGGGTAAATAAGAGGTAAGTAAGAAAGTAGATCAAAAAATCTACAGAGATATGATTGGTTCATTACTTTATCTGAATGCATCTAGACCAGATATTTTGTTTAGTGTATGCTTATGTGAAAGATTCTAATCAGATCCTAGAGAGTCTCACTTGACTCCTGTCAAGCGAATTCTGAGGTATCTGAAAGGTACTACAAATGTTGGACTGTGTTACAGAAAATCCAAAGAGTTCAATTTAGTAGGTTATTGTGATGCTGATTTTGCTGGAGACGGAATAGAACGTAAAAGTACATCTGGAAGCTGTCAGTTTCTAGGAAATAATATGATCTCTTGGTATAGCAAAAAGCAAGCCAAAATTGCATTATCAACTACAGAAGCAGAGTATGTAGTTGTTGCAGGTTGTAGCACTCAGATGCTTTGGATGAAAAGTCAGTTAGAAGATTATCACATCTATGAGCGTAAGATTCCAATTTTCTGTGATAACACTTCTACTATATGTCTTTCTAAAAATCCTATTCTACATTCAAAAGCAAAACACATAGAAATTAAGTATCACTTCATTAGGGACTATATTCAGAAAGGGATATTAAGCTTAAATTTTCATTGATACAGACCATCAGTGGGTTGATATTTTCACAAAACCTCTTTTTGAAGATAGATTCAAATTCATTCTTAAGAACATTAGTATGGAATTGTGTCCAGAATAAAGTTATGTTTAATATCTAATGTGATTTCAGAATATTCGGTTGCCTAAAATTGAACTACTTGATTTATAACTTCTCAGAAGTTAAAAACAAAAATCATCTAGAAATATCTGACCTACTCGGTTCAGGAGTTTATTTTCTAAGATGAGTCAGAAGTTCAGTAAATGAAACTACTAGTTCACGTCAACCTGGGAATTTGAACACGTATTCATCCTCTAAGAGGTCGCGCGTGCAAAGCTTATGAGGCATGAGTCATTGGTAACTGTTGTATTAATTTCTCTATGTTATCCCTAATTTCAGTAATCATGACTCTACTATCCCTTGGTTATCAAAAAAAATTCTCTTCATTCCATAATGCATGTGAATCTCTGCATTGATTGCTTCTGGCTATACGTTTTCACTTCCTTCTCCTCATACTTATATAAAACCGCTCTTTTGTCAAAAATTTAATCAAGTCTTAAACCTAATCTGTGTCAAATCTCTACCCTAAACCGAACCTTTATCATTTTCTTCATGGCTTCCCAACCAACCCTCATTGTTTTCAAAGAACAATTTCTGTGGTTATCCAAAAGCACTGACCATTACATCAACTGTTTCTATCAACAAGGTTGGATATCGTACATTGGTATTCTCCGTGGTCCTATTTTCATCAATCTAGTAACATAATTCTGGAAAAATGCTTCTGTCAGTGATGACAATCTGAGAATCACTTCTTCCATCCATGGAATTCCGTTCACCATCTCTGAAGCATCCATTGCTGAAGCGACTGGGTGTCCCTCAAAACATAATGCTGCTTGTCTAACATCCTTCGATCATGCAAATGTGTTTGTCATTCCAAATGACTTGAGTAAAATGGCTCGTCGTGTGTTCAACAATCCATACTATCTTTCTCCAACAAAACAAGTCTGGTTTCATCTCATTCTCTCAAACCTACTACCTTGAGGAAAATTCCATAAGATCTTGCACTCTAGAGATAGGTTCCTGATTCATCGTCTGGAAACTAATCGGCCAATAAATCTTGTAGCCATTACTTTTGGACACATGCGAGAATCTCTTGTTGCTTTCAAACTCGGTAAAAACTTCTACATACCTTATGGTAGAATCCTGTCTGTTCTGTTCGAGTCTGCAGGTGTGGTAGAAACTCTTCGCACCACAGAACTTCCAAACAGAGATGAAGTATTGTTTGCTGAACCCTGCGAAGCCTTTCCTTTTACCGGTGGATCTTATGAATTTGACTTCTAAATATTTATGTCTTTAGTATTGGTGTCTGTATTTTTTCTTTTGTTAATGAAAATTTTCCTTGTGTCTGCATTTCTATTTTGTCATTTAAACGGGGATAACATTGAATTTGATACTTATAACAGCTTGCCTGGCTCAAAACCTCAAACATTTTTAAAATATTTCTGGACTAAATAATAACATGATATATCTAAATCAAGGAAGGACTTGTTTTTTTATGGCTACTTTTTTTTACGCTTTTTGATTATGACAAAAAGGGGGAGAAATTGATATTCTGATTATTAGACATAAAAAGAAATTGATATTCTGATAATTAAACATATGGAAAAAGTGATACATTATGATGATCTAATAAAGAATATAAAGTGATATTCTGATCTGACAGTTTTTTATGGGACATAGTCTCAAACACTTATAACTTGTATACAAGAAGTATTTGTTTTTGAAAGAATATGCAGGAAATTCTGATTCTGGGAGACGATCCTATAGAACTTCTAAAGAAGCATGCTTTGTAAAGTTGTATCAGTGAATCTTCTGAAGAAACATATTGAAGAGTAAAATACTCAGGGAAGTTATCCTTTACATTTCTCTATAAGTATTTATTTCAGGGGGAGATTCTGCATCTCCGGGGGAGATTATTTCTCTTATATACAAATTTCTGATCAGAACGTAAATGTTTTGTCATCATCAAAAAGGGAGAGATTGTTAGAACATAGTTTCGTTCTAATTTTATCTTTAGTGTTTTGATGATAACAATTAAATAAATTTTGTATAAGTAAATATGATACTCTAATTATATATCTATTATTTCAGAAGAAGTTCTAAACATATGCTGAAGTTCAAGCAAAACAAGTACCATCAGAACTTGGACTACGTACAAATGCTGAAAGACAGTCACGCTGAACTCTAAAGAAGTTCTAATGAAGAAACTTCTTAAAGCACCAACCTCTAAAGCATAATTCTGATAGACGTTATTTCTACAAAGTCAGAAAGAAGATTTCTTGAAGAAATACAAAGATAAAATACTCGGATAGAAGAAAGATTACCGTTGGAGACATAATGATTATTAACGGCTAAAAGCATATTTAGTAACAAGTCTCAAGAAGCATGGAAAGCAAGTTTGTCCAAGATAACACGCAAACATGAAAGGCTAAGCTAGCCTATTATCCAGCATCGGACGAAATCTTCATAACGCTATAAATAGAAGATCATTTTGAAAAAGAAAAATACACAACGCAAGAGAGCTCCTACATGATATAAACAACACAAGCGAGATACAAGTTAGCACGCTCAAAGAAAATATCTCATACTTGAACACTTATACTGAATGAAAATATTGAAGGATAGAAAAACACTTAGAAAGGGGGGGTTTGAATAAGTGTGACTTTAAAAAATCTTAAGATAAAAACAATGAACACAATATTTTTATCCTGGTTCGTTGTTAACCAAACTACTCCAGTCCACCCCCTTAGAGTGATTTACCTCAACTGAGGATTTAATCCATTAATCAAACTTGATTACAATGGTTGTCCACTTAGAAACACTCTAAGTCTTCTAGAGTATACTGATCACAACTTGATCACTCTAGGAAATCAACACTTAGAAACTTCTAAGTCCTCTAGAGTCTACTGATCTCACTGATCACTCTAGGAACCTTTTACAAATCAATGTAAAAATAAATGTTTACAAGAGTATTCAAATGCTTCTTAAAAAGCTATAATCACAACTGTGATATTTCTCTTAAGTTCTAAGCTTATCACTCACTAAATATTACAAAGAATGTGAGTTTGAAGATGAAGTTCGTATGTTTTGATTTCAGCAGCGTTTTGGTATTCTTGCAAGAGTTGTTCGTAATTGCTTCTGATCAGAACTTCATATTTATAGGCAATTTGAGAAGATGGTCGTTGAACTGCATTTAATGCGTTGCGTGACTAGACAGCTTTGCATTTAATGTTTTCACTGTTTTGTCAACTACCTCGAGCCATGCTTTTCTCTGCTTTTACTGACTTTGCCTTTTGTAGCTTCTAACTTTCCTTTTGTCAGTCAGAGATTAGACTTCGTAGCCTGTCATCTAGTACTAACTTCTGATCTCAGATTTTGTGAATACAACGTTTGAATAATCAGAAATAGAGTTACAGCTTGGTGCAGAGCATCTTCTCGTCTTCTGACTTTGAAGTGCTTTAGCGTGATACCATAAGAACTTTAGTGCTTCTGCTTCTGATCTCAAGTTATTCTGATCTCAAGTTCTTCTGATGCTTCATAGACCATGTTCTGATTCTGCTTGACCATCTTCTAATGTCTTGCGAGAGCATGTTTTGATGTTGCAATCCTGAACCTTATGAGTCAGTGCTTCTTAGCACTGAATTGTGCATACTCCTTATATATTTCCTGAAATGGAAAATGCATAGGATTAGAGTACCACATTGTCTTATACAAAATTCATATACATTGTTATCATCAAAACAAGAATATTGATCAGAACAAATCTTGTTCTAACAATCTCCCCCTTTTTGATGATGACAAAAACATATATAATTGATATGAATTTGCAATCAGAATATTAGATGACAAAAGATAATTTCATAGATATAGCATAAGCATATAATCAGAGTGTGTGAATATGTCTCCCCCTGAGATTAACAATCTCCCCTGAAATAAATACTAGAAGAATTTATAAATAAAAGACTTCCCTGAGTATTTTTCATTTCAGCAGAGACTTTCACTTTGCCTAGAACTTCAGAAAATTCAGAGCTTCTGCTTCTTGCTTCCATAGGACAACTTCAGAGCTTTGAAATTCTTCTTAGTTGTCATAGCATGCTTGATTGAAACAGAACATTCTTGAATGAATCAGAGCATCATCAGAGCATCTTTACATCCTGAAATGTTTCAGAACATACTAGACAAAAATTATCAGAACATAAATGTATCAGAGCATAACGTGAATGTATCAGAGCATTCTTGATAACTATCATGTATCATAGCATTCTTAATGAATAGCATATATCAGAGCATATAAGATGAAGAAAATGTATCAGAGCATATTCTCAACCGAGAACATCAGAGCATTCTACGAATGACTATCAGAACATTCTTCTTCTTGCTTCTGATCTTGAAGCTTCACAGCACTCAGCTTGCTTCTTTAGAATTGCCTTTCCTCATGTATTTGCTTCTTCATGTTGAGCTTTTTCAGAATATCTTCAATCCTGCAAAAAATCTCAAAGACATAGAGCTTGCAAATAATGTTAGGAATGTTGAGACTTAATCCCAGCAACTGATATAATAAACCAAATCAATTATCATGTTTCTACCTCTTTTTGTCATAACATCAAAAAGCATTAAAAGATTCAGATGATAAAATAACATAAAGTGAAGAAGATAACATTTCATTGATTAACAAAATATATCAGAAGAATACAAGAGGGATAAAAGCAGATGCAAGAAACAGATGCAAGAAACAAGAAGATATCTAAGACCAAGACACACTACGACTAGCCTAGTTTAGAAACTATCTTGGCCAGAAGGTTTTGAATCTCAGTAGTGCTTTCAGTCTGCGTCTTCATAAAGGATCTGAAATCATTGTGAGTTTCCTCATGCTTGTCCAGACAAGAAGCAAGATCAGCTTGATTCTGATGAAGAGCCTTCATGGTGTTCATCAGAACAGAAGGTCCAACAGAAGAAGCATCAAAGCTATTGTCCAGAACAGTAGGAATCTCAACAGCAGCATCGACCATAAGAACATCAGCTTGATTTTCCTTAAGAGGAGGTTGCATAGCAGGATGATTCTCTATGGCTTGTTTCTCAGCATCAGCTTCTGCCTCAGAAGCATCTTCAGCATATACAGGAGAAGGGATTTCAGAATCTGAATTCTCAAGAGCCAGAAGAATTTCAGCCAAGTTCTTTGGAGGTGTAGGAGCCGCAGGTTCTAATGGGTATTCAACTTCTGGATATACCATATCTGGTGCCTTAGCAAAGGGATTCTCCCTTAACCATTTGAATAAGAACATAAAGTCTCTAGTCAGAACATGGAGTTGAGGCTTCCACACAACCATAGACAAAGGATGAACTTCTTCAAGCTCATCAACAAACTTCTTCTCCTCAAGAGATTTCCAACTCCTGATGGGGTGATAGTACTTACCATCATCTAACTCCAAAAAGTAGCCAGAAGATCTAGTACTTTCAGCCAAGCATCTCTTCTGGATGTTCAGAAAATCAGTCTGAAAATCCTTCTTAAAGACTTTCCACAACTTGCGAAGAACAACATGATCCATCTTGGACTCATGAGCAGCTTTCAGAGTCTCCAATCCAGTTCTGACCTTATACTTCAACAATTCATAGCAAGCATTGATAGAGGGTTCAGGAGGATTGAAAGTGAAACAATAGTCAGGGTAAAGAAGACTATACGGTTTTGATTCTGTTGAGAACAAAGAAAGGGGGGTAGAAGATGAAGAATTTGTGGTGGAGGTGGTTGAGAGGATATTTTCAAAAGGAAGATGGGGAGAGATAGCATTTTGTGGTTGAGGGTTTTGAACAGGTGTAGAAAGAAATGGTTGGTTTCTGTTTGTGGTTATGGAAGAAGATGGAGTGACAGAAGGAGGGGGCTTTTTCTGAGGGGGGCGGTCAGAAGAACCATAAATTTTATGAATGAGCTTTTCAAGCTGTTCATCAGTTCTTTTAGGTTTGAGATTTTCTTTAGGTTTCTTCTGCTTCTTTTCTTGCTTAGAATCAGGGCCTTCTTCTGTGGCCTTTCTCTTCAGTTTCTTTTCTTTCTTCTTCTTTTCCTTCTTTCTTAACTCATCCAGAGATGGAAGAGTTCTTCCTCGAATCCAAGCAGGATCAACAGAAGTTTGAGCTTTAACGCATGACTTCAGATAGCGTTTGACAGATTTGTCTAGCTCCTCTTTGAACATATGAGAAAAACCCACAACAGGAGTTCTTCTAGTTAGAATATCTGGAAACATTGTTGAAGGAGTGGTCACTTCTTCAATCAGCTGCATCCTTTTTAGAGTCTGAGCATTCAGAATGACCCCTTGGATAGCAGTCAAGTTCTTAGATGGGCCAACTGTTCTCAGAACATCTATCAACCCACTCTCAATCAGAATATCTGAAATCATCCTTCCAAGAGGGATATTATTCCTCTTGAGGTTGGGAAACTTCTGACGATCTTCATCTCTTGATTCTTCAATATTAGTCTTCAGATGAAGAAAAAGAATGTGTGGTAGATTAACTCTCATGCCCTTTTCAATGCAGAATAATATATACTTCTGATCCTGATTGACATAGGTAGCAGCGCTTGATGATTTTATGTGATAGAGAGATCCCAGAATGATCTCAGCCTATACTCTGTAGGAAGGCTTCAAGGCAGTAGTGAAAGTAGAGGCGATACCAGAAGTAAACAACTCTCGATCAACTTTCTCCCAATCAGTTCTTCCATGAAGAGCACTAGTGATTCCATTAAAACCATCAAGACCATACAGTTTCCTTATCAGTTTCTCAGTCACAACAACTTCATGCCCTAGCACAAAGGAGATGATGGCAGTTGAAGTAACTGTTGCATAAGTCCAGAAATCCTTAACCAATATAGGATAAACGGGTCCAATCAACCTTTCAAAGTAGTTTGACCATTCTTGTATCAGCATAGCAGTTTTGGTTTTGAAATCATGTGCCATAAGATTTTCAAAATCCACCATTGTTTCACAGAGAACCTCCAATTCATTAAACGGAATTGAACACGACTTCAAAGGAGTAAATGCATATCGCTTTTGATGAACTTGATGTTGCGATGATACCTTGCGTTGAACATTCGACGATGAAGCCATGGATTCACACTGAGATTCAGGTTTAGAACTAGGGTTTATGCAAAACGAGACAGATGAACAATGATAGACAATGAACAAAGAGAGAGAATGAAAAAAGATGAAATGTTATGGAGATGAGTTTATATAGGCACGGATTTGAAATGAAATGCAATATGTTTCTGAATGAGCAAGATTACAGAAAATCAAATGTATTTAATGTTGAGTGACGTTAGGGCAAAACGTGATATTTGAAATGATTTGCACAGTTACCTAAGGCGACGTCTCATCAACTGCACGCATGCTTGTCCCTTTAGAGTGAACACGTGTTCATCTTCTGGAATAGCTAGTGACAGCTGTTTTGCTTTAAAAGAGATTCTGAATCAACTTAGACATATGAAACGTTAGTAATAACAGAATCAGAATATCTAACTGACTAACCATCAGAACTTCTTATAAAAAAACTTATCATTTCAAATCTAGTCCATATATCAGAACTTCTCATCCTTTCATTCTGGGCATAAATCCATACTGAGATTCTTCAGAATGAACTTAAACCTATCTTCAGCAAGGGGTTTTGTAAAGATATCAGCTCATTGATGGTCTGTATCAACAAAGTTTAAAGATAGAACACCCTTTTGAACATAGTCCCTAATGAAATAATGTTTAATCTCAATATGTTTAGCTTTGGAATGTAAGATTGGATTCTTAGATAAACATATAGCAGAAGTATTATCACAGAAGATAGGAATGTTACTCTCATATATCTGATAATCTTCTAGCTGACTCTTCATCCAGAGCATCTGTGTACTACATCCAGCAGCAGCAACATATTCTGCTTCTGTTGTAGAGAGGGCAATGGTAGCTTGCTTCTTGCTGTACCAGGAGATCAGGTGACTTCCAAGAAATTGACAAATTCCAGAAGTACTTTTCCTTTCAATTCTATCTCCAGCGTAATCAGCATCACAGAATCCTACTAAGTTGTATTCTTCAGATCTTCTGTAGACTAAACCAACATTAGTAGTACCTTTCAGATACCTCAGAATTCTCTTAACACCTGTTAAGTGAGATTCTCTAGGATCTGATTGGAATCTTGCACACAGACAAACACTGAATAAAATATCAGGTCTAGAAGCAGTAAGATATAGAAGAGATCCAATCATACCTCTGTAGAGCTTCTGATCTACCTTTTTACTTACCTCATCCTTACCTAGAACACATGTTGGATGCATAGGAGTTTTTGCTTTTTTGCTTTCTAAAAGATTAAACTTCTTCAGAAGTTCTTTCACATACTTGGTTTGATGAACGTATGTTCCATCAGAAGTTTGATTGATCTGGATCCCAAGGAAGTACTTGAGTTCTCCCATCATGCTCATTTCAAACTCAGCCTGCATAGACTTAGCAAACTCCTTTCCAATTGTAGCATTAGAGGTTCCAAAGATAATATCATCAACATAAATTTGGCAAATTAAAATATCCGTTTTAAAGGTTTTACAAAAGAGAGTAATATCCACTTGTCCTCTAGTGAAACCATTATCCAGAAGGAAAGAACTTAATCTTTCATACCAAGATCTAGGAGCTTGCTTCAGGCCATATAATGATTTCTTTAATTTGAAAACATGTTCTGGAGACTTAGAGTCTTCAAAAGCAGGAGGTTGGTGGACATATACTTCCTCATCTATATAACCATTTAAGAAGGCACTCTTAACATTCATCTGATATAGAGTGATGTTATGTTGAGTGGCAAAAGAAATTAACAAGTTAATAGATTCTAACCTGGCCACTGGTGCAAAGGTTTCTGTATAGTCTATGCCTTCTTGCTGACTATAGCCCTGAGCAACCAGTCTGGCTTTGTTTCTTACAACTTCTCCTTTTTCGCTTAGTTTGTTTCTGAAGACCCATTTGGTTCCAATGATGTTGAATCCTTTTGGTCTAGGAATAAGATACCACACGTCATTCCTTGTAAATTGATTGAGTTCTTCTTACATGGCAATTTTCCAGTCAGCATCCTTCAGAGCTTGATCAACAGAAGTTGGCTCGATAAGAGATACTAGACCAAATTGACATTCTGCATTGTTCTTAAGGAATGATCTGGTTCTGATAGGACCTTCTTTCTTCCCAAGGATAACATCTTCTGAGTGAGCAGAGGTGAGTCTAGAAGATCTTCTGATAGTTGACTCTTCAGAAATTCTGAGATTTTCTAATGAAGCAGCAACTTGATCTTCTGATACTTTGCTTCTGGGTTCTTCAGCTTCTGAGTTAGATACTTCAATATCTGCAAAATTCTCAAATCTGATATTGATTGATTCTTCAACAATCAATGTTTCAGTATTGTATACTCTGTAGCCTTTTAAGCGTTCATAATATCCAAGAAGGAAACACTTATGTGCCTTAGAATCAAACTTAATCAGATGATCTTTAGTATTCAAAATATAACATATACATCCAAAAGGATGAAAATAAGAAATGTTGGGCTTTCTGTTCTTCCACAATTCATAAGGAGTCTTATTAAGAATATGTCTTATGGAGATTCTATTCTGAATATAACATGCATTATCTATTGCTTCTGCCCAGAAATGCTTAGCCATATTGGTCTCGTTGATCATGGTTCTTGCCATTTCTTGTAGAGTCCTATTATTTCGCTCTACAAATCCATTTTGCTGTGGAGTTCTAGGGAAAGAGAAATCATGGGTAATACCATTTTCTTTAAAATAAATCTCAAAGAATCTGTTCTCAAATTCGCCACCATGATCACTTTTGACCTTTATGATTTTACACTCTTTCTCAGATTGGATCTGAGTGAAGAAGTCAAAGAATACTGTATGAGACTCATCCTTGTGTTTCAAGAACTTTACCCATGTCCATCTGCTATAATCATCTACGATGACTAATCCATATTTCTTCCCTCTGACAGATGATGTTTTGACTGGGCCAAACAGATCAATGTGAATAAGTTCTAGCGGCCTAGAGGAAGAAACAACATTCTTAGACTTGAATGCAGGTTTGGAAAACTTCCCTTTCTGACATGCTTTGCAAAGAGCATCTGATTTATATTTCAGATTAGGGAGTCCTCTGACCAGATTTAGTTTGTTAATCTGAGAAATCTTTCTCAAACTAGCATGGCCTAATCTTCTCTGCCAGGCCCATTGCTCTTCACTAACAGACATAAGACAAGTTACCTTATGATTCTTAAGATCTTGAAGATCAATCTTTTAAATGTTGTTCTTTCTCTTGCCTGTAAATAGGATTGAGCCATCCTTTTGACTTACAGCTTTGCAAGACTTTTGATTGAAGATTATGTCATAACCATTGTCACTTAATTGACTTATGGACAATAAGTTATGAGCTAATCCATCTACAAGAAGTACATTAGTTATGGAAGGAGAGTTACCAATACTTATGGTTCCTGAGCCAATTATCTTGCCCTTCTGATCTCCTCCAAACTTGACTTCACCAGCGGACTTAAGCACCAGGTCTTGGAACATAGACCTTTTTCCCATCATGTGCCGCGAGCACCCAGAGTCCAGGTACCATGACATGTTTTGCTTTGTCTTCTTTGCTGCCAAGGATATTTGCAACAGAAATTATCTTCTCCTTAGGCACCCACATTTTCTTGGGTTCTTTCTTGTTAGTTCTCCTCAAGTTCTGATTGAACTTGGGTTTAGCATGATAATTAACAGAAGGTACAGCATGATATTCCTTAGGTTGAGCAACATGATATTTTCTATTTTGTGTCACATGCTTCTTAGTGTGTGTAATGTGAATGCTTTTAGCATGTGAGGTGAGCCTAATATCATGGGAGTGGCCATACTTGAACTGATCATACAATGGCTTGTATGTGATTTTCATATCATCTACAGGTTCAAGTTTGTATGGGGTTTCACCCTCATAACCTATGCCAACTCTCTTGTTAACAGCATATATCATAGAGGCAAGTTGACTTCTACCAATACCTCTAGATAGGAACTTCCTGAAACTCAAGTCATATTCTTTAAGAATATTATTCAAGCTTGGAATAGATTTTTCTGAACCAGAAGATGACTCAGCATTTTTGGATAGTTTTAAAACTTTTTCTTTGAGTTCAGAATTTTCTAATTCAAGCTTCTTAGTTTCAGATACAAAGAGCTTTTTCAGCTTTTTGTATTTGATACTAAGCTTAGCCTTGATTTCAAGAATTTCAGCTAAACTAGAAGCTAGCTCATCTCTAGATAGTTCAGAAAATACCTCTTCAGAGTCAGAGTCTGATTCTGATGTAGATTCTGATTCAGCATTCATAGTAGCCATCAGCGCTATGTTGGCTAGCTCGTCTTCAGAGTCTGATTCTGATTCTGATGAATCTGAATCATCCCAAGTTACCATAAGACCTTTCTTCTTCTGGAACTTCTTCTTGGGTTTCTCCCTCTGAAGCTTTGGACACTCACTCTTGTAATGTCCTGGCTCCTTGCACTCAAAGCATGTGACCTTCTTTTTGTCAGATCTTCTGATTCCAGAAGATTCTCCTCTTTCAGGCTTTTTAGAATTTCTGAAGTTCTTAAACTTCCTTTGCTTACTCTTCCAGAGTTGGTTTACCCTTCTAGAGATCATGGACAGTTCATCTTCTTCTTTTTCTAATTCTGATTCTTCAGAATCTTCTTCCTCTGCCTGAAAAGCATTAGTGCATTTTTTATTCAAAGATTTTAAAGCAATAGACTTACCTTTCTTTTGAGGTTCATTAACATCCAGCTCTATTTCATGACTCCTCAAAGCACTGATCAGCTCTTCCAAAGATACTTCATTCATATTCTTTGCAATCTTGAATGCAGTCACCATTGGGCCCCATCTTCTGGGCAAGCTTCTGATGATCTTCTTGACGTGATCAGCTTTTGTATATCCCTTGTCAAGCACTCTTAATCCAGCAGTTAGAGTTTGAAATCTTGAGAACATTGTTTCAATGTTTTCATCATCCTCCATCTTGAAGGCTTCATACTTCTGGATTAATGGTAGAGCTTTTGTCTCTTTGACTTGGGCATTTCCTTCGTGAGTCATCATCTTTAATGATTCAAAGATGTCATGGGCAGTTTCCCTATTTGATATCTTCTCATATTCAGAATGAGAAATAGCATTCAGCAGAATAGTCCTTGACTTATGATGATTTTTGAATTGTTTCTTTTGATCATCACTCATTTCTTGTCTTGACATCTTTGCTCCACTAGCGTTTGCTGGATGTTTGTAACCATCCACAAGCAAGTCCCATAAATCACCATATAGACCAAGAAAGTAACTTTCCAATCTATCTTTCCAGTATTCAAAATTTTCACCATCAAATACTGGTGGTCTAGAGTATCCATTTCCATTTCCATTGTTGTGTTGATCATTTGAAGTAGATGTAGAAGTGGATGTAACAATATAAACCATATTGACTTAGTGTTTTTCTCACCCTGAATCTTTTTCTAACACGGTTAAGTGCTTGCACCTAGAACCGGTGCTCTGATGCCAATTGAAGGATAGAAAAACACTTAGAAAGGGGGGGTTTGAATAAGTGTGACTTTAAAAACTCTTAAGATAAAAACAATGAACACAATATTTTTATCCTAGTTCGTTGTTAACGAAACTACTCCAGTCCACCCCCTTAGAGTGATTTACCTCAACTGAGGATTTAATCCACTAATCAAACTTGATTACAATGGTTTTCCACTTAGAAACACTCTAAGTCTTCTAGAGTATACTGATCACACCTTGATCACTCTAGGAAATCAACACTTAGAAACTTCTAAGTCTTCTAGAGTCTACTGATCTCACTGATCACTCTAGGAACCATTTACAAATCAATGTAATAATAAATAATTACAAGAGTATTCAAATGCTTCTTAAAGAGCTATAATCACAACTATGATATTTCTCTTAAGTTCTAAGCTTATCACTCACTAAATATTACAAAGAATGTGAGTTTGAAGATGAAGTTCGTATGGTTTGATTTCAGCAGCGTTTTGGTATTCTTGCAAGAGTTGTTCGTATTTGCTTCTGATCAGAACTTCATATTTATAGGCAATTTGAGAAGATGACCGTTGAACTGCATTTAATGCGTTGTGTGACTGGACAACTTTGTATTTAATGTTTTCACTATTTTGTCAACAACCTCGAGCCATGATTTTCTCTACTTTTACTGACTTTGCCTTTTGTAGCTTCTAACGTTCCTTTTGTCAGTCAGAGATTAGACTTTGTAGCCTGTCATCTAGTACTAACTTCTGATCTCAGATTTTGTGAATACAACGTTTGAATAATCAGAATCAGAGTTACAGCTTGGTGCAGAGCATCTTCTTGTCTTCTGAGTTTGAAGTGCTTTAGCGTGATACCATAAGAACTTCAGTGCTTCTACTTCTGATCTCAAGTTCTTCTGATGCTTCATAGACCATGTTCTGATTCTGCTTGACCATCTTCTGATGTCTTGCGAGAGCATGTTCTGATGTTGCAATCCTGAACCTTCTGAGTCAGTGCTTCTTAGCGCTGAATTGTGCATACTCCTTATATATTTCCTGAAATGGAAAATGCATAGGATTAGAGTACCACATTGTCTTATACAAAATTCATATACATTGTTATCATCAAAACAAGAATATTGATCAGAACAAATCTTGTTCTAAAAAATATTATTGTTCAAAGTATCAGGTTAAGTTCATCTTCATTGTACTAAACTTAGTGAAAAATCACAATTGTGATATAGCTTAGATCAAGAAGCACTTAAGATCACTTGTTAGAAATTATGTCTGTAATTGTTTCTTGAGTAACCAAGTTGTGCTTAGGATTCTCAAGAATTCAAAGTTTGTATTCCTTGAGTAACCAACTTGTGGTTAAGATTCTCAAGAAGACGTTGGTTGTTGCCTTCGTGGATTGTTGTAGTCAGTTTTCGATTAGTGGATTAAGTCCTCGACTGAGAGAGGTGAAATCACCTTGGCGGGTGGACTAGAGTAGTTGAGTTATAACAAACCAGGATAAAAATACTGTGTCATTTTTATATTGCAAAAAGAAACCACTTATTCAAACCCCCCCCCCCTTTCTAAGTGTTTTCACACTCTTCACATAAACCCCAAAACACAAAAGGACCACCGTGTACATTAAAATAAGCATACAACTAGTTTCTATCGTGGGAGACAGATTAATACGTACCTGAGACAAAATTTCATCTCTTCATTACTTTTCCCGGTGGCAGCAGGAATCTCTATAGCTAATCCTGAAGCTTGATGAAAAATGGTTATGGAAGAACGTACCTGAGACAAAATTTCATCTCTTCATTACTTTTCTCGGTGGCAGTGAGAATATCTATAGCTAATCCTGAAGCTTGATGAAAAACGGTTATGGAAGAACGGTTGAAGAATTTTTGGGTATTGGAAATTTAGGGTTGATCGCAACAAGGAAGAAGGTGAACTTTTTTAGGGTTCTTCATACTAACAATGCGGTTAGATGAACGTTCCTGGGTTTATAATGATTCACCTTAATAATGTTTAAGCATAAAAAATGTTTCCATAATAATTTTAATACTTTATTAAAATAAACTCAGATCGAAAATGTTATTTAATAACGTGGCAGCAAGATTTTCAAATTTGATCAAACTTTCCATTGCCACGTCATAAGTGAGACTGCCACATAGCCAAATCTGATAGGAGGCCAAAAAATCCCAAAAATAATCAAAATAAGGGACCTAATACCTAGTTTTTTTAAAAGACTACTAAATTAGAAAATACAAAGAAAGTGGATCAAAACTGCATTTAAACCAAAAGTCTATATACAAAAAAGTGTTATCATGTTCTCCTAGACATTATATTTCTAAATTTATTTCAAATATATAATTTTGAGTTATTTTTTGACAAAATAAGAATTTGACTCACTTACATATAAATTTTAATGTGTGATGAGGTGCATCCGAAAATATATTTTAAATTAAAAAGATATTTTTTATTTTCCACAAAATTGTGTAACACCACTAAAGATTAAAAAAAATATTCTATTAAATAAATATTTTTTGCCCTTTACTTTCAATCCCATTATAATTTTATTTTTTAAGGACCTAAAATCTATAAAAAATTCTCATCCAACCCCATGAATCTCTTACACACCACACGAATTTTCATTTTTGCCCCTAGCTTCCGTAGATGGATCTCCGGAAGCACCCCATATTTTGAAAAAATTTGATTCCTTCCGTAGATGCATCTACGAAAGCGTAATAAACTAGTGTATATGGGGAGAAAATACACATAAAATCAGTTCAGGGATTTTTCCGTAGATGCGTCTACGGGAAGGTCTTAGCACCACATTCTTCCGTAGATGCATCTAAGGAAGTGTCTGATATAGTTTGAACCAGCATGATCACTCCCTCCATTGTTTCATTTCTTCAAACACCACATACTCCACGCCCTAAAAACCCTACTTCATCAATACTTTATATCACTCCAAGACTCAAACTTTTTGGTGCAACAAATCAAAGGGAGCTTGAAGATTTTGAATTTCAGGTAAATAATCACTTTCAACCATTACATTGTTCACATTGTCAATCACTTTTGTGTGCAGAAATGTAACTTAGCTTCCGTAGATGGATCTACAGAACGTGTTGAGGAAGAACACTTCCGTAGATGGATCTACGGAATAGTCCCTGCAGTTTTTTTCCAGCATTTTGTAATTCTGTGTGATTGATTTTTGGAAAAATAGGTATGGTGCACCCAGATAATATTTTAAGTAAATTAGCTTCTTTAGTCGATGTTAGTGCGAGTATCGATGAGGCAGTCGCAAATGTGGTAGATGTCGGAGGTGACTTTACTAGCAAGCACGACTTTGATGATCGTGAAAGCATGCTAACATGGATTCGTCAGAAATCAATTGACCTTGGATTTGGCGTGGTAATCGGAAGATCAGATAATGGTACCGCAAGAAGAAACCCGATTGTTACAATGTTGTGCGAGAAAAGCGGGAAATACAATCCTCCTTTAAAGAAGTTTAAAAAAGGCGACACGGGTACTAGAAATTACGAGTGTCCATTTAAAATCCGTTGTTATATGTTGGCTAGCAAGAAGTGGAGAAGCTCTGTTATTTGTGCTTTGCATAACCATGACTTGTGCGCAAAATTACAAGGCCACCCTATGGCATGTCGGCTCAATCCGGTTGAGAAGGTATCTATTAAAGACATGTCCTTGAATTTTGTCCAACCAAAAAATATACTTGCCACATTGAAAAGGAAGGAACCCGTCAATATATCAAACATAAGGCAAGTGTATAATCAACGGTACCGCAATAATAAGGCGATTAGGGGTGATAGGAACGAGATGCAACAATTGTTGAAAATGTTGGATGATAACAAATATATATCGCGGTACAGAAATTGCGATGATGAGGTTACGGTCCGAGATATTTTTTGGATTCATCCAGATTCGATAAAGTTGTTCAACACTTTCTCGACGGTGCTCCTTATTGATTCTACCTACAAGACCAACAAGTATCGACTTCCATTATTTGAGATGGTCGGTGTAACATCTACCGAGAAGACTTTTGTCGTTGGTTTTCCTTGGGGTGGAGATTACGCACCGGTTTCGCATTGGATGAGATTCCCGGACATGGGACATCTTATTGCGGATATATGACATCGTGTGCATTGACTTGACGCGTTACGGTTTTTCGGAAACCTTTTTCCCGCTCCGCACGGCACCTACTACAAATCTAATTGATCGTATTATATGTGTTGGATGGCTCTCCAAATCGCGTCATTTTGTACAAGTTTACTTGAAACCGGGATGCCCCATACCACCTACTTCACCGGAATGGACACTTTATCACATCGACGTCGCTGATATGTGGTCGGACCCTTTTGTGGATAGGATGCACGATTTTGAAAAGTTGAACAACACCAAGAAGGAGTCAAATGCTGAAAAGTCAAGATTAGAACCTCCAATAGATTTAGCCGGCGATAGCTCTTTTAATGTATTTATGTAGTTTCAAAGTGTAATATATATACTCTATAACATTGCAATATAATCCTTTTTGTCAAGTCTTACTTTATGTCTTTATGTGTTTATACATTTTTCCATTTGCAATCTACTGCTAGCTACTGCACTGCTTCTGCTGCAAAAACAAGCAGGGAAACTTCCGTAGATGCATCTACGGAAGATGATAATTTGAAAAATTATGGGTGTTTACCGTAGATGCATCTACAAAAAGGGGGATTTTAAAACCCTTACGTGGATATATCTACGGAACTTTTTGTGACAGAGTTTGTGTGGTCCATAGTCTCCAAAGGCTTCTATAAATTAGGGATTTCTAGGTTTGCATTACACACAAACACTAACACAAACCCTAAACACAAACACAAAAATGTCTCGCATTAGGCCGGATGGATGTCACCGAACATCAATGAAGCTTCCCGATCCTGAACCAAAATACCGCATAAGGGATGGGCATGTCATTTTCTCTCCCAACAAACCCCCCGTGCCGGTGAAGTTTTGGAATATACATTCCTTCGACAAAACTCAAGAGGATTATCATGTCTTTTTTAGAGGGGAAGTGCAAATCCGGAGAAGAAATCAAAAGGATCCAGAGGCTTAGAACAAGTACCTCGTTTGCGACCAGTAAACGGAACGTTGGTGGGTTGAAGTGAAATTCGACATGGATTGCAATCAAATGATGCATGGATTAGACGACATTGTTTTAACCGTTGTAATTTCTTAGATTTATTAGCTTTCTTAATTTTCTATTTGAAATTTCGTTGTAATATCGATTAATCAATGAATCAATGCATGGGTCTTTTATGGTTCAAAATGCTTTTGTTCTTGTCAGCTTCCATAGATAGATCCACGGAATGCTTCCGTAGATGCATCTACGAAACAAAGTAATCGTAAATTAAAAAATGGGTGCTTCTGGAGATCCATATACGGAAGCACGAGGACAAAATTGTCATTTCGGTGGTGCGCCTAAATGTTATGGGGTGGAGTGAGAAATTTTCAAATCTATATTATTCGGAACAAAATATTTAATTTTTTTAAGTTATATATTTTAAAAATAAATAAAAATAATTTTTTAAAGGTTAGTTTTAAAAATACTTTTTTTAAAAAATAAAAAAAAAAGTTATTTTTTATTTTCTAAAAATTTAAAAATTTGACTTTTTTTTACTTTTTCAAAAAATTGTAAAAAAATTAGAGTCTTGAAACTCCACTTAAATTTTAGAGGCTTTTAGTTTAAGGAGCGTACTTATTTTAGTTTCATTTTTTAAGGCATTATTTTATCCGTTTTATAAAGCCTAGTTCACCACGATGAAAAAGCACAATATCCAAAAATTTAAAATATATCTCTTAACACACCTTAAAATACATACACCTCAGCTCAGCATTTCATGAATGTTTATAAAAATACACTTCCATAGACTTTCATGCAAGAAGCCAATTAATTAGTTGAGCATGCAATACTTTTTTTTGGCTTATCATCACCGGTATAGACTGGTTCAGGAGTCAGCTCTGGCATTAAGTGGGTCAAATTCCTTCTCGATCGCAATTGCGAGGGATCGAACCGAGATTCTCCCTACCAAGTTCAATGTCAATCACCACTAGATCAACTAACAATTGATTATTGCATGCAATACTAACTTTATCACTTTTTCACATTAGGAAAAAAAAAAGCATACGTGAACGATGCACGTTGCTGTAATTAAATTAGAATTATTAGTAATATCATTAAAATTGAAGTGTGTGTCAAAATATAGAAAGGATAAATTCGAATTTTTAGTGTGTTTACCTACCTCGAAGAATGGATAAAGTAATGTATTTTTTAAAATAAAAAATTTAGGCTCTTAAATTTTAAGGGTCATTGACAGCTCTATGAGCTAACATAATTGTCTCTTTCTGTGATGTCTAACTTTAGACAATTTCTCATCCCACCCTTATACATTCTCTTAGACCCTGCATAAAATTTCTAAAATATTCTCTATTTTCGAAGATGCATCTTCAGACGCGTCCTTTTTTTACAAAATAATTAAATTTGGATATGCATATTCAAATAAATCCTATTTTTTATGAAAAAGGATATTTTCGAATATGTATCTCCGAATAAATCTTTTTTTTTTACAAGAAAGTGTATGTTTGAATATGCATATTAGAAAAGTTTGTTGTTTTTTTTTTTAATTTAGTATTTGATGGATTGGGATCCTCTCAGGCTTCTTACCTATTGCCAAGTATTCTGCTTAAATTTTAACCAATCATTGATAGTTTTTCTCACACGTACAAACTTTTTTTTTATTTCTTCCATGTGAATTTCCAACCCTTAGGTTGGCATAGGAGAAGTCGCTGCACCATTTATACGGCAAATGATCCATTGTTGTATTTCACGTATACGGATATACACACCTAATAACCATGCATCAGCAATACAACAAATATGTAAATACCAACAATTTCTCTTTATTGAGGAAAACAATTAAAATAAAATTATAAAAATATAAAAAATGCAACTAAAAACCATATTAAGTGTCTACAAATTTTTCTGGATTTTTTCAAAAATATGAAAACGGAAAATAAATCAAATAAAATAGAAAATTAAGGGATTTAAGGTTTTTAGAGTGGTGTCCCATATTTTGTCACTTTGATCCCTGAGCTTTTTACTTTAAGTCACGTACAAGTAGAAAACGCGGGAAAGCAGGGGTCAAAACATAAGGATACAATTCTTATGACTCTAATATTGATTAAAATCGTCAAAGATTCTCCAACAACTACAACAATTTCAATAAAATGTGTTGCTTGTTTTTTAAAAGATGTATTCAAAAATGCATCTCCAAATTCACCTAAAAACATTTTCAAAATTTTAAAAGTGTCTCATATAACATGTGTGGGATGAGAAATTGCCCTAGCTTTATGACCAAGAATAGATCTTTTTGTTTTTAATATAGTGGAATAGATCGTTTTGTGGGAACGCTTTAAGAAAATAACAAGAATCGATATTGCCATGTTGTCTATGCTAAGCAGATACATACCAGATTAAATACTAATCAATCTACCGATACATCAACTATTATACATTTCAATCGTCCTTGGGTATTTTTTTCAAGACATTTCTGAAAGAAGATTCTCATTTCACATTTGGGCGGGTTGTAGATTTTAATCTAAGCCTTATTAACATTTTTTACAAATGATATATCAATCCGATATTTTCAAAATATTTCAATAATTATGCTTGTGAATATACATTTACTAACTAGACTTCGTTAACTTTTTAAAATCAAAATACATCTTTAAACTTGATATCTGAAACTATAACAGCTCCAACATGAAAATAAAATCACCCAATATCATGTCCAAAATTGCTCTTTTTATTTTCCTAGAATTTTACATCATTAAGACTGAATTTTGAAAATATGCACATGGCCACTATCATGTGTATATACCAAAAGTTTGACTGCCAAGTGCCAATTGAATAATATAACATGATCACTTTTATTGTCCTTTCACCAATCAAGAGGCAGTTATTTTCCTGCTGAATCACGTCCAGAAGTTACCTAACAACTAAACATCAAAACGAGAATGGTGCTTCTTGACACTAAATTTAAAACTCGTTAACAGACATGTGAGAGCCAATTACCTCTCATCACCCAGACACTTGTTGTTCAAAACAAAGGGAAGCAACCTAAGACCCCAGTTCAATGATGGTTTTTCATGCAAATGATATCATATAACTTGGAAAAGAGCCAAATACCTGTATTTTCAATCCTATGAATGTTCCATTCAAACAGCATTTTATATATCAAGTTATATTTTTATTGCTGATCTAATTCATCACAATCATTACCAATTAGATAAATTCAAAGGAAACTGTTAAGTGGAAAATGCACTTGCTTTTTCTTCCCCCAAATATATTATAAATGACAATTCGGTAGATTGGGGAAACATCTAACAAATTCAGTAAATTTACCTATATAGTCTAAACCGGTGCCTTCGGAGTGTAGTAGTTCAATGTCAAATGCATGTCAGAATAAGCAGAGCATTTATAAACCTGTGCTGGTTTATATCAACTTAAGAAACAAGTAATGAAACAGACGAAAAGAGCAAACAAATACATTTCTATGAACAAATACCAATTTATTTGTCTCAAGGTGAAAAGATTCACATGTTACCTCAAAACAAGAGTAAACCATCCACTTTTGCAGCAATGACAAGCACTCATGTAATTTTGTGTCTGACATCTTTACTCAATCAAATGATTTCCAGAAAATGCAGGTAAAGAAAGACTACACACAATGTTTGAGATGAATTATCATAAATTACTTAAAATCAAATTTGTGAGAAAAGTTACAACAGTGAAATGCCTACCTCGACCCTTTTCTCCACAAATAATATTGATGAAAAGGAGATTGTATATTCTCAGGAAAGCTCTGAGATGGGAAAAAGGTAAATTCACCCTTGATGATGAGAAAAATTAAGACTCCAAAAGAACATATTGATGAAAGTCTCAGGATATTAAGGTCTACCTCTTTTAAATTCAAATTCTGACATCTATCGAGAAATTCCACTACTTGGAGCAATCTGGACTTCAAGACCTTCTGTAATTATGCCTTATAGGCGAACGTGATCTGCTCCGATTGTGATACCTGTCTCTACCCCCATTTTTTCCATTCCTCGACCTAGAATCCATCCCCCTTCCCCGATCTCGATTACCTCTAACTTCATATTCCCGAGATCTTTCACGTTCCAAGTCTCTATCTCTGTACCGATCACGCTCCCTGTCTCGATCTTTATCACGATATTTCTCCCTGTCACTTGAATCACTTGGTCTTTTTCTCTCAGTATCCTTCTCCTTTTGTTTTCTTCGCTCTTCTACCTCTTTTTCCCGAGCCAATCTTTCTTCTTCATGAGCCTTTTCCTTAGCAGTCTGAAATACAATATACCAACTATAATTTCAAGAAAGATTTTATAAAATTAATGTATAAATTTGTTTAGGATAAAACTCACTTTGTATTCATTTATGAAATCACGAACCATGCCATAGCCAACATGCTGCTTTCCTGCGACATGAGACTGAGTTCTTTCTGCAGCATCATTTGCTACAAGAAAAGAACCGCAAACCTCACAGAGTGCCATTTTCTTCTCCTGAAGCATTAACACTTTTTCATTTTGAGGCTGTGTTAAGACTGCCTTCTCAGTATTAAGTATCTCCACCTGAAAGAAACAACCCCCAAAAAATAAATTTAAGATGAAACCCAATCTTGAATCTTTCAAAGGTATATCCTCTCCTCGCAAAGCCATTTCTATAATTAGCATCAGAGAAACCTAATAAATCATCAATAGTATATACAAGAGAAGAAGTCGTATCATCATCTTCAGCACCTTTCGCATTAGAGCTTCAGCTTCATCAACCTTCCCAGCTTCACCAAGAGATTCAACTTGTTCCAGAAGGTTCTTTATTTTCTCCTCGAGCACAGAGAGCTGTTGAGATTTTTCAGCTGTCAGTGGTGGCGGCGGTGGTAGCTCCACCTCTTGATTAAGACGTTCGCGACCACGCTTTACTCTTTTATCCAGGTCCATCACCTGTGATTATTACCAGAAAATAGGAAGAACGTCAACATACAAAAAACACCTTTGAATGTAGGGTGAGGATGGCAAGAGATAGGTGAGTTACCAATTTCTCACAAAATTGAGAAAGTTCGGCTTCAAATTTGGGTACGTACGCATCATGTCTTGGGGAATTTTCAAAACTGAAGTCAGCAGCACATTAAAAGTGATTAAATTTGAAACTCGTCTATACAATTATTTGAAATCTAAAAAAAATCAGTTGTGGGCATATCATGAATAAATATAGGTTTTTACCTCTCTTTCAACTTGGGGTCATGTATTTTGGGGCAAGGTCCTGCATGAGTTGAAACCCATTAAAACTTATACAACAGAGTATTAAAATTGAAGAGGATGCAAAAGTTGAGTATAGAATAGTTGAAGAAAAACAGACCAAGATCACTACGCGTGTTGACGAAGAGATCGTGAGGACAAAACCTGACCATAAAGAATCCACAAACTTCTCTATCGTCCCAGCTCACTTCCTTGTAACCCCTTCTCTCTTCCTCCGTCAAGTTTCGAGCTGAATTCCAAGATAAATTGTTCAATTTAGGAATAAATAATTCAAGTGAGGAAAATAGCTAGTACCTGAACCCATGAGTTCGTCGAGGAGAGCTCTCTGAGCGTCCATAGTGAATTGAAAAGGAATTCCGATTGATGAGTAGAGGAGGATTAACAATTTTGCGTCTAGGGTTTCTCTTCTGTTGCGGTGTCGGAATCGAACAATTACGTGAAAAACTCGTTTTTGATATATCTCTTTTTCTTTTTTTCTATAAATTAATTGAAGAATTAAATATATTATTAAGCCCATGCCATTATAGCGAGTTTTATTTTACATCCTTTAAAATCTTTTTTTATTAAATGCCCCTTAGAGCATCATTATCGGTAGTGGTATTACTGATTTATGTCAGTGTGTCAGAAAATAATATTATTTTAATTCAATTGGTGTGGTATTATGATGAAAAAAATGCAAATAACAATGTTTAAAAAAAATTTACCCAAAAAACCAGATTTTGGGGGAAATTACCTGGGTGACCAGGTTTGGGAGGTGCCCTACACATAGGAGCCACCTCCCGTGGCGCCAATGTATTATTTTTTCTTCTTATGCGCCACCTGGGGTGGCGCCTTAGTTCTTCCAGAACTAATAAGCCACCTGGGGTGGCGCCTTAGTGTGCTTTATTTTTTTTTTTGATTTTTTTTTGTTTTTTTTAACATGTTTAAAAAAAACCTATTAAATAAATAATTAGACGTGCGGGGATAGTGTTTAATGATATAAATAGGGAAGTACATTACAAATACGGGACAAACATTACAAATACGGGAAATACGAGAATTTTAAAAAAAACAGTAAACATATTCTAATCTTGACCCTTATGACCGTCAGTTCCGCACCCTGGCGCTGTTCCGATCCGTTGGGAAGGTTGTCGACGACCCCCCCTAGTCCTTGGTTGTTCTCGTTGTGTTTGTGTAGGTGGGCCTCAGATTAGCCCCTCCATGCGCTCGTTGGACATGTAGTCTTGAATCCTACTGTCAAATAGTCGGGTCCCCATTCCCTCAAAGATTGGTCGTGGCGGTGGGTTGCGTCGTATGGTCGGTAAAACCCAGCGCTTGAGTTGCCTTGGAAAAAATGCATTGTTTGTTGGGGTGTGGTGTAGCCATATTGTTGGTGTTGGTGTTGGTGTTGGTGTTGTGACGATTGAGTGATCATTGGCTCGTTTGGGTCGTATTCGTCATCTGGGCCCATGTCGGGGCTGAAGGATAGAAAAACACTTAGAAAGGGGGGGTTTGAATAAGTGTAGTATCAAAACTTGTAAAATAAAAACAACTTGCACAATTATTTTTATCCTGGTTCGTTGTTAACTAAACTACTCCAGTCCACCCTTATCAGGTGATTTACCTCAACTGAGGATTTAATCCACTAATCACACGAGATTACAATGGTTTTCCACTTAGACACTGCTAAGTCTTCTAGAGTCTTCTGATCACAACCTGATCACTCTAGGAACAATCTGCTTAGATACCCTCTAAGACTTTTCTAGAGTATTCTGATCTAACTGATCACTCTAGTCCTTTACAACTTAATGTAAACAAATTCTAAGAGTATTACAATGCTTCTTAAAAGCGATAATCACAACTGTGATATTTCTCTTACAGTTTAAAGCTTACTCTCACTATATTATTACAACAGCAATAAGTGAGGTTGAAGATGAAGTTTGAGAGCTTTCAAAATGAACGGCGTTTCAGCAAAGTTTTTGTTAAGAGTTGTATGCAGTTTCGTTAACCTTTGCTTCTCTTCAGAACTTCATTTTATAGGCGCATGAGAAGATGACCGTTGGGAGCATTTAATGCTTTGCGTATTCCGTACAGCATTGCATTTAATGTTTCACACTTTTGTCAACTACCTCGAGCCTTGCTTTTGCTGTGACTACTGACGTTGCCGTTAATAGCTTCTAACGTTCCTTTTGTCAGTCAGCGTAGCCTGCCATCTTGTACTTGATTCTGATTGATCTTTTGTAGATACAACGTTTGAATATCATCAGAGTACAAACAGCTTGGTGCATAAGCATCTTCTGATCTTCTGACCTTGAAGTGCTTCTGAGCGTGATACCATTGCTTCAGTGCTTCTGCTTCTGAACTCCAGTCCTTCTGATGCTTCCATAGACCATGTTCTGATTCTGCTTGACCATCTTCTGATGTCTTGCCAGACCATATTCTGATGTTGCATGTTGAACCTTCAGAGTCAAAGCTTCTGAGCGCTGATTTGTGCATACTCTTTATATATTTCCTGAAAAGGAAATTGCATTGGATTAGAGTACCACATTATCTTAAACAAAATTCATATACATTGTTATCATCAAAACTAAGATAATTTGATCAGAACAATTCTTGTTCTAACAATCTCCCCCTTTTTGATGATGACAAAAACATATATATAAATGATATGAATTTGCAATCAGAATAACAGACGGTAAAAGACAATTACACATTTATAGCAACAGCATATAAACATAATGTGTGAATGTGTCTCCCCCTGAGATTAACAATCTCCCCCTGAGATAAATAATCTCCCCCTGAAATAAATACTGGAAGAAATTTTGCATAAAGAACTTCCCTGAGTATCTTCTATTTCAGTTGAGACGATCACACATGCTTAGATCTTCAGAATATTCACAGCTTCTGCTTCTTGCTTCCAGAGGACAGCTTCAGAGCTTGAATTTCTTCTTGAATCATTTCATGCTAGATTGTATCAGAACATTGTTGAATGTACCAGAGCATCATCAGAGCATCTTCTACATTCTGAAATGTTACAGAACAAACTAGACGAGAAAAGTCAGAGCATGAATGAATCAGAGCATAACACATATATATATCAGAGCATAAAATATGTATCAGAACATACAGAATGCATCAGATCATATATATAGTAAAGCTTAAACAAATATATCTGAGCATATAAGGACAGAGAAAAAGTTAGTGCATATTCCATCATTAGAATATCATAACATCCTTCCTTCTTGCTTCTGATTCTGAAGCTTCATAGCACTCAGCTTGCTTCAGTTTCCATGAGCTTATTCCCTTTTACAGAATTGCGTTTCCCCATGGTTTTGCTTCTAGTGTTGAGCTTTGAAAGATGTCTTCAATCCTGCAAAAACACTTAAACAACACAGAACTTACAAGTTCTTGTTAGAAATGTGGGGACTTTCACCCAGTAACTGATAAAATAAATTAGATCATTTATCACATTTTCTCCCCCTTTTTGTCATAACATCAAAAAGAATATAAAAGATTCAGATGTAGAAAACGACAAACAGAAGAACTTTTCATTGATCGAACAAACAGAGGTACAAAAGATATGCAGAGAAAGACAGATGCAAGAAGCAAAGAGACAACTAAGACTCAAAGACTAAGACCCTAGCTTAGACATAATCTTGGCCAGCATAGCTTGAATCCCAGCATTACTCTCATTCTGACTTTGGATGAAGGCGCGAAACTCAGCATTGGTTTCATCTTGCATATGCATCCGAGAAGCCATCTCAGCCTGGGTCTTCTGAATGACCTCTAGAGTCCTTGCCAGAACAGAGGGTTCACCAGAAGAAGCTTCACAACTTCTGTTCAGAGGATCAGCATTGATCACCATTGCTTCCATGGCAGTCTTCTGAGAGAGATCATGAGAAGGATTTTCCTTAACAGGAATTTCTTCAACAGAATGATCTTCAGCTTCAGCATCAGCATCTTCCATCTCAACATCATCTCCGTACACTGGAGTAGGAAGATCAAAATCTCCATTCTCAAGAGCTTGCAGAATGGCAGCTAGATTCCTTGGGGCTGAAGGACCTTCAACATCTGGAGGAGCAGCAACTTCTGGAATCACCATGTCAGGATCTTCTACAGAAGGATTTGCTCTTAGAAGGTCAAACAGCCATCTGAAATCTCCAAGCAGCACTGGATACTGAGGTCTCCAGACCACAATATCTCTGCAAGGGTTAGCTTCCATTGCAGCAGCAAGTCTTGCTCCTTCAAGTTCATCCACAAATGACTTCTCTTCAAGACAGAATCTTCCACCAAGATGAGTAAACCAGAAATCTTCTGATTGCCTTAAAAAACCATTTGGTCGAGGAGCAAGTTCTACGCAAATTTCTTGCAGTTCTCGAAAGTAGGCATCTGCTTGTCTTCTAAAGAATCTCCAGAATCTCCAGAATCTCCTCATAGCAACATCATTGAGTCCTCCTTGATGAGCTATTCTGAGGGTGTCAAAGACTCTTCCGACATTCCTCTTTACCATTTCAAAAATTTCACCAATAGGATATGCTCGACGGGTTTTTATTTGTGTACGGGCAGAGACAGGTGTTAGAAGGGAATAGGGTTGAGGTTTTCTATCAAGACACAAAGATGATTCTGCCTCGTTATCAGGATCTAACACTACAAGCTCAGGCTCAGGTCGAGGCCTGGGAGTATAGTTGCAGTCACGGAGCAATTGCTCATATGATGCAGAGTCTGGTAGGTCAGATGAGGGAGAATTATTTTGAGGTTGAGAAGAGATGGGTTCAAAGTTCGCATGAGGTGGGGGTTGAGAAGAGAAGATATTTGTGTGAAGTGGAAAGAGAGTTTGAAGGGGTTCAATCTCAAGAATAGGATTAGCAGGGGTCTGGTCAGAAACATGGTTTGTTTTGGATGGAGAAGAAGGGATGGGATCATTTGTGACAGGTGAAAGAGAAGGAGCAGGATTATTGGTTACAGGGGAAGAGGGAGGTGTGAGAACACGGACATTGATGGGTGATTCTGATGGGGCTTTTTCTGGTTGTTTTACTGGTTCAGGGGTTTGAGCAATATTAATTGGTGCAACTTCTGAACGTAAAGCAGGAACAGAATCGGGTTCAGAAAGATGTATACCTTTGGACACCTTCTGAAGAGCTACAGTCACAGCCTCCAGTTTCCTCTACTTCTTGCTCTTTGGCACTTCCACAACCACTGACTTCCCAAGAGAGATTTCTCTTCTCCTTGCAGACTCCGGATTCTCCTTCTCACACTCAGCAGTCTTCTGACCTTCAATAGTTTGAGTTGTTGGTCTTTGAATAGAGACTTCTGGCTGATTCTGAGCTTCTTCTTCTTCCTCTTCATCAGAATCTCTTAGAATCAGTTTTCTTCTTTTCTTGGTTTTCTTCTTCTCAACAACAACTTTATTTGACTTCTTTTTCTTTTTCTTCACCTCCACTTCTTCTTCTTCTTCTGCTGCTTGCACAGGGACAGGATCTACTTCAACAACAGCTTCTTGTTCCGCAACATTAACAGTAGCAACAGTAGCAGCTTTTACCTTTTCCTGATTATCAGAAGAAGGATCAAACTTTCTTTTTGTTCTCCTTTCTTTGTTGACAGCAGCAGTTTGAGTATGATCAGAGGCTTCTTTTGACAGAGCAGTGCTAGAAGTGGATGGCCTTTTTCTTTGGACTTTCTTGGGAGCTTCTTTAGGATCACCAGTATTGAGAGAGTTAAGATACTGAGTCTTAACTTCTGGAATTTCACTTCTGAAGAATTCTTCAAATTCAGCAAGAACAGGATCTCTTCTATCAGTGGTTCCGGAAGGAGGTGTTGGAGCATGACTGATAGTTTTAATAACATTCATCTTTCTTAAGGTGAATGCATCCAAACAACTTCCAGTACAAACAGTAAGATCCTTGATGGTTCCTTCAGCTTCCAGTTCCTCAACAATCTTGGAGTGTACCAGAAGATTTGTAATGATTCTTCCAAAAGGAATAATACTACTCTTCTTTGATCTGAAGGCATCTCTAGATTCCTTCACAGTTTTACACATGTGTTTGAAAATGATATAGATGATATCCACCTTCTTCTGAGTGGCAATGCAATACAGAATATATTGCTGTTCTTTGTTGATGAAATCTGCAGAATGAGTGGCTTTTCTGTGGTAGAAACAGCCTAGCAGAATTTTTGTCCAGATTTGATAAAGCTCCTTCAAATCTTTGTTAGGCTTGTTATACTTCCCATATGTATACAGAGTAGACAGAACATTATCCCATTTTTCTCTCTTATCAAGTTCGTAAACTCCTTCAGCAGATTTGAGATTAAACATTACTCTCAGAATTTCTTCAGTAACCACCACTAACTTCCCATGAACAAACGATAAAATTGATTTGGGCCAACAACAGCATGCACCCAGAATTCCTTTACCAGTTCTGGATAAACCGGTCCACAGAACTCAGCAAATAACGAGGTCCAACCTTGAAAGATCATATCATCTTTAAGATGATACTTATGTAGTTCGATATTATCAAAATCCACCATGAGTTCACAGATGACTTCTAGCTTATTTCTGGGGATAGAGCAAGTGATAACAGGAACAATAGGTTGATCTGTTTCTTTAAAACTTTGAGGAGCAGAAGAGCCAGGATTTTGAGAGGATGAAGCAGCCATTTGAGAAGTACTGAGATTCTTAGAATACTTTCTGGGTTTTCGCTTAGGGTTAGAAAAGACAGAAAAGAGGTTGCAAAAGTGCATGCAAGAACAAGGAAGATGAAAAGAGAGCGAAAAGGAACCCTAATGAATTTGAATGAAATATATAGAGGCGGATTTGAAAAGAACATGTAATGCATTTATGAGAATGAACAGTTACAGAATCAATTAAAATCAATAGCATTAAATGATGAATGACGTTAGGTGAGAGAACATGGTAATTGAAATGATTTAACATAGTTACCTAGGGCGACGTCCCGTCAGATACACTCACGCTTTTACCATCCGAGCAAACACATGTTCTCTACCAGAAAATACTTGATGACAACTGTTAGTCAAGAAGGTAACTTCTGATGCTAGGTAAACTTTTTCATCTTCTTATTCTGATTACTGATTTAGACTACCATTCTTTATGAATGATCTAGTTCTGATAGGATTATTCTTCTTTCCAAGAATGACATCTTCTGAATGAGCAGAAGTGAGTCTGGAAGATCTTCTGACAGTTGGTTCTTCAGAAATGCTTAGATTCTCCAAAGAAACTGCAACTTGATCTTCAGATTCTTTACTTCTGAGAAGTTCTGCTTCTGATGCTTTGCTTCTTGGTTCTACTGCTTCTGATATATCAATATCAAAATCTGCAAAATTCTCAAACTGCTTTGGCTTTTCAAGACCAAGCTTATCATCAAACCTGATATTGATTGATTCTTCTACAACCAATGTTTCAGTATTGTATACTCTGTAGCCTTTTGAGCGTTCAGAATATCCAAGAAGGAAACACTTTTGTGCTTTAGAATCAAACTTACCAAGATGATCTTTAGTATTCAGAATAAAACATACACATCCAAAAGGATGGAAATATGAAATGTTGGGCTTTCTGTTCTTCCACAATTCATAAGGAGTCTTATTTAGAATAGGTCTGATAGAGATTCTATTCTGAATGTAACATGCAGTGTTTATTGCTTCTGCCCAGAAATGCTTAGCCATATTGGTTTCATTGATCATGGTTCTGGTCATTTCTTGTAGAGTCCTATTCTTTCGCTCTACAACTCCATTTTGCTGTGGAGTTCTAGGACAAGAGAAATCATGGGCAATGCCATTTTCTTTGAAGAACTCCTCAAAGAATTTGTTCTCAAATTCACCACCATGATCACTTCTAACCTTTATGATTTTGCACTCTTTCTCAGATTGGATCTGAGTGCAGAAATCAAAGAACACTGAATGAGACTCATCCTTGTGTTTTAAAAACTTTACCCATGTCCAGCGGCTATAATCATCAACGATGACTAATCCATATTTCTTCCCTCTGACAGATGCTGTTTTGACTGGGCCAAACAGATCAATGTGCAAGAGTTCTAACGGCCTTGAGGTAGACACAACATTCTTAGACTTGAATGCAGGTTTGGAGAACTTGCCCTTCTGACATGCTTCACAAAGAGCATCTGATTTATATTTCAGATTAGGGAGTCCTCTGACAAGATTTAGTTTGTTAATCTGAGAAATCTTTCTCAAACTAGCATGTCCTAATCTTCTATGTCAGACCCACTGCTCTTCAGAAACAAACATAAGACAAGTTATCTTCTGATTCTTGAGATCTTGAAGATCTGTCTTATAAATGTTGTTCTTCCTCTTGCCTGTAAATAGGATTGAGCCATCCTTCTGACTTACATCCTTGCAAGACTTTTGGTTGAAGATTATATCATAACCATTGTCACTTAATTGACTTATGGACAATAAGTTATGTGTTAATCCTTCTACAAGAAGTACATTAGTTATGGAAGGAGAGTTACCAGACTTTATAGTTCCAGAGCCAATTATCTTGCCCTTCTGATCTCCTCCAAAGTTGACTTCTCCACCAGATTTAAGCACCAGGTCTTGGAACATAGACCTTCTTCCTGTCATGTGTCGTGAGCATCCAGAGTCCAGGTACCATGACATGTTGTGCTTTGTCTTCTTTGCAGCCAAGGATATCTGCAATAGGAATAATCTTTTCCTTAGGTACCCACATTTTCTTGGGTCCTTTCTTGTTAGTTTTCCTCAAGTTCTGATTGAACTTGGGTTTGGCATTATAAGCAATAGGAGGAACATCATGATAATTCTTATTATGAGTTCCATGATATTTCTTAGGTTGTGTCACATGCTTCTTGGTGTGTGTTATGTGAAAGCTTTGAGCATGTGATGTGTGCCTAATATCATGTGAGTGGCCATACTTGAACTGATCATACAATGGCTTGTATGAGATTTTCATATCATCTACAGGTTCAAGTTTGTATGGGGTTTCACCCTCAAAACCAATGCCAACTCTCTTGTTTCCAGAAACAGCATATATCATAGAAGCTAGCTGACTTCTGCCAATACTTCTAGATAGGAACTTCCTGAAGCTTAAATCATATTCTTTCAGAATATGGTTTAGACTAGGAGTGGACTTTTCTGAATCAGAAGAAGATCCAATGTTGTTGGATAATTTTAAAACTTTGTCTTTTAATTCAGAATTTTCTAACTCAAGCTTCTTAGTTTCAAATTCAAATTGCTTTTTCAGCTTTTTGTATTTGATACTAAGATGAGCTTTTAGTTCAAGAAGCTCTGTTAAACTGGAAACTAACTCATCTCTAGTTAGTTCAGAAAATACCTCTTCAGAATCTGATTCTGACGTAGATTCTGATCCATCATTGACAGTGGCCATCAGTGCAATGTTTGCCTGCTCATCTTCAGAGTCTGATTCATCTTCTGACTCATCCCATGTTGCCATAAGACCTTTCTTCTTATGAAACTTCTTCTTGGGATTTTCTTCTGAAGTTTTGGGCACTCATTCTTGTAGTGTCCAGGCTCATTGCATTCGTAGCACATGACCTTCTTCTTGTCAAATCTTCTGCCTCCAGAAGATTCTCCTCTTTCAGGCTTCTTTGAGCTTCTGAAGCTCTTGAACTTCCTCTGCTTGCTTTTCCAGAGTTGGTTAACTCTTTTGGAAATCATGGACAGTTCATCTTCTTCTTCTTCTTCTGATTCTGATTCTTCAGAATCTACTTCTTCAGCCTGAAAAGCGTTAGTGCATTTTTTATAATTAGATTTTAATGCAACAGACTTACCTTTCTTCTGAGGTTCATTGGCGTCAATCTCAATCTCATGACTCCTCAGGGCACTGATCAGCTCTTCCAAAGAGACTTCATTCAGATTCTTTGCTATCTTGAATGCAGTCACCATTGGGCCCCATCTTCTGGGCAAGCTTCTGATGATCTTCTTCACATGATCAACCTTGGTGTAGCCTTTGTCCAGAACTCTTAATCCAGCAGTTAGAGTTTGAAATCTTGAAAACATCTTTTCAATGTCTTCATCATCCTCCATCTTGAAGGCTTCATACTTCTGGATTAGCGCAAGAGCTTTGGTTTCCTTGACTTGAGCATTTCCCTCATGAGTCATTTTCAAAGACTCATATATGTCATGGGCAGTTTCCCTGTTAGATATCTTCTCATACTCAGCATGAGAGATAGCATTCAGCAAAACAGTCCTGCACTTGTGATGATTTTTGAATTCCTTCTTTTGCTCATCAGTCATTTCTTTTCTTGTGAGCCTCACACCACTTTGCTCATCAGTCCTGCACTTGTGATGATTTTTGAATTCCTTCTTTTGCACTTGTGATGATTTTCGTTGTTAACTAAACTACTCCAGTCCACCCTTATCAGGTGATTTACCTCAACTGAGGATTTAATCCACTAATCACACGAGATTACAATGGTTTTCCACTTAGACACTACTAAGTCTTCTAGAGTCTTCTGATCACAACCTGATCACTCTAGGAACAATCTGCTTAGATACCCTCTAAGACTTTTCTAGAGTATTCTGATCTAACTGATCACTCTAGTCCTTTACAACTTAATGTAAACAAATTCTAAGAGTATTACAATGCTTCTTAAAAGCGATAATCACAACTGTGATATTTCTCTTACAGTTTAAAGCTTACTCTCACTATATTATTACAACAGCAATAAGTGAGGTTGAAGATGAAGTTTGAGAGCTTTCAAAATGAACAGCGTTTCAGCAAAGTTTTTGTTAAGAGTTGTATGCAGTTTCGTTAACCTTTGCTTCTCTTCAGATCTTCATTTTATAGGCGCATGAGAAGATGACCGTTGGGAGCATTTAATGCTTTGCGTATTCCGTACAACATTGCATTTAATGTTTCACACTTTTGTCAACTACCTCGAGCCTTGCTTTTGCTGTGACTACTGACGTTGCCGTTAAAAGCTTCTAACGTTCCTTTTGTCAGTCAGCGTAGCCTGCCATCTTGTACTTGATTCTGATTGATCTTTTGTAGATACAACGTTTGAATATCATCAGAGTACAAACAGCTTGGTGCATAAGCATCTTCTGATCTTCTGACCTTGAAGTGCTTTTGAGCGTGATACCATTGCTTCAGTGCTTTTGCTTCTGAACTCCAGTCCTTCTGATGCTTCCATAGACCATGTTCTGATTCTGCTTGACCATCTTCTGATGTCTTGCCAGACCATGTTCTGATGTTGCATGTTGAACCTTCAGAGTCAAAGCTTCTGAGCGCTGATTTGTGCATACTCTTTATATATTTCCTGAAAAGGAAATTGCATTGGATTAGAGTACCACATTATCTTAAACAAAATTCATATACATTGTTATCATCAAAACTAAGATAATTTGATCAGAACAATTCTTGTTCTAACAGGGGCTGGGTTGCCTATTGGAGGGGCCCGCGTCGTTGTGTTGTTGGGTAAAGCCCCATGAGTGATGTTGGATGGGTTTCCTAGTGGAGGGGCCCGCCTCGTGGAGCTGTTGAGTGAAGCCGGGGAGTGTTGGATGGGTTGATTTTGGTAGGGCGTTGGCGTTGTTTGATATTCTTCATGGTGAGAGCTATGTTGGCTTGGTTGGCTTGGTTGACGTTGTTGGCGTTGTTGGCGTTGTTGACTCTATTGGCGTTGTTGGGGTGGTTGTTGGTTGTATTGTTGTTTGCGGGGGTCGTGTAGGTAGTAAGGGTCGGACACATACATATCAGGGGTTGTGACTGATCTATACCAATTCAAGTAGTCTGCGGTTGGATACATCGGGAGTTGGGCAACGGGGAATTGTAGCAGATGGCGGCAACGCTGCTTCCACATCTCACAAAGTTTAGGTGCGAATGAATGATAATCTTGGTGATCCCATTGGTGATTCACTCTTTTCAGATGCCAACAACCCAAATCAGCGGGGGGATCCGGGATTGGTTGATGCATGCCAAATTAGAGTCTTACACGGTTAGTATGGTGCATCTCCACAATGTTGAACCTGATGATAGGTGTCACTGCAGTCCAAACTTCTTGGTCACGCTCGTTGGGCTCATGGTCTAGCACCAAGTATGGTCTCCAATTAAACTGCGTAGGAAAAAAGAATATAATATATTATTAAAAAAGTAGATGGTTATTAATACATATATACACATCATAAAAAAGTTTAGTGGTAATACATCTTGAGCTCAGAGGTGATCCAATAGTTGCCGATACAAAAGATTATTCCCCCTCGGATTCCTACTGTAATTAAGCCGACGACCACAAAACCTAAAACAAAAAAAAGAGCAAACATGTTATTTCAGAATTTTTTGTAAAAGAGAGTTAGCAAATTGAAAAAGACGTACCTTGTTGCATAAGGGAACGTGTAGTTGTCCCTGCCTGCAGGGGATAGCGTTGGCATTCTCCACCAACCCCAAACTTGTAGGAGGAACGCACATCCATAGAATGTGCAAGTGTCTTCGTATGCGTTTTTACAAAGAGATTGGTATAACATGGCCAAAACGGCAGACCCCCAACTATATTTCCTAATCTTGCTAATGCTATCAAATAGACTCAAATAAAAAAAGTTGACAGTGTTACCTGTCGACTCTGGGAATAATAGGTTACCAAACATTAACATAATATAAACCTTAGTCTTTTGGAAAATTTGTGCCTCGGTAGAGTTGTCGTCCAACTTGAGTTCATCATAATAAGCTCTAAGGGAAGTCAGACTGATACCCTAGCCTCTTGAACCTTGAGACGACACAATCAGATCTCTTCCCAACACATTCTCATATAGTACATTAGCATGTTGAACACTTCCATTAATAGCCTTCCCATCAATGGGCAGACCAAGCAACATATAGACATCCTCTAGAGTTATCGTACACTTACCTGTTGGAAGATGAAACGTGTGGGTTTCAAGCCTCCATCGCTCTTGTAACACAAGTATGAATTTTCGGTCGATGGTGTTGTTGTCAATTTTGATGACATGTACGAAGCCACATGCTTGTAGATACGGAATAATCCTCTCGTCAGGTTGAACATAGGCGTGAGAACGACAACGGAATCGGTCGACATCCTAAAAAGCACGAATAAATAAATTAATATGTAGATCATATAAGTATAGATGTTTAGAAGTAAATAAGTATGAACTTACATATGTCGCCAGGTTCGCCCTAGTCCTTTGTGCTTTTCACCCAAGGTTAGAAGCTGAGCCATTTTTAAGAACTCTGAAACTTGATGCGAAATTGAAAAATATAAGTGTTTGTGAAGATGATAGATGAAATGTTGATGAGAAATAAGTTTTCTATGAGAGTATTTATAGAGTGGATGGTTGATGCTGATGTTTATTGCATGACAACCAAGTGGCGAGCATGCATGTGATACAGATATCAAAGCAATAAAGGAGGGTTCACATGCATTCAAATGTCACATGCAATAGTCTAGGCGCGCATGCATACAGTGTAGTCTGCAGAATAGACTAGGCGTGCATGCATACAGTGTAGTCTGCAGAATAGACTAGGCGCATGCATAAAGTCATAAATAGGGATGCATGTTGTTAGAACAAGATTTGTTCTGATTAATATTCTTGTTTTGATGATAACAATGTATATGAATTTTGTATAAGACAATATGGTACTCTAATCCTTTACATTTTCCATTTCAGGAAATATATAAGGAGTATGCACAATTCAGCGCTCAGAAGCACTAACTTAGAAGGTTCAGGATTGCAACATCAGAACATGCTCTCGCAAGACATCAGAAGATGGTCAAGCAGAATCAGAACATGGTCTATGAAGCATCAGAAGAACATGAGATCAGAAGCAGAAGCACTGAAGTCCTTGTGGTATCACGCTAAAGCACTTCAAAGTTAGAAGACAAGAAGATGCTCTGCACCAAGCTATTTGACTCTGATTATTCAAAAGTTGTATTCACAAATCTAAGATCAGAAGTTGGTACTAGATGACAGGCTACTCTGACTGACAAAAGGAACGTTAGAAGCTACAAAAGGCAAAGTCAGTAAAAGCAGCAAAAGCAAGGATCGAGGTAGTTGACAAAACAGTGAAAACATTAAATGCAAAGTTGTACGGAACACGCAATGCATTAAATGCTCCCAACGGTCATCTTCTCAAACGCCTATAAATATGAAGTTCTGATCATAAGCAAAAACAACTCTTGCAAACTTACTGAAACGCTGCTGAATTCATTACTTACGAACTTCATCTTCAACCTCACAACAATTGTAATATTTAGTGAGAGTTAAGCTTAGAACTTAAGAGAAATATCACAGTTGTGATTATAGCTTACTAAGAAGCAAATTCATACTCTTGTAAAAATTTATTTTACATTGATTTGTAAAAGGTTCCTAGAGTGATCAGTGAGATCAGTAGACTCTAGAAGACTTAGAAGTTTCTAAGTGGTGATTTCCTAGAGTGATCAAGTTGTGATCAGTACACTCTAGAAGACTTATAGGGTATCTAAGTGGAAAACCATTGTAATCAAGATTGATTAGTGGATTAAATCCTCAGTTGAGGTAAATCACTCTAAGGGGGTGGATTGGAGTAGTTTCGTTAACAACGAACCAAGATAAAAATATTGTGTTCATTGTTTTTATCTTAAGAGTTTTTAAAGATACACTTATTCAAACCCCCCTTTCTAAGTGTTTTTTTATCCTTCAATTGGCATCAGAGCGCTGGTTCTAGGTGCAAGCACTTAACCGTGTTAGAAAAAGATTCAGGAAGAGAAAAACACTAAGTCAATATGGTTGATCCATCAACAATTGCATCAACTGCTACACATGTTTCAAATGATCAACACAACAATGGAAATGGATATTCTAGACCACCAGTATTTGATGGTGAAAACTTTGAATACTGGAAAGATAGATTGGAAAGTTACTTTCTTGGTCTAGATGGTGATTTATGGGACTTACTTGTGGATGGTTACAAACATCCTGTAAATGCTAGTGGAGCAAAGATGTCAAGACAAGAAATGAGTGATGATCAAAAGAAACAATTCAAAAATCATCACAAGTCAAGGACTATTCTGCTGAATGCTATTTCTCATGCTGAATATGAGAAGATATCAAACAAAGAAACTGCCCATGACATCTTTGAATCATTGAAGATGACTCACGAAGGAAATGCCCAAGTCAAGGAGACAAAAGCCCTTGCATTAATCCAGAAGTATGAAGCCTTCAAGATGGAGGATGATGAAAACATTGAAATAATGTTCTCAAGATTTCAAACTCTAACTGCTGGATTAAGGGTGCTTGACAAGGGATATACAAAGGCTGATCACGTCAAGAAGATCATCAGAAGCTTGCCCAGAAGATGGGGCCCAATGGTGACTGCATTCAAGATAGCAAAGAATCTGAATGAAGTCTCTTTGGAAGAGATGATCAGCGCTTTGAGGAGTCATGAAATAGAGCTGGATGCTAATGAACCCCAAAAGAAAGGTAAGTCTATTTCTTTAAAATCTTTGAATAAAAAATGCACTAACGCTTTTCAGGCTGAAGAAGAAGATTCTGAAGAGTCAGAATCAGAAGAAGAAGAAGATGAACAGTCCATGATCTCCAGAAGGGTAAACCAACTCTGGAAGAGCAAACAAAGGAAGTTCAATAACTTCAGAAGTTCGAAAAAGCCTGAAAGAGGAGAATCTTCTGGTCTCAAAAGATCTGACAAAAAGAAGGTCACGTGCTTTGAATGCAAGGAGCCAGATCATTACAAGAGTGGGTGTCCAAAGCTTCAGAGGGAGAAGCCCAAGAAGAAGTTTCAAAATAAGAAAGGCCTTATGGAAACTTGGGACGATTCAGATTCATCAGAATCAGAATCAAACTCTAAAGATGAGCAGGCAAACATTGCGCTCATGGGCACTGTTGATGATGGATCACAATCTACATCAGAATCAGACTTAAACTCTGAAGAGGTATTTTCTGAACTATCTAGAGATGAGCTAGTTTCCAGCCTAACTGAAATTCTGGAAATCAAGGCTAAGCTTAGTATAAAATACAAAAAGCTGAGAAAGTTCTTTGCATCTGAAACTAAGAAGCTTAAATTAGAAAATTCTGAACTCAAAGAAAAAGTCTTAAAACTATCCAAAGATGCTAAGTCATCTTCTGGTTCAGAAAAGTCTATTCCAAGCTTGAACAATATTCTCAAGGAATGTGACTTGAGTTTCAGAAAGTTCTTATTTAGAGGTATTGGAAGAAGTCAACTTGCCTCTATGATATATGCAGTTAGTGGAAACAAGAGAGTTGGCATAGGCTATGAGGGTGATACCCCATACAAACTTGAACCTGTAGATGATATGAAAATCACATACAAGCCCTTGTATGATCAGTTCAAGTATGGCCACTCCCATGATATTAGGCTCACATCACATGCCAAAAGCTTTCACATTACACACACTAAGAAGCATGTGACACAAAATATAAAATATCATGTTGCTTAAACTAAGGAATATCATGTTGTACCTCTTGTTAATTATCATGCTAAACCCAAGTTTAATCAGAACTTGAGGAGAACTAACAAGAAAGGACCTAAGAAAATGTGGGTACCTAAGGATAAGATAATTTCTGTTGCAGATATCCTTGGCAGCAAAGAAGACAAAGCAAAACATGTCATGGTACCTGGACTCTGGGTGCTCGCGGCACATGACGGGAAAAAGGTCTATGTTCCAAGACCTGGTGCTTAAGTCTACTGGAGAAGTCAAGTTTGGAGGAGATCAGAAGGTCAAGATAATTGGCTCTGAAACCATAAGTATTGGTAACTCTCCTTCCATAACTAATGTACTTATTGTAGATGGATTAGCTCATAACTTATTGTCCATAAGTCAATTAAGTGACAATGGTTATGACATAATCTTCAATCAAAAGTCTTGCAAAGCTGTAAGTCAGAAGGATGGCTCAATCCTATTTACAGGCAAGAGAGAGAACAACATTGACAAGATTGATCTTCAAGATCTTAAGAATCAGAAGGTAACTTGTCTTATGTCTGTTAGTGAAGAGGAATGGGTCTGGCACAGAAGATTAAGCCATGCTAGTTTGAGAAAGATTTCTCAGATTAACAAACATAATTTGGTCAGAGGACTCCCTAATCTGAAATATAAATCAAATGCTCTTTGCGAAGCATGTCAAAAAGGGAAGTTTTCTAAACCTGCATTCAAGTCTAAGAATGTTGTTTCTTCCTTTAGGCCGCTAGAACTTCTGCACATTGATCTGTTTGGCCCAGTCAAAACAACATCTGTCAGAGGGAAGAAATATGGATTAGTCATCGTAGATTATTATAGCAGATGGACGTGGGTAAAGTTCTTGAAAAACAAGGATGAGTCTCATACAGTGTTCTTTGACTTCTGCACTCAGATTCAATCTGAGAAAGAGTGTAAAATCATAAAGGTTAGAAGTGATCATGGTGGCGAATTTGAGAACAGATTCTTTGAGATTTATTTCAAAGAAAATGGTATTGCCCGTGATTTCTACAAGAAATGGCCAGAACCATGATCAATGAAACCATGATCAATGAAACCAGTATGGCTAAGCATTTCTAGGCAGAAGCAATAAATACTGCATGTTATATTCAGAATAGAATCTGTATAAGACCTATTCTCAATAAGACTCCTTATGAATTGTGGAAGAACAGAAAGCCCAACATTTCTTATTTCCATCCATTTGGATGTGTATGTTATATTCTGAACACTAAAGATCATCTGCATAAGTTTGATTCTAAGGCACGGAAGTGTCAGAAGATCAAGTTGCTGCTTTATTAGAGAATCTCAGAATTTTTGAAGAGCCAACTATCAGAAGATCTTCTAGACTCAACTCTGCTCACTCAGAAGATGTTATCCTTGGGAAGAAAGAAGATCCTACCAGAACAAGAGCATTCCTTAAGAACAATGCAGAATGCCAATTTGGTCTAATATCTCTTATTGAGCCAACTTCTGTTGATCAAGCTCTGGAGGATGCTGACTGGATAATTGCCATGCAAGAAGAACTCAATCAGTTTACAAGTAATGACGTATGGGATCTTGTTCCTAGACCGAAAGGATTCAACATCATTGGAACTAAGTGGGTCTTCAGAAACAAGCTAAGCGAAAAAGGGAGAAGTTGTAAGAAAAAAAGCCAGACTGGTTGCTCAGGGCTATAGTCAGCAAGAAGGTATTGACTATACTGAAACCTTTGCACCAGTGGCCAGGTTAGAATCTATTCGTTTATTGATTTCTTTTGCCACTCAACATAATATCACTATGTATCAGATGGATGTTAAGAGTGCCTTCTTAAATGGTTATATAGATGAGGAAGTATGTGTCCACCAACCTCCTGGTTTTGAAGACTCTAAGTCTCTATAACATGTTTTTAAACTAAACAAGTCATTATACGGATTGAAGCAAGCTCCTAGAGCTTGGTATGAAAGATTAAGTTCTTTCCTTCTGGATAATGGTTTCACTAGAGGAAAAGTGGATACTACTCTCTTTTGTAAAACCTTTAAAAAGGATATTTTAATTTGCCAAATATATGTTGATGATATTATCTTTGGAACCTCTAATGCTACACTTGGAAAGGAGTTTGCTAAGTCTATGCAGGCTGAGTTTGAAATGAACATGATGGGAGAACTCAAGTACTTCCTTGGGATCCAGATCAATCAAACTTCTGATGGAACCTATGTTCATCAAACCAAGTACGTGAAAGAACTTCTGAAGAAGTTTAATCTTTCAGAAAGCAAAGAAGCAAAAACCCCGATGCATCCAACGTGTGTTCTAGGTAAGGATGAGGTAAGTAAGAAGGTAAATCAGAAGCTCTACAGAGGTATGATTGGATCTCTTCTATATCTTACTGCTTCTAGACCTAATATTTTATTCAGTGTTTGTCTGTGTGCAAGATTCCAATCAGATCCTAGAGAATCTCACTTAACAGCTGTTAAGAGAATTCTGAAGTATCTGAAAGGTACTACTAATGTTGGTTTAATCTACAGAAGATCTGAAGAATACAACTTAGTAGGATTTTGTGATGCTGATTACACTGGAGATAGAGTTGAAAGGAAAAGTACTTCTGGAAGTTGTCAATTTCTTGGAAGTCACCTGATCTCCTGGTACAGCAAGAAGCAAGCTACAATTGCCCTATCTACAACAGAAGCATAATATGTTGCTGCTGCTGGATGTAGTACACAGATGCTCTGGATGAAGAGTTAGCTAAAAGATTATCAGATATACGAGAGTAACATTCCTATCTTCTGTGATAATACTTCTGCTATATGTTTATCTAAGAATCCAATCTTACATTCCAAAGCTAAACATATTGAGATTAAACATCATTTCATTAGGGACTATGTTCAAAAGGGTGTTCTATCTTTAAACTTTGTTGATACAGACCATCAATGGGTTGATATCTTTACAAAACCCCTTGCTAAAGATAGGTTTAAGTTCATTCTGAAGAATATCTGTATGGATTTATGCCCAGAATGAAAGGATGAGAAGTTCTGATATATGGATTAGATTTGAAATGATCAGTTTTACTTTCTTATAAGAAGTTCTGATTGTTGATCAGTTAGATATTCTGATTCTGTTATTGCTAACGTTTCATATGTCTAAGTTGATTCAGAATCTCTTTTAAAGCAAAACAGCTGTCACCAGCTATTCCAGAAGATGAACACGTGTTCACTCTAATTGGACAAGCGTGCATGCAGTTGATGAGACGCCTCCCTAGGTAACTGTGCAAATCATTTCAAATATCACGTTTTACCCTAACGTCACTCAACATTAAATGCATCTGATTTTCTGCATTTTGTAACTGTTCATTCTCAGAATTTAATTGCATTTGTTTTTCAAATCCGTGTCTTTTTAAACTGCCCTCATCACATCATTTTCTTTTTTCACGCATTCATTCTCTCGCTTGTGTATGCATTTCTGCAATCTCTTTGCTCTCTTCCAAAACCCTAAACCCAGAAATCTCAGAAAAGTGTCAATGGCTTCGTCTTCATCTCAGAATGCTGGTTCTTCGCCTCATCAACAACAACAAGAACAAGAACTCATTCCTATGGTCACTTGCTCGATTCCTCGGGATCAGTTGGAAGTTATATGTGAACTGATGGTGGATGTTGATAATCTGGAAGAACATCAAATTCATATCAAAGACAACTTGGTTTTTCAAAAATGGTCGTCTTTGTTTCTTGAATCCTGTGGACCAGTATATCCAGACCTAGTGAAGGAGTTCTGGATTTATGCTTTTGTCATCCCTAAAGCAATTGTATCGTTTGTTCATGGAAGATTCTTTTCCATCACTGAAAACACATTGAGAATGTTGTTTGATTTGATGAATGCTGAAGGAGAGACTGAAGCAACTCTAAGAAAAAATTGGGATGCAGTCTACACTGAAATCTTTACTGATGGAAAGAAATCAACTAGAGTGAAGGATCTGAAGAACATATACAAGATATGGACAAAGATTCTTCTTGTTTGTTTTTACCACAGGAAATTAACCAGTTCTTCTAATTTCGTCAACAGCAATCAACAATACATCATGTATTGTCTTGGTACAAAGAAGAAGGTGGATGCCTCTTACATAATTTTTAATCACATGTGGCATGCTGTAAAGGACTCAAGAGATGAGAACAGAATGAACAAGAAAGGAAATGTTATTCCTTTTGGGAGGATTATTACCAATCTTCTAGTTCAAACCAAGATGGTTGAAGAGTTGGAAAATGCTGGAATAGTCAAAGATCCTTATACAATCATTGGGAGTGTTTTGAATGCTCATACTTTGAGGAAAATGGGTCTTATTCAAGCTGTTGATCCTGTTCCTAAACCAGATCCAAATGTTAGAAACAGAAGAGGTCCAGTTCTTGCCGAGTTTGAGTTGTTCTTTCTCAATGAACAACCAGATATTAAGGTTCATTACCTTAATATTCTCAAACAAGATGCTTCGGTGGATACTAAGGTTGGGACTAGTAGGCAGAAGCTTCCGTCTACCAAGGATGGTGTGGTAGAAGTCTTTCCAGAAGTTGCTTCCCATCACGAAAGAAGAACTAAGAGAAAGTTTGATCTTCCTTCTATCAGTGAGGAGAAGAGAAATGAAGAAAAAGTTGTTGAAGAGAAGACAGAAGTTGCTATTGAAAATGAGAATAAGAATAAAGAAGATGATGTTGAAAAAAAGAAGAAGAAAAAGAATAATGATGAGAAGGACGTAGAGAAGAAGAAGAGAAAGAAAGATAAGAAGAAGAAGAAAAAGAAGGCTGTTGAAGAAGAAAAGGAGAAGAATGAAGAGGTAATTGAGGCAGAAGCAAAGAAGAAGAAGGAAATCTCTGAAGGGAAGAAGGTTATGATTCAGAAGAAGAAGCGGAAAGAAATTGAAGCTGATTCTGAAAGGCCTCACAAGAAATCTAAAGGTGTGTCTATTTCTGAACCTGGTTCTGTTTGAAGGATAGAAAAACACTTAGAAAGGGGGGGGGGGGGTTTGAATAAGTGTAGTCTAAAAACTTGAACGATAAAAACAAATTGCACAGTTATTTTTATCCTGGTTCGTTGTTAACTAAACTACTCCAGTCCACCCCCTTGGAGTGATTTACCTCACCTGAGGATTTAATCCACTAATCTCAACAGATTACAATGGTTTTCCACTTAGCCCGCGACTAAGTCTTCTAGAGTATCCTGATCACAACCTGATCACTCCAGGAACAATTGCTTAGACACAAGCTAAGACTTTCTAGAGTATCCTGACCACCACGTGATCACTCTAGTTACAACTGCTTAGACACAAGCTAAGACTTCCTAGAGTATCCTGATCACACTTGATCACTCTAGTTACTTACAAATTAATGTAATCAATTCTAAGAGTATTACAATGCTTCTGAAAAGCTATAATCACAACAGTGATATTTCTCTTAAAGTTTAAGCTTAATCTCACTAATATATTACAACAGCAATGTAGTGAGCTTTGATGAAGATGAAGTTTGTGAGCTTTGATTTGAACAGCGTTTCAGCAAGTTTGTATTCACAGAATTCGTCAGAATCAGTAACCTTGCTTCTCATCAGAACTTCATATTTATAGGAACTTGAGAAGATGACCGTTGGGAGCATTTAATGCTTTGCGTATTCCGTACAGTATTGCATTTAATGTTTCACTCTTTTGTCAACTACCTCGAGCCTTATTTACGTTGTGTCTACTGACGTTGCCTTTAATAGCTTCTAACGTTCCTTTTGTCAGTCAGCGTAGCCTGCCATCTTGTACTTGCTTCTGATCTGATGTTTGTGTATACAACGTTTGAATATCATCAGAGTCAAACAGCTTGGTGCAGAGCATCTTCTTGTCATCTGACCTTGAAGTGCTTCTGAGCGTGATACCATGAGAACTTCAGTGCTTCTGCTTCTGAACTCAAGTTCTTCTGATGCTTCCATAGACCCATGTTCTGATTCTGCTTTGACCATCTTCTGATGTCTTGCCAAACCATGTTCTGACGTTGCATGCTGAACCTTCTGAGTCAAAGCTTCTGAGCGCTGATTTGTGCATACTCTTTATATATTTCCTGAAAGGGAAATTGCAGTGTATTAGAGTACCACATTATCTTATCCAAAATTCATATCCTTGTTATCATCAAAACTAAGAATATTGATCAGAACAAATCTTGTTCTAACACTGTTCCGTTTGTTAGTTCAAAATCTGTACCAACAGAAGTTCTAAAAACCCCTCAACCAAAAATTCAACCAGAAAAAGCCTCAGCCAAATCACCTTCAACCACCAAAGTTCTCACCCCTCCTTCCTCACCCAAAACCACTCTTGCTTCTGACCATCCTGATTCTGAACCCATTCTAGATGTTGTACCCCTTCAAACCCTCTTTCCTCCACACACAAATATCTCCACCTCTCAACCTCCTCCTCATTCAAACTATGAACCCGTTACCTTCCCTGTTCCCATCAATACTAATGCATCAGAATCTCCAAATTTTGATTCTTTACATGCATTATTCCGTGCCTGCAACTTTACCCCTAAACCTCGTCCTGACCCTGCCTTTGTTAACCTTGAATCTGAGGATGAAGCAGAATCACTGCTTTCTCTTGATAGAGAACCTGAACCCTACTTCATTCTGAACCCAGATTCCTTTTCCACCCAATTCAAAACCCCTAACCCTGAACTATCTATTGGTGTAAGTTTCGAATTTCTGAAACAAAAGGTACAGATAGGACTAGAAGCCTTGAAGGTTGCACATAATGCCAGGACGGATTATGCTGCTACAAGAGGTCTCTGGAGATCTTTCAGAAGGGAGATCAATTCTGACCTTCTGAAGCTTCAGAAGAAGTGTGAAGCTGAAGCTCCTGGCCCTTGTGAGTTCCTAAGGGATTATGAATACTGCTATTTCTACCCCATCAGGAACAGGAAATCTCTTGAAGAGAAGGAATTTGTTGATGAGCTTGAAGAAGTTCATCCTTTGGCTATGGTTGTGTGGAAGCCTGAACTCCATGTTCTGACTGGAGACTTTCAGTTCTTATTCAACTGGTTAAGGGAGAATCCCTCTACTAAGGCACCAAATATGGTATATCCAGAAGTTGAATACCCATCAGAACCTGCTGCTCCTGCACCTCCTCAGAACTTGGCTGAAATTCTTCTGGCTTTAGAGACTTCAGAAGCTGAAATCCCGTTTCCTGTGTTTACTGAAGATGCTTCTGAGGCAGAAGCTGATGCTGAAACCCTCGACGCTGATATGCAATCTCCTATTAAGGACAATCAAGCTAATGTTCTCATGGTCGATGCTGCTGTTGAGAATCCTCTTCTGGACAATAGCTTTTATGCTTCTTCTGCTGGACCTTCTGTTCTAATGAACACCATGAAGGCTCTTCAACAGAATCAAGCTGATCTTGCTTCTCGTCTTGACAAGCATGAGGATACTCACAAGGAGTTCAGAACTTTTATGAAGACGCAGACAGAAAGCACTGTTGAGATTCAAAACTTTCTGGCCAAGATAGCTTCTAAGCTAGGCTAGTCGTAGTGTGTCTTGGTCTTAGATGTTTTCTTGTTTCTTGCATCTGTTTCTTGCATCTGCTTCTATCCCTCTTGTACTTCTGATATATTTTGTTAATCAATGAAATATTATCTTCTTCACTTTATGTTGTTTTATCATCTGAATCTTTTTAATGCTTTTTGATGTTATGACAAAAAGGGGGAGAAACATGATAATTGATTTGGTTTATTATATCAGTTGCTGGGATTAAGTCTCAACATTCCTAACATTATTTGCAAGTTCTATGTCTTTGAGATTTTTTGCAGGACGGAAAAAGCTCAACATGAGAAGAAATACATGGGAAAAGCAATTCTATTAAGAAGCATGTTCTTGGAAAATTGAAGCAAGCTTAGTGCTGTGAAGCTTCAAGATCGGAAGCAAGAAGAATGATCTGATATTCTCATGGCAAAATATGCTATGATACATTTTCTTCTCTCATATGCTCTGATACATGCTACTTATTAAGAATCTATCAAGAATGCTCTGATACATGCTATTCATTAAAAATGCTCTGATACATTCTTGATTCTGATATTTTTGTCTAGTATGTTCTGAAACATTTCAGGATGTAAAGATGCTCTGATAATTCAAGAATGTTCTGCTTCAATCAAGCATGCTATGACAACAAAGAAGAAATTCAAAGCTCTGAAGCGGTCCTATGGAAGCAAGAAGCAGAAGCTCTGAATGTTCTGAAGTTCTAGGCGAAGTGAACGTCTCTACCGAAATGGAAAATACTCAGGGAAGTCTTCTATTTATAAATTCTTCTAGTATTTATTTCAAGGGAAGATTGTTAATCTCAGGGGGAGACATATTCACACACTCTGATTATATGCTTTATGCTATATTTGTGTAATTGTCTTTGGTCATCTGATATTCTGATTGCAAATTCATATCAATTATATATGTTTTTGTCATTAGCAATAAACACAATCACAATGACACAGAGAAGGTTCCCATAGAGTACTACGGATATGTAGGGTGCTTAAACTCTTCCCTATGTATAACCGACCCCCCGAACTCCAGAATTTCTAGTCTAGGTGAAATCCCCACACTTAGCAAACTTCTAGGGTTTAGTTGATATCTTTTTTTCCCTTTCCTACTCGTAGGACAAATAAGAAAGTTCGTGTGATATCGTAGGAAGAACTGAAACAAAATTCATCCCATCCCGGGCGCATTCTCCTTCCAAATTTCGCGTGAAGGGTCTAGCGTGCCGTCCTCCCAAGTGAAACGGGGAGGTAAAAAAACGACACCACAGAAAAATGGCGACTCTGCTGGGGATATAAGTGTTCAAAACCTTGGTTTTTCATCCAAACCAATGGTTGACCTGTTGCTGGTCCAGCCCCAATGAGGAATTAGGGATGCCAAATTCCCCCTCAAACAAGAGAGGTCCTGCCTAACCTCTGTGTCATTTCATGTGATTGTTGCATTTATATTTGTTTATTTTGTTTATTCTGTATCGGGAAAGGGCTTGATTCCCCCTTGTGGTGAGAAATCCTATACCCGGATTTGAGTGCAACATAAGATAGGATGGAGGATGTCTTCTCGGTGAAGGCCCTCTAATCTTGGTTCTCAATTCTACTCTTGGGATTTGCCTGGCTGGTTGTGATTAACTACGCCAATGCATTCCGAGACTTATTTGTACCAGGAGGACCTAGAAACACATTAACCCAACTTAAAGCCTTTATTAGGACGTAGAGCGGTGATTACGGAAGTAATTGTCACGCAGATACTACACTCAGAAAACTCTCTTATAGATACCAGTCAACGTATCTTTAAGGTTGAGCAAAAACTCTGAGACCCCTAGAACCCGTTCTACAGGTACAAAAATCCTTAACCTTAGTTTACCTTGGGGCGAGGTTTGCGTTGTGACTTCATGACCACTATACCCTTCTACGCCATGTTTGTTTAAAAACTCTTGTGTGTGCATTCATGCATTCATGCATCATTCATCATAATAATCATAATAAAAAAAGAGTCTTTTTCGAGTCGTTTTTCAAGGAAACTAAATAACGAACGTTTTGAACTTCATAGAAAGAGAGAAACGGAGAAAGGACTTAAGGATCTATATCATGGACTATGGAAGAAAGAGAGCTAGGAAATACACCTTCAAGATTCCTAAGGTAGAGGAATTGGAAAAGCTCGGAAAACTGGTGGTCAACCCCCAGGCTTTCAAGGAGAAGTATGGAAAACTTCTGCCTCTTCTCAGCATTGACGTTGTGGATGGGATCCTTCCCACATTGGTGCAGTTTTACGATCCAACGTATCACTGTTTTACCTTTCCAGATTATCAACTCATGCCTAAGTTAGAGGAGTACTCTCGTCTAATTGGAATACCCGTGTACGCGCAAGATCCGTACTCCGGTTTAGAAAAGAATCCTGACGACATTATCATCGCTGCAACTACTCCTTTGAACGTAGTCGACATCAGAACTCATATGGTGAGTAGAGGAGGAATTCAAGGAATACCCTCCAAATTCTTGTTAGACCAAGCTCGGTACTTCGTCAGCATCCAAGATATGAGCGCATTTGAAGAAATCTTAGCTTTGCTTATCTACGGATTGTTTTTGTTTCCTAACATTAACGATTTCGTCGACATCAACGCAATTAAGATCTTTTTGATTGGAAATCCAGTTCCAACCTTGCTTGCGGATGCTTATCACTCTGTGCATTCAAGAAACCTGCAGCGAGGAGGATTAATCACATGCTGCGTACCATTGTTATACGAATGGTTCGATTCGCACCTGCTAAAGTCTAGCACTTTCTGGAACATGAGGGATGGCCTTTACTGGTCACAGAAAATCATGTCTCTCACTCATACAGACATTGATTGGTGTAGTCCTGACGACGACGAAACCAAGATCATCTTCAGTTGTGGATGTTATCCCAACGTACCCCTTATTGGAACTAAGGGAGGAATCAGCTATAATCTAGCTTTAGCCCGTCGTCAGTACGGCTATCCCATGAAAAATATTCCAAGTAGTATTCAATTGGAGGGTCTGTTCTTCAAGAACATCGACGATCATGGTAACATGCTGAAGAAGGAAATTGGCCAAGCCTGGCGTCTTATTCACACAAAAGGGAGAAGATTGTTAGGAAAACATCTTTGCATCTCTTTGGATCCTTACCTTCAGTGGGTACGCGTCCGAGCATTCAAGCTCAGGATGCCATATCAACATCAAGAACCTATTCCCCTAAAGGAACCAATATACCTTTTCTCCACCGATGTTGAAAAATTGCAAGCGGCATTAAACAAAGTATGCCAAGAAAGGAATGCTTGGAGGAACAAGTATCGAATCGTCAACACGGAAAATGTTGAGATTCAAAACATCCTAAGAAGGAAGGATGAGTTACTTGAAGTGCTCGATCGAAAAGTGACACAATCATCACTTTCTCATCATATCCCTCCTGCTTCCTGGATCATCGATCAGCTCACGTCAGAGAATGCTCAGCTCAAGAAACAGAAGAAAATGTTAGAACGTGAAGTCGGCTCTTCGTCAAAGTTTTAGAGTCCTTTCTCTCAGTTTCTCTGTATTTCCCTTTTTCAAAGTGTGTAAAAAACAGCGTTTTCGCTTAATTAATAAAAGTTTGATGTTTCATAACGTAATTATGGTGTTTCCTTGAAAAATAATAACTTAATTACATATCATGCATCGCTTTAGTCGTACGCACTGACACGAGAATTGTCGCGGATCTAATAGTCACTTTCCTTTCTCCAGAAAGAGAGGAGGAGAAGGAGGTGAACCAAGACTTTCAAGCTGTCTCATCCATACAACACTCGTTCAAGTCGCAAGAAAAGAATGGAAGACTTTGAACAAGAGAATGAAGAACTCCGAGAAGAGATTAATACTCTCAGAGGTACTGTTGAAAAGCTCAATAGTATGGTAGAAGCCCTGGTAGTTGCGCAGAATCGACCAATGCCAGAAGAACCACAAAGGACTGTGGTTTCCGAGATTGTTTCTACTCCTATTCCTCAGTATACCATGCCGCCCGATCGACCTTGGGGCATGCCATATAACTTTACTCCAGAAGGGTACATACCTCCAGCTTCTGAAGTTCCAAGAGTCACCATGGATATGCGTCCACCGGAGGGTTACAAACCTCTGGAAATTGAAGTTCCAAGAGCAACGACAATGGGTTTCACACAACAGAATGCTGAGATTCCAAGATCTGCTGTCATGGCTTCTCCACGACCTATTATGCATACTTTTCCTCCACAGGGCGGACAAGTATATCATCACGCTCCCAGTGAGGACGCTGGCGTGCATGAAAGATTGGACGAGTTCCAAGAACAGTTTCTGCAAATGCAAAAGGAACTCAAGACTCTCCGAGGACAAGATCTATTTGGAAAGAATGCTGCAGACCTCTGTTTGGTTCCAAATGTTAAGATTCCTCACAAATTCAAAGTACCAGAGTTTGAGAAGTACAAAGGGTATTCATGCCCACAAAGTCATCTCGTGATGTACGCTCGAAGAATGTCAACTCAGACTGATAATCAACAATTGCTCATTCATTATTTCCAAGACAGCCTGACTGGTGCTGCACTCAAATGGTACATGAACTTGGACAGTTTAGAGATTCGTACTTTTCAAGACCTCGGAGAGGCCTTCATCAAACAGTATAAGTACAATCTGGATATGGCTCCCGACAGAGATCAACTCCGGGCCATGACTCAAAAGGATAGAGAAAGCTTCAAGGAATACGCTCAGAGATGGCGTGAAGTTGCTGCTCGAATTTGTCCACCACTTAAAGAGAAAGAAATGACAAAAATCTATCTCAAAACTTTGAGTCCATTTTACTACGGACGAATGGTTGCAAGTGCACCAAGTGACTTTACCGAGATGGTAAACATGGGTGTACGCTTAGAAGAAGCAGTTCGAGAAGGACGCTTGAACAAAGAACCAGAATCTTCTATTGGTCCTAGGAAGTATGGAAGTTCTCTCCAGAAGAAAAAGGATCAAGATGTCAGCAATGTCTTGCACAAAATCAGAAAGAGGTTCCAACCTCAGGTTGCTACAGTAACTCCGGTTGTTAACTCAGCGCCAGCATATCAACCTCAGGTTTCGCAACAACCATTTCAACAAAGGTCGCAGCAACCTCAGCAGCAGGTTCGACCTCCAAATTTCAACAACAATCGGATTTCAAGGTATCCTCCTTTTGATCCCATACCAATGCCATATGCGGAATTGTTTCCAACACTACTGGCGAAAGGACTCATTCAGACAAAGAGCCCTCCAAATCCTGCAAATGAATCATCACATTGGTTCAAGGCTGACCAATCTTGTCCCTATCATCAGGGGGCACCAGGTCACAACATTGAGAGATGTCTCAATTTCAAGATCGACGTTCAAAAATTAGTGAAGAGTGGAATGCTATCCTTCAAAGATACTAATCCCAACGTCCAGGCAAATCCTTTGCCGCAGCATAAAGAAGCTTCAGTGAATCTGATAGATCAACACCCCAATGTCATTCAAATCTACGACATCCGTCAGATAGGGGAAAATCTCGTCAGAATGCACGCTAGACCAGCGGGGTACGGTCATGTACCACCTCACAACTACTTCGCATGTGAAATTTGTCCAAAGAATAGTCAAGGATGTGCCATAGTTCAAGCTGCATTACAAGAACAAATGGCCTTAGGATGGATTCAACACATTCGATTCAAAACTAAGCATGACATCAACATGGTTCAAGAATGTCCAGGAGAATACAAAATCTACAAAGTTGAAGATCTCGAAGGATCGGTAGTCAGGTTCCATAAGACTTTAAATGGACTTGCTTACTTTGGAACGAATTTCCATCCTTACAGTAGATGCGAAATCTGTCGAAGAAATTCACAAGGTTGTTTGCGCGTCCGCAACGACATTCAGAAACTAATGGATGATAATACCATTACAGTTCTTGCCAACAGAGAAGATGACGAAGTCTTTACCGTATCTCCTCAAATTAATCAAGTTGAACCTATGCAAGTCAAGTATGACAGCAGGAAGACAGCAATTGCTCCGCTAGTCATTTACTTACCAGGTCCTGTACCGTATGAGTCCAGCAAGGCTATACCATACAAGTACAATGCTACATTCATTGAAAATGGTAAGGAAATACCATTACATCTGTTGTTAACATTGCTGACGTTATTCGAGTCACTAGAAGTGGACGAGTCTTCAACAGAGCAACAGAAAATGTGGAAAAGCCTTCGGAAGAAGTACCACATAGGCAAGACAATCATCCGACCAATGCCGTTCAAGCGAAAGAAAATGATGAGATCTTGAAGTTAATCCAGAGGAGTGAATACAACATTGTAGACCGGCTGCTACATACTCCGTCTAGGATATATGTTCTTTCCCTACTATTGAGTTCTGAAGCTCATAGGGAAGCTCTACAGAAAGTTTTGGAACAAGCTTTCGTAGAACCAAGTGTTACTGTAGGACAATTCAACATTATTGTGGCCAACATCTCCGCAGGAACTAGCCTGAGTTTCTGTGACGAAGATCTTCCTGAAGAAGGAGTGGACCATAACCTTCCACTTCACATCTCAGTTAGCTGCATGGGTGATGTACTCACAAGAGTCCTAATAGACAACGGATCCTCTCTCAACGTCATGCCTAAATCAACATTGTCAAGATTATCTTTCAAAGATTACCCGTTAAGGGATAGTCACGTCATCGTCAAAGCATTTGATGGATCAAGAAAGTCAGTTTTTGGAGAAGTAGATCTTCCCATAACTATTGGACCTCAGACGTTTAAAATCACTTTCCAAGTTATGGATATCCCGACACAATACAGTTGTTTGCTAGGTTGCCCATGGATTCATGAGGCTGGGGCAATTACTTCAACACTTCGTCAGAAACTGAAGTTCATAAGAGATGACAAATTGGTAACTGTATGTGGAGAACGAGCCTTGATTGTCAGCAACCTGTCATCATTCTCCGACATAGAACCAAAAGAAGTTGTTGGAACCAAATTCCAAGCACTTTCCTTGGACAAGGAAAAAGGAAAGGAGAAAGCAGCGTCTATTTCTTCCTACAAAGATGCAATCCAAGTTGTAAAGGATGGCACTACCAGTGGTTAGGGGCACATTAATATTCCTACCAACAACAAGAACAGAACAGGAGTTGGATTCTTTCCAACATCATCAAAGGCTATTCCCGGGATTGAGGTAGTTCTCCCAATTCAAGAATCTTTCCACAGCGGAGGTTTTCTTCAACCTGTTCAACAAGCAGTCAATTCCATCGGTACGGAAAACACCGATGAAGAGGAATGGTTATCCTATCTTAACAAAGCAGGATACATCTCCCTACCAGAGTCCGATTCACCTTGCTGTTATCCAACTAAAGGATCTGAAAGTAAGACTCAACCAAGCAGTGATGAAGTTACAAACAGCTTCACCACCAGAAGTCATGGTTCATCAGAAGAAGTTCCTCCTATCCCCGAAGAGACTTGGGACACATTAGGAGAACCAAGCGGAAAATTCGACTACATGGTGAAATACTCCGCTCCTGAAAGTTCAAGAATCTCTCTTGAAGACATTGTTCCAACTGGATGGAACATTGATTACGAGTACCTCTATCAGCCAAAAGAGATATATAACCCTTGCTATTCATCATCAGCATCTGGTGAAGTCATCATTGAGGATTATATCCCCAAATCACCTTCCGAGGCTACTGATTTAGAGTTCACATATCTAGTCAATGCCATCTTGGGAGAAGAGCAAGACCAAAATACAGAAGAGGATGATCTCGAAAGTGTCTCCGACAACGAGTCTCTCCATTCAGAAGATTGGAAGTTTCCTCAAAAGAAAAACCGACATACTCCACTTGGAAATGGGTATGCTCACAGCGCTCAGTCTGCTGAAGTAGAAGAAGATCGTCTAAGTGTTGCAAAGACAGTGGTTGGTAAATCAAGACCTACCACAGGCTAGCTTAAGCCTAAGGTTCCAGATTACTTAGTGCACAATGGGGTTCGCCACTATTGGACAGCTGTTGAAGTTTCAACTGTTGTTCGCACTCCTAAGTAGGAACTTTCACCGTTATTTTGTCCTCTCACCATAGCCCAGGGTGAAGAGATGTTTCATAGGGCTTTGCATTTTACTATTTCTTAGGAAAATGTCCCTCTTTGCTTCACCCAAAGCAATAGAGTTTTGTTTTATAGGATCTTTGTTTCAAGAAATGACTGTCAATAAATAAAAATGTCATTTTGTTCCTTCGTTAGTTTTTCCTTTTCTTTTTTTTTCGGAAATTGGTAATCCTAAAAAACACCCTTAAAAAACATCAAAAAATTCCATTAACTGCATACACCGAGTCTTCCCTCGTTGTCTAAATAAAACTTATCACACATATGCAGATTAATCATAAAATACCCCGTTGAAACGTGCGACCGTATGACTTCTCCAAGCTTTGGGTTTCCTGTATTCGAGGCAGAGGAAGAAGAAGACGAAGAAATATCAAAAGAAATTTCACGGTTACTTCAACAAAAGGAAGAGGCCATTTAGCCATACAATGAGCCTCTAGAGATCATTAACCTTGGTTCCGATGGAAACAGAAAGGAGGTTAAGATTGGAGCTTCGCTCAGTTCAGAAATCAGAGAAAGTTTGATACAGCTGCTCAAAGAATTCTCAGATGTCTTCGCTTGGTCTTATCAGGATATGCCAGGGTTGGATACCAGTATAGTGGAGCATCACTTACCATTAAAAGCAAAATGCCCTCCGGTCAAGCAAAAATTGAGAAGAACTCATCCGGAGATGGCCATGAAAATCAAAGAGGAAGTTCAAAAGCAAATCAACGCTGGTTTCCTCGCCACTTCAGAATACCCTCAGTGGTTCGCTAACATTGTTCCCGTTCCTAAGAAAGACGGAAAAGTCCGCATGTGCGTCGACTACAGAGATTTGAACAAAGCTAGCCCTAAGGATGACTTTCCTTTACCACATATTGATATGTTGGTTGACAGTACAGCAAAATCCAAAGTTTTCTCATTCATGGACGGATTTTCGGGATACAACCAAATCAAAATGGCACTTGAAGACATGGAGAAAACAGCTTTCATCACCCCCTGGGCACGTTCTGCTATCGCGTTATGCCTTTTGGACTAAAGAACGCAGGGGCAACATATCAAAGAGCCATGACTACACTTTTCCACGACATGATGCATAAGGAAGTGGAAGTTTATGTGGATGACATGATTGCTAAATCAGAGAATGAGGAAGATCACATACAGAATCTGACAAAATTATTTCAACGCTTACGGAAGTTTCAGCTTCGCCTGAACCCCAACAAGTGTACCTTTGGTGTCTACTCAGGAAAACTCCTTGGTTTCATCGTCAGCAAACGAGGAATTGAAGTGGATCCAGACAAAGTCAAGGCAATTCAAGAAATGCCTTCGCCCAGAACTGAGAAACAAGTTAGAGGATTTCTTGGACGTCTGAATTACATCTCGAGATTTATATATCTCATGACTGCAACTTGCGCTCCAATTTTCAAACTTCTACGGAAAAATCAAAGTTGCGTCTGGACAGACGATTGTCAGAAAGCGTTCGACAGCATTAAGGAATATCTACTCGAACCACCCATCTTGTCTCCTCCAGTGGAAGGAAGACCTTTGATAATGTACTTAACCGTCTTAGAAGATTCCATGGGTTGTGTCCTTGGACAGCAAGACGAGACAAAAAGAAAAGAGCATGCCATCTACTACCTAAGCAAGAAATTCACTGACTGTGAATCCCGCTACTCCATGCTCGAGAAGACCTGTTGTGCTTTGGCCTGGCCTGCCAAGCATCTCCGCCAATACATGATTCGACATACTACTTGTTTGATCTCCCATGAGGATCCGATCAAGTACATCTTTGAGAAGCCTGCTTTAACTGGGAGAATTTCCCGTTGGCAGATGTTGTTATCAGAATATGACATTGAGTATCACGCACAGAAAGCCGTGAAAGGAAGCATTCTAGCTGAGCACCTGGCTCACCACCCACTCAATGGTCATGAATCAACCAGTTTTGACTTTCCAGACGAGGACGTCATGTACCTCAAGATGAAAGACTACGACGAGCCACTACCAGACGAAGGACCTGAGATAGGATCCCAGTGGGGCTTAATCTTTGACGGAGCTGTCAATGCTTATGGACGAGGAATTGGGGCAATCATTGTTACACCTCAGGGTACCCATATTCCATTTACCGCCAGATTAACTTTCAAATGCACAAATAATGAGGCTGAATATGAAGCTTGCATCATGGGTCTCGAAGAAGCCGTGGATCTAAGAATCAAACACTTGGATGTATATGGAGATTCTGCTTTGGTCATCAACCAAATCAAAGGAGAATGGGAAACACGCCAACCTGGGCTAATTCCTTACAAAGACTACGCGAGAAGATTGTTACCATTCTTCGACAGGGTAGATTTTCATCACATTCCTCGTGAAGAAAATAACTTGGCTGATGCATCAGCCACACTCTCTTCCATGATTAGGATAAATCATTGGAATGACATTCCTCGGATCGATGTTATGCGCCTGGATAGGCCCACTCATGTTTTCACAATAGAAGCGACCATCGACGACAAACCGTGTTATCACGACATCAAAAACTTTCTTCAAAGACAAGAGTACCCTCTTGAGGCATCAAAGAAAGATAGAAAGACTTTGAGAAAGTTAGCTGGCAGATTCTTCCTGAATGAAGATGTTCTGTACAAGAGAAATTTCGACATGGTTCTACTCAGATGCGTTGACAAGAAAGAAGCAGAAATACTCATGAGAGAAATACATGAAGGTTCCTTTGGTATTCACACCAATGGACACACCATGACAAGGAAAATACTGAGAGCAGGATATTATTGGTTGACGATGGAGTCAGATTGCTACCAGTATGCAAAGAGGTGTCACAAATGCCAGATCTACGCCGATAGAATTCACGTGCCACCATCTCTTCTCAACATACTCTCTTCCCCTTGGCCTTTCTCCATGTGGGGAATCGACATGATTGGAATGATTAAGCCGAAAGCGTCCAACGGACATCGCTTCATCTTGGTAGCCATAGACTATTTCACCAAGTGGGTTGAAGCAGCTTCATATGCAAACGTTACAAGACAAGTTGTCGTCAGGTTTATCAAGAATCACATCATATGTCGCTACGGCATTCCTAGCAGGATAATCACTGACAATGGGTCAAATTTGAATAACAAAATGATGAAGGAACTTTGTGAAGAATTCAAGATTGAGCATCACAACTCATCTCCTTACAGACCAAAGATGAATGGAGCTGTAGAAGCAGCTAACAAGAATATCAAGAAAATCATTCAGAAGATGGTCATCACTTACAAAGATTGGCATGAGATGCTCCCGTTTGCTCTTCAAGGTTACCGTACATCTGTACGTACTTTGACTGGAGCAACTCCTTTCTCCCTTGTATATGGCATGGAGGCAGTCCTACCTATAGAGGTTGAGATCCCATCAATGAGAGTCTTGATGGAAGCAAAATTAACAGAAGCCGAGTGGTGTCAAAGCAGATTCGATGAATTGAACTTAATCGAAGAAAAGCGCATGTCAGCTTTATGCCACGGACAACTATATCAACAAATAATGAAGAAAGCTTTCGACAAAAAGGTTCGACCTCATACAATCAAAGAAGGCGACCTTGTACTCAAAAAGATTCAATCTTTTCTCACAGATTCGAGAGGGAAATGGACTCCCAATTATGACGGCCCATACGTGGTCAAGAGAGCTTTCTCAGGAGGAGCCTTAATACTCACGACTATGGATGGAGAAGAATTCACCCGTCCTGTGAACGTCGACGCAGTCAAGAAATACTTCGCCTAAATAAACAAAAGAACAGCTCGCTAAGTTGAAAACTCGCAAAGAGCGACTTAGGCAAAAAAGAGCGTCTCGGTGAATCGAAAACCCGAAAGGGCGATTCAGGCAAAAGTTAGAGACATAAAAAAAAATAATCAATCTCGGTAGACTTAAAACCCGAAAGGGGTAGTTTACACAAAAGTTAGGGATATATGGCAAGTAACTGTGTTCAGGACAAACTTGATCATTCGAAATCCATAGCGGAGTATTCATCATCAGCAGGTCATCTTCTACAAAGCACGGATACAGCACAATTCGGAGTGGAAGGGAAAGATAACGGTCGTCACGTTTCATCGTAGCCCTTTTCCCAAAAATTACCAATTTCCAACTTTGTAAATACTCCATGGAATCAAGCATTTGGCTGATTACCATTCCATATATAATAATTCGAGCCTTGTGCCTTTTCTTTGCAATCTAGTCTTTTTCAGTTTCTTGAAATGCATTTTAAGTTTAAACAGTCATTTTCTTGAAACAAATGTTTTCATAAAACCAAAATGAATTTACTTGCAAAAATAAAGGTGAAATTTCTTTCTAAGGTTTACTTACAATAGGAAGAATGCGAACAGTTGCTCCAAGAATGGTTGAGACTCCGGGAACCCAGATTTCCCCATGAGGTCGCTTTGCGAACATCTCCCGATAACGGATCTTCACTTTAAAATCATGTCACTCACTTTCAAACAGCGGGCAACTGATAACCAGATATCCCCAATGGAGTGCATCTCTCAAGAAGAAGACATCTTCTAATCAACAAAGTTCAAGTCGTATCCCAGGATTTCACATCCGCAACAATTCTATTCACATTCACTTTACATTTTATATTTGTCATAATATTCATGCATACATTACATCATAATTGCATAGTCTAGTCGGGCTTGGATCATGTTAGTACCCAAGTCATTAAGACATGTACTCGAGTTTTCCCTGCGAGTTGTGGAAGAACTTTCTTTTTTGAGACGACAGTTCATACACAAGGATCTCCCTGAGTAAGTCAACAGATGGCAATCTCCTTTAAAGAGATAGTTTGTTCACTTTTGGAGTTCCCCGGCCGAGGTTCTCCTGCAGAGCGACACTCGACAATCTTCTTCAGATTAAGATAGTCTATTTTGCATTTTTAATTCCCCAGAGGGTCGATGAGAGTATGGTCTTTCCCCGACAGGATCAATAAATACCACTTTTCGTCAAGGAAAATAATTTGGGATCTCCCCGAGCAAGTCAACAAATGGCAATCTCCTTTAAAGAGATGGTTTGTTCACTTTTGGAGTTCCCCAGCCGAGATTCTCCCGCAGAGCCACACTCGACAAAATGGGTTTGTTTCACATTTGCCTTCTTCACAGAGTCATTCAATAATCCCGAGCAAGGTCGATGGATGACAGATTGCATCAGGAAAATAACTCTGATTCTCCGGCAAAGTTGACAAGTGACAAGTTTTCTCCCAGGAGGATGCTTCAACAAATCCCCAGCGGAGTCAGTAAACGGCAATCTTCTTCAAGAAGATAGTTCGGATTCCCCAGCAAGTCAGCAAGCAGAAATCTCCCTCAAAGAGTAAAGTTTGTTCACTACTTTTGTTATCCCCAACGGGTCAGTAGACGGCAATCTTCTCCGGAAGATAGTTTGTCCACTTTTGGACTTCCCAAGCAGGTTGACAGTTGACAATCTTCTCCGGAAGGTAGCTTGCCCGCTTTCGAATTTCCCCACCAAAATAAGCAAATGGCAGTCTCCTCCATTAGAAGACAGTTTGCTCAATTTTTCCTAAGACGAGCCAGTGAATGGCAGTCTCTTTCAGCAGAAGACAGTTCACTCGTTTCTTTCCACGGCAGGGTCAACAAATGGCAGTCTCTCCTAGTAGAAGACAGTTTGTTCCCCTAGCAATTGGCAAATGGCAGTCTTTCCCCAAGGGAAGATAGTTTGTCTGTTAAATACTCAAGAAATCGACAAATGGCAGTTTCTTTAAACAGTTTGTCTGTTTCTGAGATGTTTCATCCCCTTCAGAGTCAACAAATGGCGGTTTTCCTCTTAGGAAAACAGTTTGTTGATTCCCCGGCATAAGTCAACGAATGGTGGTTTTCATCTCGAAAACAGTTCGTCCGCTTTCAAGCAAAGTCATTAGCCCCTCAAAAGATCATAAGGCCGTATGACATTCTTTCAAAAACATCAAGTCGAAAAGAAAGATGGTAAAGTTTCTTTATTACCATCAAATGGCGTCTCATCTCCAAGTGCTGATGAGAAGTTTGATGAGGAAACAAACCTTTGGAAATTTTCTCTTTATCTGAGATATTGTCCAAATATAACTGAGACCAGTTCCGAGATACAGACATCCGGATCGAGGGGAGGTTATCACAACTGAGACCAGTTTTGAGATATGGACATCTGAAACGAGGGGAGGTTGTTTATCGTCAATATAACTGAGACCAGTTCCGAGATACAGACATCCGGATCGAGGGGAGGTTATCACAACTGAGACCAGTTTCAAGATATGGACATCCGAAACGAGGGGAGGTTGTCTATCGTCAATATAACTGAGACCAGTTCCGAGATACAGACATCCGGATCGAGGGGAGGTTATCACAACTGAGACCAGTTTCGAGATATGGACATCCGAAACGAGGGGAGGTTGTTTATCGTCAATATAACTGAGACCAGTTCCGAGATACAGACATCCGGATCGAGGGGAAGTTATCACAACTGAGACCAGTTTCGAGATATGGACATCCGAAACGAGGGGAGGTTGTTTATCGTCAATATAACTGAGACCAGTTCCGAGATACAGACATCCGGATCGAGGGGAGGTTATCACAACTGAGACCAGTTTCGAGATATGGACATCCGAAACGAGGGGAGGTTGTTTATCGTCATTATAACTGAGACCAGTTCCGAGATACAGACATCCGGATCGAGGGGAGGTTATCATAACTGAGACCAGTTTCGAGATATGGACATCCGAAACGAGGGGAGGTTGTTTATCGTCAATATAACTGAGACCAGTTCCGAGATACAGACATCCGAATCGAGGGGAGGTTATCACAACTGAGACCAGTTCCGAGATACAGACATCCGGATCGAGGGGAGGTTGTTTATCGTTCACAACTGAGACCAGTTTCAGGATATGGACATCCGAAACGAGGGGAGGTTGCTTACCTTTTTCTAAGTATCAACGCTTGGTTAAAGAAGATGGATTGCGCATGTTACTTTGCCATCCATTCACCCGAATCCACATTACGTGTTTCTACAGGAGTTTGTCTCCCTATCCCCCGCCGAGTGCGACAACGGGATCAAGTCATACAAAGACTTTCATCATTGCAACATCTCAGGAACGCCCAAAAATTTGGGCATTCTTTGGTATTTAAGTCTCTTTCACTCTGAAGTAATCGAGATATCAATCTCTCTCCCTCCAGATAAAAGAAACTTAAATAGGGGCATCTGTCATACCCTAATTTTTGACCCCCTGAGATGTCATAATCTTTTAGACTTTTCATCAAAGACACAATAGATACTCAGAGCAGTCACTTGTTCATCTGATACCCAGTCTAGGGTTTTGAGCCCCATCAAGGACTAAAATCAGGGATCACATTTGGGAAACCCTAGAAAACTCCAGGGGGTCACTCAAAGGCATCAATCATCTTCAAATGGCTCATATAACAATATCCATTGGGCATTACACTCCAAGCCAAGATCCATAGTCATCAATTTCATCTGGTCGACAATTAGGGTTTTTGACCTAATTCACCAAGATAGTTGACTTTTAATCAGGATATGGATCCAAAACTCAAAGCATGACTCAAGAGCTTCTATTCCCTCAATATAATCCATTCACATTACTCATTTGAAGAGGAGATTTTGATTCATCACAAAAGTCCAAGAATTCACTTCATCTGAAAAAGTCAACTGCATAGGATCACCTTTGACTTTTTGGAAATTTTGGTCAACCATGACTTTTGAAGTTTTAAATCATCAATATATGATATTTGAAGTCATTTGATCAAGGAAAATCAAGAAAATCAATCAAAAATCAAAAGTCAAAAGTTTGACTTTTCATACTTAGAAATTTTTCTAGGTGTTTTCAAGTGATTTTTGCCAAACTTTGGAAGAGATTTTCTCAAAATTTCACCTACAAACTGAAAAAAACTCCCAACATGAAAGTTGTAGATTTTGATCCAATAAACAACTTTGACAGATATGATGTTTTGGCTAAAAATCAATCATTGAAGAGTTATGGAGCTTCAAAGTGGCTGCCTTCACAAAACATGCAAGAAAACCCTAGTTTTCTTCAAACTTTATGGGACTTTTTCACTAATTTCCCTAAAGAATTTGGGCAAACACTAAACTAATGAATCAAAGTACATATTGAGGGCTTTCCAAATTGTGCTCAACCTCTCCCAAATTCATTTTGAGCTAAGAGATATGATTGACCAAAGTTAGGCACTTGAAGTGAAAATTATAGGTCATGTGCAATTTGAAACTTTGCAATTTTGTGCAAGTAACTTCTCTAAATGATGCTACCCGACCTCTAATGCATCTGAAAACATGCCATACATTCAAATTCATCATTGCATAAGGATTAGAGAAGATTCCCAAAAACAAAGGCATGTGATTATGTAATGATTGCATTTTTGAATTTATGGCAAATGATGAATCATCAAGGAATCTTGCTCTAAGCCAATTAGAACTCTCCTCTGAATCAGAAATGTTCCTTTAGATCATACAAGATCAATGGTTGGGGAAGATAGCCCGAAAATGCATCATTGCATTTGGGATATTTTCAAATTTTCTTCATGGCTAAGAAACTAAACTCACTTCACTAAGCAAGCTTGCTATGTTCAATTGCTCTGAGTCATTTGCCTATAAATAGAGGGCTCTTTCTCATTCAGAAAACACACCAAAGAAACCATATTCCTTGCTTTCTCTTTCTCTTCTCATGCTTATGGTTTTTCAAAGTTCTTTGGCAAGAAGAATTGTTTTCTTCAAACCAGAGCTTATCTTTGAAAAGTAAGCATTCTAACATCTCAAGGGGGCTCATTTGAGGTGATCCAATCACCTGGATCACTTCTGTAGGTAGAGGAACACCATTGTTGCTCTCACTTTGGAGCTGTCGCAGTTGGAGGTCCATAGAGCAATTCAGAAGGTTTCCAACAAAGCCAAGCATCCAGACACATTCCTTAGGTCATAGTGAAGCTATTCAGATGGCTGCAGCTCATCTGTAACTCAAGATTCATCACCCTCCATGTCCACTTGAAGCTCAAATCGAAGGAGGTCCATAGAGCAATTCAGAAGGTTTGAAGTCACAATAAGCATTCAGTTAGCATCACTGAGTTCCAAGGAAGCTTTTGGGGTCATTCATACAAGCCCAGGTGCTCTCTATCATCCTCACGACCTCCATTTTCAGAGGTAAGTTTCTCAACTCCATCTCTTTAATTCATGTACTTCTTTGGTTAAAGCTCGATACCATTTCATTCAGCATCATCAGAGGATTAAAAACCCTCTATCATCAGTCATTTATACTTCAGTATGATCATTTAATTTAAATTTCAAATTTTAGGGTTCTTCACGTAATTTAGTTAATTCAGTAGATGTAGTTAATATAAATTCATGTTAGTTACATGTCTGGATTCGTGAGGGAATTTAGAGCAAGATTGATGTTTACATCATGCCATTTAGTTGAGAAACCAGAGAGTTAGAATTTTGAAAATCCTTGAGCTCGAGGAAGAAGACGACCATGGTGGCGCGCGAAATTCAAATCTATATGCTAGGTTTATTTTATTTTGAATGGAATGCGTTTTATAAACGAATTCATCGTTTGCCCTAGTGGCCTCACATGCGCTCTTAGTCTCCTCATGCCTCAAGTCTGGGGTTCGAATCCCCCTCGCCCCAGACTTTTTGTTTCTTTTATTTTTCAATGATTTACCACTTGTTTGAAAACATAATGAACTGGATGTGTGTCATAAACACCAAGCGCGCGTTGGCCCAGTGGTGTTATTTTGGATTAGTGACTTGGAGGGCGTGAGTTCAATCCCTCTAGGTGACAAAACCTTATTTTTTATCACTGTTTTTCATTTAATTTCTTCACAACTTTAAACAATTATTTAACCTATCAAATTAATTCATTTTGATCTCATTTTTTACACACTTGTCATTTAATATATATATTTAGTGAATAATCAAAAAAATATTATTTATTTCATATATTTTTATTAGGTTTAAAATAGTATGTTTTAAGTGTTTTCTTAAATACTTTGAAAATATATATCTCCATTTTGATTTTAACCTAATTATTTTGTGAATAATCTTATGATAAAACCCTAATTATTTAGGTCTTAATTAGGTATAAGATTTCATCTTTGCCTTAATTAAGTTGACTTTTGTCAATATTCAAAACTGTTTTCAGTCTCCGATTAAACAAATGATTAAGGTCTTCAAACAACAATACCTTATATCATTTCAATCTCATTCAACAGTGAATCATTTTCATTGGGCCTCTAATAGAGTGTAAGTCCCAGCACCTTCTTTCTTTTCATAGTTTGTTTTCAAAAACTGTATTTACAAAATCTTCTTTCTGTTTTCAAAACATTCTTCTGGTATTTGAAGGGCATTATTCCCGGTGAAACTCTTCAGATACCTATGTGACCTTTGTCCATCTTCACTTCTTCTGTTTTCAAAACCCTTGACTGTTTATAACAAATATTCAACTGTTATCAATAAAACAACAAAAATTGCTGGTAAGGCTTTGTACATACATCTTCAAAGGCCTCCACTCCATCCAGGTTAGGCTTTACAAGCTTTCAATTTACAGTCTTTATTTAAATTACTGTCAAATATAGAATTGTGTATATATTGTTTCGAACTACGTTTGAGTGTAAACCCTAGGACAGTTAAACTATATATATATATATATATATATATTATAGGAATATGACCTAGGATTGAGAATGTCTTCCTGGTGAAGGCTCTTTCCTAATCAGAGATCTGTAGTTCAAACCCCCAAGATGAATTATTCCCGGTGAAACATCTTGGCAAAAACCTTAGAACAAAAAAATAGGACACATCCACCCAAAGAGGAATTATTCCCGGTGAAACCTCTTACCCATTTGCTTAAAGCCAAAATAAGTTCAAAACCACATAGCTTTCTCTTGTGCTATAACAAGGACCCTCGATGACCCTCGATTAGCCTCCTCTTGGGCTTTGTACAAGGACCCACAGGCTTCTTAAAAGCATTTCCAGCTTCCTCTTGAGCTTGTATACAAGGACCCATCAGGTTTCTTATAAACATAGGAACAGGTCTTTAGTTACCTTTTAGCCTATCCTGGTGAGTTTCTTCCATTCTTTAAACCAGACTTTAAACAAGCTAAGTTTGTCTCAATCTCATATTGAGTACACTTTTTGGAATGAGAGACATGGACAGTCTCTGTCACCCTTATCTTCATCAATCTTCCTTAGCAGAGTCTAGGATCCATACTTGCTTATCCTCAGCAAGAGTCAGCCTTAATCTTGGGCTTTAAACAAGAAGTCTCGACTAGATATTCTTTCTGCCGTTCATTTTAACAAAAATCCCTGGAAAGGGTTAGCCTCCAATCATTCCTTCATTTTAACAAAAACCCCTGGAAAGGGTTAGCCTCCACACATTCTTTCATTTTAATAAAAACCCCTGGAAAGGGTCAGCCTCCAACATCACTCCTTCAAATCCAAAGATTTATTCCTTTAAGGGATAAATTCCCCAAAAAAGAGTCAAAACCCCTGGAAAGGGCCAGCCTCTAAAAAACATGATAAAAGTTCAGTCTTTTAATAGACTATTTCTCCAGCTGAGTCAAAATCCCTGGAAAAGGTTAGCTTCCAAAAACATATAAATAATAAATTAGTTTGTTAAAACCTCTAGCAGAATAAAACTCCCCCAGCGAGTCTTTCATTTTTAGTAGCCACAACCTTGGGCTTTGTACAAGGCAGATAAACCATATTTCCCTGTGTCAAAGATTCCTAATCTCAAGGATCTTTTCCCCATAGAGTTTTCCACACTCAGTTTCTTTAAAAGTCCGCCACAACCTTGGGCTTTGTACAAGGCAGAAAATAATATTCCCCCTAGCTAGAGTAGCCACAACCTTGGGCTTTATACAAGGCACAAATTAATAACTTCCTCAGCTAAGAGTCATCCACAACCTTGGGCTTTGTACAAGGCACACACAAAATAGAGTCATTCATAGTCTTCAAAAAACTCAGTTATCCTCAGCAGTTAGCCACAACCTTGGGCTTTGTACAAGGCACACAAATAGAGTCTCCCTAAGTAGAGTCAGCCTCAATTCTGGGCTTTGTACAGAACACCAAATAAAATCCATCAAATAAACACTCTCCAAATAGAGTTAGCCTTAATTCTGGGCTTTGTACAGAACACAAAAACTCCTTAGTTTAAATTCTCCCCAGTAGAGTTATCTTTCCATAAGTCAATAATAAATCAATCAAAAGCCTCAAGCTTGGGCCTCATTCAAGCCAGCTTAAAAATCAAATCTTTCAAACAATAGATAGACATAGCTCATCTTCATAGGTAGATATTTCTCTTATCTCACCACAAACAAACAATCATTTCAAACAATCATCATTTCAAACAAATCATCATTTCTCCCATTTAGGACACTGAAAGGCATGCTCTGGCAACACACCCAGACTTGTACGACCCTTTCCCTGATTTGGTGGAGAATCTTTCATTTTAGAGGCACGATGGCTGTCATACTTGATCAACCAAGTAGACTCCCCTCTTAATGAAACATCATTTTTTTAGCTTTTCTGTCACTTTTAAAATGTTTGTGGTGGAATAGTAGAAATACCTCTCTGTAAAGATGATTTCATGTCTCTTTATTGTAAACAGGGATTTAATTCAAAGCTTCAACCTTGAGCTTCAAGCAAGGCACCAAAAAAATATATTAATTTCCCTAGTTAGTTCCCCGAACTACATTAAGCTCTGACTTCCACTAGGGATATGTAGGCATGAGGTTCACAAGGAATCTCAGCGAGCTAATAAAATACCAAAAATAGTCAGTTTGTCTGTCTGTCTGTCTGTCTTTTTAAATCAATTCAATTCCCTCTCCTAACACAAAGGAGAAACTTTCCCAATCATTAGCAATAAACACAATCACGATGACACAGAGAAGGTTCCCGTAGAGTACTACGGATATGTAGGGTGCTTAAACTCTTCCCTATGTATAACCGACCCCCCGAACTCCAGAATTTCTAGTCTAGGTGAAATCCCCACACTTAGCAAACTCCTAGGGTTTAGTTGAGATCTTTTTTTCCCTTTCCTACTCGTAGGACAAATAAGAAAGTTCGTTTGATATCGTAGGAAGAACTGAAACAAAATTCATCCCATCCCGGGCGCATTCTCCTTCCAAATTTCGCGTGAAGGGTCTAGCGTGCCGTCCTCCCAAGTGAAACGGGGAGGTAAAAAAAACGACACCACACATTGTTACCATTATATTGCTCAGCAGAGCCAGATGTAGATGTGGGTGGGTTTGTTGGAATTTCACCAGCCATCTTTTACTGAAGCGTTTTTCTCTTCCTGAATCTTTTCTAAACACGATTAAGTGCTTGCACCTTAGAACCGACGCTCTGATGCCAATTGAAGGATAGAAAAACACTTAGAAAGGGGGGGTTTGAATAAGTGTAGTCTAAAAACTTGAACGATAAAAACAAATTGCACAATTATTTTTATCCTGGTTCGTTGTTAACTAAACTACTCCAGTCCACCCCCTTGGAGTGATTTACCTCACCTGAGGATTTAATCCACTAATCTCAACAGATTACAATGGTTTTCCACTTAGCCCGCGACTAAGTCTTCTAGAGTATCCTGATCACAACCTGATCACTCCAGGAACAATTGCTTAGACACAAGCTAAGACTTTCTAGAGTATCCTGACCACCACGTGATCACTCTAGTTACAACTGCTTAGACACAAGCTAAGACTTCCTAGAGTATCCTGATCACACTTGATCACTCTAGTTACTTACAATTTAATGTAATCAATTCTAAGAGTATTACAATGCTTCTGAAAAGCTATAATCACAACAGTGATATTTCTCTTAAAGTTTAAGCTTAATCTCACTAATATATTACAACAGCAATGTAGTGAGCTTTGATGAAGATGAAGTTTGTGAGATTTGATTTGAACAGCGTTTCAGCAAGTTTGTATTCACAGAATTCGTCAGAATCAGTAACCTTGCTTCTCATCAGAACTTCATATTTATAGGCACTTGAGAAGATGACCGTTGGGAGCATTTAATGCTTTGCGTATTCCGTACAGTATTGCATTTAATGTTTCACTCTTTTGTCAATTACCTCGAGCCTTGTTTACACTGTGTCTACTGACGTTTCCTTTAATAGCTTCTAACGTTCCTTTTGTCAGTCAGCGTAGCCTGCCCATCTTGTACTTGCTTCTGATCTGATGTTTGTGTATACAACGTTTGAATATCATCAGAGTCAAACAGCTTGGTGCAGAGCATCTTCTTGTCTTCTGACCTTGAAGTGCTTCTGAGCGTGATACCATGAGAACTTCAGTGCTTCTGCTTCTGAACTCAAGTTCTTCTGATGCTTCCATAGACCCATGTTCTGATTCTGCTTTGACCATCTTCTGATGTCTTGCCAGACCATGTTCTGACGTTGCATGCTGAACCTTCTGAGTCAAAGCTTCTGAGCGCTGATTTGTGCATACTCTTTATATATTTCCTGAAAGGGAAATTGCAGTGTATTAGAGTACCACATTATCTTATCCAAAATTCATATCCTTGTTATCATCAAAACTAAGAATATTGATCAGAACAAATCTTGTTCTAACACTGTTCCGTTTGTTAGTTCAAAATCTGTACCAACAGAAGTTCTAAAAACCCCTCAACCAGAAATTCAACCAGAAAAAGCCTCAGCCAAATCACCTTCAACCACCAAAGTTCTCACCCCTCCTTCCTCACCCAAAACCACTCTTGCTTCTGACCATCCTAATTCTGAACCCATTTTAGATGTTGTACCCCTTCAAACCCTCTTTCCTCCACACACAAATATCTCCACCTCTCAACCTCCTCCTCATTCAAACTATGAACCCGTTACCTTCCCTGTTCCCATCAATACTAATGCATCAGAATCTCCAAATTCTGATTCTTTACATGCATTATTCCGTGCCTGCAACTTTACCCCTAAACCTCGTCCTGACCCTGCCTTTGTTAACCTTGAATCTGAGGATGAAGCAGAATCACTGCTTTCTCTTGATAGAGAACCTGAACCCTACTTCATTCTGAACCCAGATTCCTTTTCCACCCAATTCAAAACCCCTAACCCTGAACTATCTATTGGTGTAAGTTTCGAATTTCTGAAACAAAAGGTACAGATAGGACTAGAAGCCTTGAAGGTTGCACATAATGCCAGGACGGATTATGCTGCTACCAAGAGGTCTCTGGAGATCTTTCAGAAGGGAGATCAATTCTGACCTTCTGAAGCTTCAGAAGAAGTGTGAAGCTGAAGCTCCTGGCCCTTGTGAGTTCCTAAGGGATTATGAATACTGCTATTTCTACCCCATCAGGAACAGGAAATCTCTTGAAGAGAAGGAATTTGTTGATGAGCTTGAAGAAGTTCATCCTTTGGCTATGGTTGTGTGGAAGCCTGAACTCCATGTTCTGACTGGAGACTTTCAGTTCTTATTCAACTGGTTAAGGGAGAATCCCTCTACTAAGGCACCAAATATGGTATATCCAGAAGTTGAATACCCATCAGAACCTGCTCCTCCTGCACCTCCTCAGAACTTGGCTGAAATTCTTCTGGCTTTAGAGACTTCAGAAGCTGAAATCCCGTCTCCTGTGTTTACTGAAGATGCTTCTGAGGCAGAAGCTGATGCTGAAACCCTCGACGCTGATATGCAATCTCCTATTAAGGACAATCAAGCTAATGTTCTCATGGTCGATGCTGCTGTTGAGAATCCTCTTCTGGACAATAGCTTTTATGCTTCTTCTGCTGGACCTTCTGTTCTAATGAACACCATGAAGGCTCTTCAACAGAATCAAGCTGATCTTGCTTCTCGTCTTGACAAGCATGAGGATACTCACAAGGAGTTCAGAACTTTTATGAAGACGCAGACAGAAAGCACTGTTGAGATTCAAAACCTTCTGGCCAAGATAGCTTCTAAGCTAGGCTAGTCGTAGTGTGTCTTGGTCTTAGATGTTTTCTTGTTTCTTGCATCTGTTTCTTGCATCTGCTTCTATCCCTCTTGTACTTCTAATATATTTTGTTAATCAATGAAATATTATCTTCTTCACTTTATGTTGTTTTATCATCTGAATCTTTTTAATGCTTTTTGATGTTATGACAAAAAGGGGGAGAAACATGATAATTGATTTGGTTTATTATATCAGTTGCTGGGATTAAGTCTCAACATTCCTAACATTATTTGCAAGTTCTATGTCTTTGAGATTTTTTGCAGGATTGAAGATATTCGGAAAAAGCTCAACATGAGAAGAAATACATGGGAAAAGCAATTCTATTAAGAAGCATGTTCTTGGAAAATTAAAGCAAGCTTAGTGCTGTGAAGCTTCAAGATCGGAAGCAAGAAGAATGTTCTGATATTCTCATGGCAAAATATGCTATGATACATTTTCTTCTCTCATATGCTCTGATACATGCTACTTATTAAGAATCTATCAAGAATGCTCTGATACATGCTATTAATTAAAAATGCTCTGATACATTCTTGATTCTGATATTTTTGTCTAGTATGTTCTGAAACATTTCAGGATGTAAAGATGCTCTGGTAATTCAAGAATGTTCTGATTCAATCAAGCATGCTATGACAACAAAGAAGAAATTCAAAGCTCTGAAGCTGTCCTATGGAAGCAAGAAGCAGAAGCTCTGAATGTTCTGAAGTTCTAGGCGAAGTGAACGTCTCTACCGAAATGGAAAATACTCAGGGAAGTCTTCTATTTATAAATTCTTCTAGTATTTATTTCAGGGGAAGATTGTTAATCTCAGGGGGAGACATATTCACACACTCTGATTATATGCTTTATGCTATATCTGTGTAATTGTCTTTGGTCATCTGATATTCTGATTGCAAATTCATATCAATTATATATGTTTTTGTCATCATCAAAAAGGGGGAGATTGTTAGAACAAGATTTGTTCTAATCAATATTCTTGTTTTGATGATAACAATGTATATCAATTTTGTATAAAACAATGTGGTACTCTAATCCTTTACATTTTCCATTTCAGTAAATATATAAGGAGTATGCACAATTCAGCGCTCAGAAGCACTGACTCAGAAGGTTCAGGATTACAACATCAGAACATGCTCTCGCAAGACATCAGAAGATGGTCAAGCAGAATCAGAACATGGTCTATGAAGCATTAGAAGAACATGAGATCAGAAGCAAAAGCACTGAAGTCCTTGTGGTATCACGCTAAAGCACTTCAAAGTCAGAAGACAAGAAGATGCTCTGCACCAAGCTGTTTGACTCTGACTATTCAAACGTTGTATTCACAAATCTAAGATCAGAAGTTGGTACTAGATGACAGGCTACTCTGACTGACAAAAGGAACGTTAGAAGCTACAAAAGGCAAAGTCAGTAAAAGCAGCAAAAGCAAGGCTCGAGGTAGTTGACAAAACAGTGAAAACATAAAATGCAAAGCTGTATGGAACACGCAATGCATTAAATGCTCCCAACGGTCATCTTCTCAAACGCCTATAAATATGAAGTTCTGATCCGAAGCAAAAACAACTCTTACAAACTTACTGAAATGCTGCTGAATTCATTACTCACGAACTTCATCTTCAACCTCACAACAATTGTAATATTTAGTGAGTGTTAAGCTTGGAACTTAAGAGAAATATCACAGCTGTGATGATAGCTTACTAAGAAGCAAATTCATACTCTTGTAAACATTTATTTTACATTGATTTGTAAAAGGTTCCTAGAGTGATCAGTGAGATCGGTAGACTCTAGAAGACTTAGAAGTTTCTAAGTGGTGATTTCCTAGAGTGATCAAGTTGTGATCAGTACACTCTAGAAGACTTAGAGGGTATCTAAGTGGAAAACCATTGTAATCAAGATTGATTACTGGATTAAATCCTCAGTTGAGGTAAATCATTCTAAGGGGGTGAACTGGAGTAGTTTCGTTAACAACGAACCAGGATAAAAATATTGTGTTCATTATTTTTATCTTAAGAGTTTTTAAAGATACACTTATTCAAACCCCCCCTTTCTTAGTGTTTTTCTATCCTTCACATGTGTGTCAGGATAGTCTGCATGGTGCAGATATAGGGTCGCATGCATGTAAGATAAACTGCATGTTGCAGGTAGGTCACATGCATTGCATAAGAATAGGCCAAATTAGGGTTTTCGGGTGGGACCATATTTTCTACATATGCGCCACCCTAGGTGGCACCATAGTTCAAAGTTTAGGGCATAAATACACATATGCACCACCCTAGGTGGCGCCTACCTGTTGATGAATTGCACTAATGCGCCACCCCAGGTGGCGCCTACTTGCTTCAATTTTTTTTCTGCTAGGGTTTAGGGTTTGTTCTGTGAATAGGGTTTGCTGTATGACCGAAAATAATTAGAGTACACGTCTGTGACGATACAGGCATTCATTTTTCATCAACTCTTTCCGAAAATAATTTGTGTCTGGTCAAGTCGACTATGCAACAATGTCATGCATACCTCAAATCAATTGCACACGTCTGTGACGATACAAGCGTTCATTTTTCATCAACTCTTTCCGTATGTGAGTGTACAGTAAGGAGATTACACTTAAATTTTTTTAGGTTTTTTCTCTCATAGGGTTTGTTGTTTGAATACGTAACTCATTATGACTGAAAATAATTAGTTTACAGTCTGCGCAATTCATTATGGTTGTGTCTGGTCAAGTCGACTATGCAACAATGTCATGCATACCTCAAATCAACTGTACACGTCTGTGACGATACATGCATTCATTTTTCATCAACTCTTTCCGCATGTGAGTGTACAGTAAGGAGATTACACTTAATTTTTTTTAGGTTTCACCAATTGTTCGTCTACATAAAGGAAGCCACTTATGTGAAAAACTACACATCTCATTACACACTCAACAATGGCCCCTCCACAATACATTATCAACGCTCATGTTTATGGCGACACCTATGACAATGAAGAAGTTTGTTTTCTGTTTAGAAACACTGAGGTTACACGGTTTTCTTTAAGCAGAAAATCAAATTTCAGTTACTTCAAACAGAGATTAGAGACAAAGCTTGCACTGGGTGATGTATTCCAAATTTTTTACCAATATCGATTTCTTCGTGGGGACAACCCGGTCAAGTTTATCCAAGTTGAGGTCAAAGATGATGAAGACCTGCAGAATATGTTTGCCAATCATGAGTATTCTGGTTACGAGTACATAGAGTTGTATGTTACTCTACCAAAAGTTCAACCCACACAATTGGTGGAGTCACAAGTCATTGATTCACTGGTCGACGAGCAAGCAGAGGTCGACGTTGTAGATGAAGAAGAAGAAGCACCGGAAGTAGAAGTTGATAACTTGGTCAACGAGGAAAGTGAAGACGAACATGACGTTGTTGTGCCACCAGATCAAGTGCATATGCCTCCAACGCACATGAGGAACTTGAACTTCGATGGGGATGAACCATCGTCTGATATTTTCTATGATCCATACACTCAAACAGATGCACGGTTAAAAGAAGGAGACAAATTTCATTCAAAGGAGGAATGTATCATGGCCATAAAAAGATTTCATATGCCAAACAATGTTGATTTTAAAGTTGATCGTGCCAACGTTGAGAGGTACAAAATTAAGTGCAGAAACCCTGATTGTGGATTCAGGTTGGCTGCATCATACAGGAAGAGAAGTGATTCATGGGTGATAGGATCTATTTCCCAAGATCACACATGTGTTAACACAAATGTTTCCCAAGATCACCGTAAGCTAAGTTATGATATTATATGTCAAGAAATCTTGCCCCTAGTAGACAAAGATCCGTCAGTAAAGGTGAAAACGATAATCTCTCATATCATTGCAACTTACAATTACACTCCATCTTATAGAAAGGCGTGGCTGGCGAAAACCAAAGTGATCGAACTTGTGTATGGAAATTGGGAGGATTCGTACAAACAACTTCCACGTTTCTTATCTGCGCTTCAAATTTATGCTCCTGGAACCGTTAATATTTTAGAGACCCTTCCGGCGCAATCTCCAGACGGAACGTGCCTTCAAGGTAATGTGATATTCCACAGGCTTTTCTGGGCTTTCCGCCTATGTGTTCAAGGATTTGCGTATTGCAAGCCAATTCTTCAAATAGATGGCACTTGGTTGTATGGAAAATATAAGGGGACCTTGTTGATGGCTGTGGCACAAGACGGAAATAGTAACATTTTTCCTGTTGTGTTCGCTCTTGTGGAAGGAGAAACTGTTGGAGGTTGAGGTTTCTTTCTCAGAAATCTTCGGACACACGTTGCCCCCCAACCTGGGCTCTGTTTGATTTTAGACAGACATGCTTCCATCGATAGTGCGTACAACAATCCAGCAAACGGGTGGCAAAAGCCACCTTCAAGGCATGTTTATTGTATTCGACATATCGCACAAAATTTCATGCGAGAGATAAGGGATAAGGTTCTTCGGAAGACTCTTGTCAATGCTGGATATGCATTGACTCAACCGACGTTCCAATATCACCGACATGAAATTGTATCGTCAAATCCAGATGCAGGCAGATGGATAGATAATCTAGCTAGAGAGAAATGGACCAGATCATACGACAACAGGCAGCAATGGGGGCACATGACTATGAATCTTGTGGAGTCTATGAATGGAGTTTTTAAGGGCATCAGACACCTTCCGATACTGTCTTGGTGCAAGCAACATACTATAGGATGGCTTCTCTTTTCGCACGAAGAGGTGAGCGTTGGAGTGCTGTTTTAGAATCCGGACAAGTATTCAGCGAAACTTGCGTCAAATTCATGAAAGAACAATCTGCCAAAGCCAACAGCCACAATGTTACATCTTTCGACCAATTCAACCGGACCTTTAGTGTCAAATATACAATTGACCATAACGAGGGCCTTCTGAGACAACAATACAGGGTTCTTACAGACGAAGGGTGGTGCGACTGTAGAAAGTTTCAAGCCTTTCGCATGCCATGCTCTCATGTAATAGCAGCATGTTCGTATGCGCACCAAGATCCGTTAGCACTTTTATCTCCCATTTACAAGGCGGAGACCTTGCTCGGAGTATACAAAAATGCATTTCAAGTGATGGCAAAGGAGGATTATTGGCCTGCGTATGAGGGGGACGTGGTTTGGCATAATGACAACATGCGGAGAAAGAAAAGAGGTCAACCAAACAGCACACGCATCAGAACCGAAATGGACGATCATGAAAAAATGGTACGAAAGTATGGCATATGTCGTGAAGTCAGGCACAATAAAAATACTTGTCCTAATCGTGGAGTAACATCCACCAACAATTATTTGTATGTCATGTGTTTGTACTACTAATATTTTTGTAGTTGTATTTGTACTACTTATGTATTTGTATTTTTATTTGTACTACTTATGTATTTGTATTATCTTTTATTAAATCAAGTAGTTATGTATTTGTACTATCTTTAATTGAATTAACTACTCATGTATTTGTCTTGTAGTGAAGTTGTCTTCATGATCCGTACTGTCCGTCTGTATTTTGGACAGGCAAATACGCATGCTTTCGTCTAGTCACGTCAAGTCAGACGTTGATCAGTGTGCTTGCATTTATCATTTAATTTAGGCGTGCTTGTAAACAGTACGCAATATTACTCCTTTTCTACCCACTACTATTATAAATTAAGGGCTCCTAGGGTTGAATGCATACACAGAAACACAAACACCATACACCAAACACATACACAACAATGAAAGCTCGCATTAGGCCAGACGGATCGCATCAGAAGGAGCGGGCATGTCATATACTCTACAGTGAAACCCCCCATGCCGGTAATGTTTTGGAATATCAATTTCGTGGCCCAACTCAAGAGGACTCTCCTGAGGTTTTTAGAAGGGGAGTACCAACCCGGCGAAGAGATAAGAAGTATCAAGAGACTTAGAATAAGGGGTGGTGTTGTCATCGGAGAAAAAGAACGCTGGTGGGAGAATATGAAATACGACATGGATTGCACTCGAATGATGCATGGAACAGATGACATCGTTTTAACCGTTGTGATTTCTTAGATGTTTTACTTTAATTTATTTTCTGTTAGCGACCTTCAATGTACCTTTTAATTAATGAATTAATGTTTTCTATCAAAATATTTTTTCCTTGACAACTACCCGGTTAAGTTCATGACAACAAATATGGAAGAAAATGTGAGAAACGGCTGAGAAAATGTGTGGAGATAAGCCCTAACACATAGTTTCTCTATTTAAAAAAACAAAAAAAAAGAAAGAAACTTGCACCTAGGCGCCACCCCAGGTGGCTTATTAGTTCTGGAAGAACTAAGGCGCCACCCCAGGTGGCGCATAAGAAGAAAATATAAAACGTTGGCGCCAAGGGAGGTGGCTCCTATGTGTAGGGCACCTCCCATACCTGGTCACCCAGGTAATTTTCCCCAAAACCTGGTTTTTTGGATAAATTTTTTTTAAACCTAGTTATTTGTATTTTTTCTATTATGATACTACCGTTGCTGCAGAAAGCACCGTATCTTATCTTTAGTTTTTTGTTTAAATTATTTATTATATTAAATGTAAAGTTAGTGTATATTATGTGATTAGTGGGACCCATTTTAGAGTTTTAGATGGATAGTATGGATATTAACAAATTTTAATTGAGTGGTTTAAATAATTGAGAAGTGTGAAATAATATATTATATTAAGTGGGGTCCATTTATACCACTAAATTAGGTGGTATGGATGTTGATGCTTATAAAATCCAAAATTTGAATTTACCAAACCCTTTAACCATATTTGCTGACTGGGCATTGACTTGCTGGATGATGTGGCAAAAGGGTTATATAATTGCACAAAACATCAACAAACATGAAAATAAACCTTAAACTCATGAGTGAAGAAATGTTGGATATAAAAATGGTAACCGCCACCGCCAAGACCCGCCATGTCACCACCTTCACAGATCGTGACTGGCATAAATTCCATTCTCTTTTATGCTCCAGTGCTGTTCCAAAGTATGGGATTCGACGGACATGCTTCCCTCTACTCCTCAGCTTTGACCGGCAGCGTTCTTGCTTGCTCGACATTCCTTTCCATTGCAACAGTTGATAGACTGGGAAGGAGAGTTCTTCTCATCAACGGTGGGATACAAATGATCATATGTCAGGTAAGAAAAATTTACTTCTCAAACAAATCCTAATCATATTTTAACGATCCCTACCATTAAGGATCCTCCAAGTATTAAAAGATAAAGCCAAGTATTTGATCTCTTTAATTTATATTAACGTAATTATTTTGGATGAGATAATAATGTTAAGAAAATGCTCCTTCTGCTTTTGCCTCTATTGATATATTTAACTTGGACGTACAAGTTTATTATTTGCTAATAGGTGCTAAGGTTTGAGGGTGGGATTGATATGTTTTGGAACAAGAAGACGTACATATATATAGAATGTGGCTAGCTTTCCTCTGCATCAAGTTCTAAAATTTGAAATTCTTTTAATATGACTAAGTATTAATTCATATGGTTTGAAACTTGAAGGTTGAAACAATCAAACTTGTTAATTGGGAACCAAAACTAAACTTGAAAACGAGTATTGTATTATTATTGTTTGATAAATAATTAAACATTCAAGTATGATGTATATATATATATATATATATATATATATATATATATATATATATATATATTAGTCTAATTAACCATTCAAGTATGATATATAAACATTCAACGGGAAATAATTAGTCTAATCTACTGCATGGCAACTTATTTTATTTTTGTTTTTTCACATAAACAAACTATAGTTGCAATAATTCTAGGGCGCAAGTTTGGGGAAAACCAGGCATTGTCAAGAGGCTATTCAATATTGGTAGTAGTTGTGGTTTGTCTCTTTGTTGTAGCATTTGGATGGTAGTGGGGGGCCCTTGGATGGACAATTCCAAGCGAGATATTTCTGTTGGAAATCCGTCCAGCAGGGCAGAGTATCACAGTTGCAGTAAACCTTTTGTTTACTTTCGTAATTGCTCAACAATTCCTTGGTCTTCTCTGTGGATTGAAGTTTGGGATCTTTCTCTTTTTTCGCCTGCTGCATTGTCGTCATGACCGTTTTTGTTATGTTGTTCTTGCCTGAAACCAAAGGTATCCCATTGAAGAGATGGCATATATGTGGATGAAGCATTGGTTATGGAAACTGATACTACCTGAAGACGAGTTCTAATTCAGTTCAGTTCCTACCATTAACATTACATTACAGAAATAAATTACATGAATAAAAGATGTTACATCCAAGATCGTCGTAGCAGAAAAGATTAGGCATACCCAGATAGGCACTGAGACAAGCAATAAAATTCTAAAACTTAAGCTTCTCTCCTTATCACATTGCCAGGACTCAGCTTCTCTCCTCTCTTGAGAATCTTCACCTGACCCATCACAAGATTCAATCCAGGGTGTTTCACAGTGCAGTTTCGATCACCCCCGGAGTGAGTACGATTTTCATAGTGTTTGCCCTAAGCCATAGAACATGCGTAGTTGACAACCAGTTTTCCATCAAAACCAAATTTCTGAAAAAATGGGGAGGAACAAAGAGAAAAGCAATAGCATAATAAAGACTTTGAATATGATATTAGGTTAATATTATTGCCACATCATCCAGCAAGTCAAAGCGCAGTCAGCAAATATGGTAAAAGGGTTTGGTAAATCCAAGTTTTTGGTTTTATAAGGGCAATTTAATAAAATAAAAAAACTTCAGGGGGCGTAAACCAAAACTCGCTATAATGATAGGGGGCTTAATATATTTAACCCTTAATTTAATTACACTATTAATTTTTCATTTTTTTATCTCTTGTTTTAAAAATAAAAATAGAATATACAAAGTAACGATTTAATAATCTAGCAATGAAACGCTTGGGTCCTGAGAGTGTGCTCCTCTCAAGATCTCAGGTTCGAAATCTGCTAGATATAAATTGTTTATTAAAAAAACAATTTAAACAATTTTATAGTTGTGAATTGTGAAAAAAAATTGCAATAACCAGGATTTTGAAAAAAATATACATTAATAACCATGTTTTGGAGATAATTATATAAATAATTAGGTTTCAAAAACAACTCAAACGTGCACGTCATCTCAGACCAGGTTTTGAAAAAAATATACATCAATAACTATATTTTGGAGATAATTACGCAAATAACTAGGAGGAATAAACACCTTTACTTTTTGACTAGTACAAATATATTTCTTCATTTTGCTTCTAGAAACTTGAAGTTTGTTTTTTTGTGTCTTAAGAACTCTTTGAATTTTTGAAGCATAAGTCTCATATATTTATTGATCTTGTTTTCACGGTCTTCATCTTCTAATTCCATGTCTTTGATGTTAGTATCTTTTAGAGCAATACTTTTCCTCTTCTTCTTGTCACCTTCTTCATCTTCAGCAAGTCTCTTTAGTTCTATCTCATGCTCCTACAATTTACCCAAAAGTGTGTGTATTCGTAGTTGATAAATCTCTAGATTCGCAAATCGCAATGAATTTATATTGTGAACTACAGTTTAGGCATCTAAGAATTTTCACAACCAATTCCTCATTTAAAAAATATCCCAAAGATCTCATATGACTCACGATATGGCTAAATCGTGTTTGCATTTGACCGACATTCTCTTCAGGTTTCAATCATAAAAGTTTATACTCTTGGGTTAATGTGCCCAAAATTTATCTCTTTACCTCAATAGTTCCTTCATGGGTAATTTGAAGGATTTCCCACATTTATTTTGCAATCTTGGAGTGAGAAACTCGTAAAAACTCATCAAGACCAAGCGTGGTAGTAATGACCGTTTTTGCTTTCAAACTATACTGCATATTTTTATTTTTATCTTTGGTCCAATTCATTTCAAGTATGTTTACTACAACACCATCAACTTTGTGTGTACGAACAAATGGGAATTCCTTCACAACCTTCCAAATACCACAATCCATCCTTTCGATGAAGAGCTTTCGTCTTCTCTTTCCACAAACTATACACTTATCTATTAAAGAATGAAGATTTATTTAGTGAATAGCACGAAGTCATTTCCTATCTTCTGAGACAGTTAGTCTTTAACATGATTTAGGCTCTAATATCATTTGTCGATAAATTGACTCTAAGCACAAGAGGGGGTGAGGTATGATATTTAAAATCGATGATTAATTTTAATGTTTTCTTACTTAAAACAACAATTTGTATTAGTATTCTTCTGGACTGGGCCGACGCATAGCCTAAACACAACGAGAGGCCCAAATTCAGCCTGACCCAAGGGAAGGCCCAATCTAGCTCCTCGTCACTACGGCTTACACCTGCGCGTACACCGGGCATGTACCACGCTGGTGTTGTACCCCAATTTTTGACAACTGAGATCCCAACATATTCTAAATAGTAGGATCATTATCATTATCATTATCATCATGCATACATCATTTGCTAACCAAAAATACCAAAAAAATTATTGTTTGTTGATTGTGTTCTAAGACAGGAGGCTGGTCAAGAGGAGACTGAGCAATTAGGGTTTTGAGGCCCACAAAGGAATTCAAACATTTTCCTACGTTCAAATGGTCCTTCCATCGAAATCAAAGCCCAAGAATGGCTTAATTCAAGATTGACAATTGTCAAACTCATCTGGTGCCCAAATTAGGGTTTTGACCTAATTCAACTAGAGGGTTGACTTTTAATCAGGACATGGCTCCATGACTTAAAATATGATTCAAGGGTCTTTAATTCAACATTATAATACACTCACATCATTCATTTGAAGAGAAGAGCTTGATTCAATTGGAATCCACAAGATTGTAGTTCATTTGGAAAGAGTCAACTATGTAGGTCAACCTTTGACTTTTGAGGAAATTTGGCCAACCATGGACTTTTGAAGATCAAAATCATCAACATATGATTAATGAAGTCATTTGACCAATAAAAATCAAGAAAATTCATCAAGAATAAAAAACTTAACAAAAGTCAAAATTAGGGTTTTAAAATGATTTTGACCTCATTTTGGGAACTTCAAATTTCACCTACAAACTCAAAAATCTCCCAACATGAAAGTTGTAGATATTGATCAAACAACCAACTTTGTCCCTAAAAGCATTTCATCAAAAAGTGATTAATTTGAGAGATATTGGATTAAGAAGTTTATGTTCAAAAAAACTTAGAAACTTTAAGTGTTTTCACTTGAATTTCTTCCAACTTTGTGACCATTTTTCACCATGATCCAAAAGGATTTTTAGAAAACTTTTAACAAGTGGATTGAAGTATGTAGCAAGGGATTTCCGAAGAGACCATTAGCATGGAATTTCATTACTTGAGCTAGGAGATATGATTTTGCAAAGAGAGCTCCATGGCACTTGAATTTCAAGCATGAACATGAAGAACAAAGTTTGAATTGGATTCAATTCTGAAGGAATCTTCAAAGTACAGGTCCTATAACTTGTTTAAGACACCAAACTCAGAAGATTACAATCTCTTTTGAGCTATGATCTGTCATACCCCAATTTTTGACCCTAAGATCATACATCATTTGCACCTCAATCATTAATCAAGAGCTTCATTTTGGAGTTCTATTTTTAGTGTGGTACTCACTTCATCTGAAAGGGGGGTCATCAGGCACCATTGTTTTTATACTTGTGTATATTATACTAACCAAAATACCAAAAATATTGCTTTGTTCTTTTGTTTGTTTGTGTTTTATAGGTACTAATCCAAAGCATCTACGAAACAAAGCATTTTTTAGCAAGCAATCGATTGCACAAGTAGAGCAATCGATTGCACTCACTTATTTTGCACCAGATTTGCATTTTGTCTCCTGTGCAATCGTTTGCACCAATAAGCAATCGATTGCACCCACTGTTTTTGCGCCAGATTTGTGCTTTTTGAAGAGCAGCAATCGCTTGCACCATTAGAGCAATTGATTGCACCAATGCAAAATGTGAAAAATGAAGGCAATTTTCAGCTTTTGAGGAGTGTGTCACCATTTTCATGTGTGGGGTGAATGTTCTATATTGCAAAATCAATTCTCTACATCATCTTGATCAAGTCATATCATGTACCCTCATTTGATGACAAGTACACCCTTGGATCATAATTTTGACTCCAAATTCATTTACCAAGCCTAATTTCATTTACCAAGCCTAACTCCAAACCACCACTAATCCCAAGCCTAAATCCTATAAAAAGAGGTCTCCACCTCTTCATTCAACAAGCTTTGATAGGCAAACTTACCTTGCTAGAATTTCTCTTGAATTCTTTTCTTCTCCAACTCACTCCAAAAACCACCTCACTCAAAGTTCATTTTCATAAAAGTTAGTAAGATTCACATTGAATCTTACTAATTTTTGAAATAAACCTTCATCCATTCACCCATTTCTTTCATTTTTTCATCATCAATTTTGGAAGATCAAAGCATTGATGTTTGTTCTTGAAGTGAATTTGAAGTTTTGAGCAAGAAAGTGGTAAATCTCTAGATCCATTCCATTCTTCAAGCTGTGATCTATTGTTGATTATGTTTTCTACACCTTTGGTGTTATATTGGTGTTAATTGCTTGTTATTTGATGGATTTTCGTGCACAAGTTGATCCAAGATCATAAGGTGTTTGGTATAATGTTTAAATAAGTTTTCTCCCTTTTGTTGCTGTTTTTTTGAAAAATTCCATAGTGCAATCGATTGCTCTCTATGTGGAATAGATTGCACAGTTGTTAAAATGCGCAGTTTTTGAAAATCAAAGAGGTGCAATCGATTGCACCATTAGAGCAATCGATTGCATGCTGACAGAATGCTGTTTTTTGCCTTTTTTAACTTGTTTTTGGTATCTCTTCTTCCTCAATTCATTAATATCAATGGATCTAGGATGTTGATAGGCTTGAAAGAACCAAATCCATAATATTAGATGAATGATATTAATGATAGTTTGAGTAATTTTATTTTAATGTAGTTCAATCTTTCTTCTTCTTTTTATTTTGGTCCATGAAAATCTTCAACATCATTTGAATTCTTTTGGATTCTAGATGAAGATGAGACCGCTACCTATTTTCTTTTCATGTGGTATTGCTTTCGGAGAAATATCTATTTATCGTTTCTCTCGCATGCATTAACACAAAAATTGTTGACCGGCCTCGTTGTAGGATGACTTCTATATAAGTCACTTGGCGATCTACTTAACATGGCGCAACATTTCGTGTCCCAAATAAAAAGATCCAATATGGAAGAGATTGTATGCGGTTGATTTAAGACTAATGGAAGTTTATCGTGTAGTCGCTATGATTTTATCAAGCTTCTGATAAACTTTCATTGAATTTAAATCCGAGATCATCATTCACTCACCATCAATCTTCATTACTAAAATTTCGATGATATACTTGACAAGTTTCAAGATGGTCATATTGCTAACAATTAACAATTGACTTTAATTTCCGCATTTCATTATATTGATCTTTATATTTCTCGCGTTATGCTTTATTTTATCATGTTTATGTTTCCGCTATTTTCCCTTTGTCCACTTGGACGTGTTTATGTTTTTGCTATTTTCCCTTTGTCCATTTGGACGTATTATTTATGTTTTTCGCCATTTTCTTTTTGTCCATTTGGACCATACTCTATTTTTGTGCTAAAACATTAATAAATAATTTAAAATCATAAAAAATACTTTAAGGCCCTATGGACTATTGGTTAATATCCCGAGCATTTTTTAGACCTGGACTTTTGGACTTAGCACCTCTGGACCTTGTTATTCTGTTGTTGTTTTGTCTGGCATTGGGTTGTTGTCTATTTATGTATGCAGGAATTTCCTCGAAAGTCCTTGATGGTTAATTCCAAGGCACTGTGATAAGGAATTCATCTGTACGCAGCCGTTACTCTGCCCGATTTTCGCCAGAATTTTATGATGTGTTCCAAAGATTTGGTGCAAGTGGTGCTAAAGATAATCAAGTTCATCTGGATCCCATAGTGGTAATGCGTTGGTTCAGTGTTGGTATTCCAAAGGATGGGAAATCTACCTTGACTCTTAATGTCAAGTGTTGGCTTCTTATTTTGGTTAGATCGTTCTTTCCTTAACCTTTTATTTTACACTCTAGGATAGCCTCTTTATCTCCTCCCCTTCTTAGATTTTCAAAATCTTCTCCCTTTTTCCAAAACCTTCTTATGTTTGTAAAACCTTTTTTTTTAAATCTTTCTTAAAAATATCTTTCGCCCTTATTGGCATTTCTTTCAAAGTTTAGACACGATTACTTGTTGTAGTGAGTTACGATACCCCACGATTTTGATATTGATTGATATGATGGAATCTTTTCCACTTGAGAGAGCTAGTGGCATACTTGTTGATTTTATCCAAGTTGGAGCCCTTCTTTTTTATTTGTGATGCAAAGAGTCCATCTATTCTCATGTTTAAGATCAATGGCTGAGTATTCTCTCCGACGTTGATAAAGTGTTTATTCCTTTTAAAAATCGTCCCTTTTAAGTGGAAATACATTAGCTCTGACTTCTCCATTGCACCGAAGAGGTATGTAGGCACAAGATGTAATGTCTTATCGAGCTTATTTTAAAAATTCAAACAAACATTTCCTTTGGCACACATAAACACAGATTTTTAAAAAGGTTCCTGTGGAGTACCATAGATATGAGGGGTGCTTAAAACCTTCCCCTTGTATAATCAAAACCCGTACCTAAGAACTTTGGGTTTATTTCGCTCTTTTCCCATTTCCTTTGGAAACAATAAAGCGCGATGACGACTTTCATTAAAATAATGAGTCGAGTCAATTAATGGCTCTGATCTCCGATTTTCCCCGCTATAGAAAAAATGGCGACTTCACTGGGGATCCGGTTTTTAAGTGTGTTAAGCCTATTTTTGTTTATCTGTGTGTTTTGTATCTGTATATATTATTTTGTGCTTTGTTTGTTTTTCTTTTTCTTTTTGGTGCTTGATGGTTCCTCTATGATGAGATAAGTCCTAACCCGGACTTGTGAGTAACTTGAGATAGGAAGTGGTAAGACCAATAGTTGCATGTTAGGAGCAATCATAAACATGAGCATCAAATGGTGGAACCCCAATCAGTGGAGGCCTCATGGAAGGTAGTAGTTGTTGTTACGAGCTATCGTAAGAACGCTATTACTTTCAATAGTCAGTGTCTGTAGATGCTGAATGGCCTAGAACCCTTTAACCCATCATAGCCCATTTTAGGATGTAACACAGAAACAAGTTCAAATACCAATTTGAGCTTGTTGTCATGCGATGCGACGCTCAGACGAGGCTCTTTTAGGAATGTTATTGGCGCCTGTAATACGGTGAACTGACTTTATCTGGTGTGTTACGGATAGCAAGAGTCGCCACTGACTTTTATTTTATCCAATAAGAAAGGCTAAAAGAACAGGAAAAGACCTTTTAAAAAGATTTTAAGTTCGGGGGGTAAGTTATACAAAGGGAAGGTGTAAGGCACCCTTTGTATCCATGGTTTTCCATGGGTTCTTAATTACTTAGCTCACTTGTTTGTTTGAATCGTTTGAAAAGATTGAGAAAAAGTTTGAATAAGAACTTTAGCTTGTAAATAAGCGTAGTCTTTTTGAATTTGATTTGAAAAGAGTGGGAAAAAGAGTTTGAATTTAGAGCAAGCAACTAGTAGCAACTACCCTAAGTTTTGAAATTTGTTCTTTTAGCTTTTCAGGGTGAAAGGGTCTATCTATACCATGAGAGGGCAGGAAGTCTTTCAATTGGATGTTTAAGGGTCATAGAGATATCGTTCGCCATAAGACTGTCCCTTGCCATAAAGAGGGCGGTTAGTCTAAGGGAAGGATATAATAGTCATTAATCTTTTTAGGCATCATGCGAGGATACCTTAGCAATTGGGACAATCATCTTTTACCGAGGCAACTTCGAGGGACTAGATGATTTTTAATCTTTATAGGCAACTTGCTTTAGTTATCCTCGGAATCGAGGGACTTTGACTATTATTTAGTATAATTAGAGGCAACAAGGTAACAAGCAACAAAGGCAACAAGGCAACGAGAGGAATTACCCTAAAGGTGTGTGTGTGGCACAATCACGTGGTTAACTTCGATGATATTTATCTTGTAATTCGTGATCTAATTCAGTTCAAGGTTGCACTCCCTAGGGTTACTAACCATAGCAGAAAAGTAAAGCACTTTAAATGTCCTACGCTATTACAATAAACACCTGCGGGGATGGGGGAAATTAAAACCTAACCTATTACAATAAAACCCTTATAGGGTAACGGAAAAATAAAGGCAGAAAATTAATTTGAACATCTTCAGCCTTGATCTTCCTCGAACCTCCGATTGACTCTGATCATCTGAGAATTAAACGGATAATAATAGGGAGTTAGCGTATTACAGATTCATTAACTATGGAGGCAAACCCTATTTTAATTCAAAAGGAAAAATAAAAATAAAATGATGTTAAATAAAAACTTAGCTTTTTTGGTATGGCGCGTACTCGGAAGAATCCTGATTAATCCTGAAAATTAGGCACAAAGAAGAAAAATGTTAGTGCATTAGTGATCTAATGACAAACCTCGCAACTCTGATTAGGGCACAAGTTAACCATGGTTAATAGAAGAAACAAGTAAAAACCTAGACTAAGGTTAATGGACAACACCTACCAATAACAGTGATTAGTGATCAGGATAAAATCAGGGTTTAAGGCATAAAATAAATTTAATTGGCCCAAAAATTAAATTATTACTCTAACATAAATGTTAGTTCAAAAAACCTAAAAAAACGATTATTTCTAATATTATGAGGAAAATCGAGTTTTTTTTATTAAATAGCATAAAAACATTTTTTGTAATTATATAAGAAAAATTATTATTATTAAAAAGAATTTGGAGTAAATAATAAACTAAAAAAGGGAATAAATAAATAACTAAAAAGAATTATGCAATAGAAATAATAAAAAAATTTAGAAAAAAACTTAGCTGGGATCAGATGTGATGCAGCTTGGAGGTCTTTAGTGCACTAGCGTATCCATCTGCGTTGGATCCTGGGAGAGAGAGAGAGAGAGAGAGAGAGAGAGAGAGATCTAATGGCTGATACTTGAGGGCTCATCATGATCCCTCGTGGGAGTGGCACGTTGGATTTGGGAGCATAATTATGTAAACAAATTAGTTAAAAATAGAGAGGACGCTGGGAGTCGAACCTGGTCCCTTGAGTTACCAGTAACATCAGATTGACACCTGCGCCATGTGTTTCGCTTGTCATTGAATCAGAGCCACTTAATCATATTCCATCACGCGTTTCTCTTTTGAAATTCAAATGAAGTCAAACAGTGGGGCCCCCATGGATGCACGTCTTCCAATGAATGATGGAGAGAGAAGTCTGCCGCTTTGACTCACCAATGATAATGATGGAAAGCGCCACGTATGCTTCGTCTGGTCTCCATGAATTGCAGCGGCGCCGGAGTCAAACTCCGGTCGCCTTCTCCGGCGAGGCTGAACTTCAAAAACCTGCAAACGTCAAAACGAAAAAGCCAAAACCACCCAGATCTACTAAAAGCGACGCTGCGAGTTCATTGGAATGGTTAGTTTTCAAAAATAACAAACGTTTCTACGAGAACTAAGCTCCATAAGCTCTATACCGTAATCATGGCAAATGATCAAAACTACACTAAAAATCCTGAACGACGACTCAAAATCATTCTAAACTTCAACATGAAAATGAATAGAAGCCTGTAATTGATTCATGAGGCCCGAATTAAAGATTTCAGATTTGAAAGCCTTACCACCATGAGGTTCTTGGATGGACCCGATTTGCTACGCTCTGGACTTTGAGAATGACCAATAATGAGTACTGTGATCACCAGGAGTATGATTCAACGTTCAGAATTGAGTGAGAGAGGCCATATTGGGAGATCCACTTTGCCCCAGTTTCTTGACTTCTTGCAACTTTGAGAAACCTATTTTTCTTGCCAATTTCGTCCCCTTGTATGTGATAATACTCAGAATATATATAGGCCTTGAGTTAGGTTTAGAACTTGAATAGCAAGATCCCTTAATTGGTGAAAAAATATTGAGAAATTATTTGATTCCATATTGCACCAATCATTTCTATTTTTGACTCTCCTATTATTTTGCACATATCTTCCTTAAATCATGGCCTTTAGATCAAATTTAATCAAGGAAAAAAAATTGATTCATTACTCATATTATTTTTTGATGATTTATTCAATTTTATTTGAAATTAAATGATTAAAATCAAATATAAACAAAATAATATCATGAAAATAATAATATATGGTCAATGGACTCCCTTTGGGCTTAAGATTTCGTGGATAGCCCAATAGTTATGGCCCAATACTTAAAAATACCAAAATCCTTCACTTAGGTTTTCATGCATTTTCTCAATTTTTGGCCAAGTTTAAGAGTGCATATCTCCCTCAATTTTTGTCATATGACCATGTTCTAGGACTTTTTGGAAAGTCCAAGATGTCCTTTAAACCCTCCTTTTTGTTTCATCTCATTTGGGTCTTCCACTCTCAAGTTATGAGCTTTGACCCAAAAGGTGTTTTTGTTGACCTTTTAAAGGGACCTATAATGTCTTGGATCATATCTCTTAAATGGTGCATTTTTAGCCTTGGCATGTGAGAGACAAAGTTGTAGAGAATTCAATTTCCTTAAAATTGAGCTTTGGATGGGAAATTTCTGATGTTCCATGTGGAAGTTATGGCTGGTCAAAGTTGGGTTGACTTTCTCCTTAAAACCCTAATTTAGAAACTCAAGTTCTTGATGATTTTGGAGCTTTCTTTGATGCATCATGATCAATCCTTGATCAAATGATGAATGATACTTCATAATGAGGATGTTGACCAAAATTCAGAAGTTTTGACTGTGGTTTGACCTTAGTTTGACTTTTAGGTCAACTAGTCGATTATTGATCGTTTGAACCATTGAGTGAGCAATCTTTTGAATCAAGGCTTGAAACTTGGCATGAGGATACTTTGAATCATATGAGATGACATGGAGTCCAATGGAGGTATCAGAACCTGACTTTCCTTTGAGAAAAGCAAAACCCTAGTTGGAGGGCTGTTGTTTAGGATAGTGTATACTCAGTCAAGCATTGAGACTTTGGTATTCAAATGAGCTTGAGCATGAAAATGTGGTGGGAAAATTTTGGGGTATGACAGCGCCCATGAGCAATTGTGTGAGCCGGTAGTATCCGATAGAAGACTGAAAACTCTGGGAACCTTTGTAGAACCCATTCGACAGGTACAAAATTCCTTAGAACACACCTTGTGGGATGGATAGACCCATGGCTCCATACTCGTGACGTCGAACCTTTGAACCTTGATTGTGTGATCTTTTGTGCTCTTGATTGTGGTTGATGCATAAACCATGCATTCATAAAAAATGTCCTTTACAAAGGTTTTCAAGGAACTTATATACTTTTTCTTTGTAAACATCACTGGTACCATGAATCAAAAGAGAAGTATTAAGAAGTACACCTTTAAGAATCCTAGTGTGAAAGAGTTGAAAGAGCTAGCATCTTTGGTTCCTAATCCTGACAACTTCAGAAAACTTTATGGGAAATTGATATATATTCTGAAGAATAAAGTAGATAAGGGGATTCTTGAGACTCTTGTGCAGTTTTATGACCCGGTTTATCATTGTTTCACATTTCCGGATTATCAGCTTATGCCTACTTTGGAGGAGTATTCGTATTGGGTTGGTTTTTTAGTTACAGATGAGATACCGTTCAGTGGTTTAGAGAAAGCTCCTAAGGTTGATGAGATAGCAGAGCTTCTTCATTTGAAGTTATCAGATGTAAAGGCGAATATGACTGAATAAAGAGGAATTTAGGGGTTAACTTCTGAGTTTTTGATTGGGAAGGCTTCTATGTTAGCTAGTAAATGAAATATGATCGTCTTTGAGACTTTTCTTGCCTTGCTCATCTATGGTTTGATACTCTTTCCTAACATTGAACACTTTGTTGATGTTAACGCTACTCGAATATTCATGATTGGGAATCTTGTGCCTACTTTTCTTGGGGAAACTTACCATTCTATTCATCATAGGACTAAGAAGAAAGATAGATGTATCAACGACTGCACTCCTTTGTTCTATAAGTGGTTTATTTTGCACTTACCTTATACTAGGAATTTCTTAAACAATCCTGATGGTATCAGAAAATCATGCCTCTTACTAATGGTAATATCACTTGGTACAATCATACTTATGATATTGGTGAGATTATTGATAGTTGTGGGGAGTTCTCCAATGTACCTCTTTTTGGTATACAAGGAGGGATCACCTACAACCCTGTTCTTGCTAGGCGCCAATTTGGATACCCTATGAGAGATCGACCTGTTAGTATTTACGTGTTAGGAATATTTTATCACAATAAGGATGGAGATTCAGATATGAGAAGTCGGTTTGTGCGTGCTTGGCACCATATTGATAGGAAGAGACATTTGGGAAAGAAAAAATGCATTGCTCTCAAGGACTACACTTATTGGGTTCAAGTTAGAGCTCGTACTCTTCAGATGCCTTATTTATTCGAGGAGCCATCTCTACCTGTTGCTCCACCATCATTTTCTGATGTTCCCATCGAGAATAGGGAGGAGTACCGAGAGCTCATGACTAGGATGAAGACAAAAGGGATACTTGGGAGAAGAAGTTTTGCGCTTCAGAGATTGAAACAGAAGAGTTGAAGAAATAGTTGAAGGAGAAGGATGATATGCTTTACCTTCAGGATGGCTGGTTGATGGAAAAGGATGATCAGATTTGTTGTCAGAAAGCGCTACTTCAGCAACATGGTGAGAAGCAGAAGAGATAAAAAGAGGATTTATTTTCCTCTGATAGTCAGGAAGATTCAGTTGCATGGAAGGAAGTTGTTGACAAGCTAGTGGTCGAGAAAACTCATTTGAAAGCCTTTTATGAAGATGAATTGGAGAATCTCCGTAGGAAGCTGCAAAAGGGAGGTGGTTCTTCATCAGGGGTGGTTCCTTCGAACCCATAGTTTCTGGCCTTCTCTTTTGTCTCTATTTTAGTTTGTTTAGGATTCTTTGAAGCTTTGTACTTTGAACCTTTGTAATCTTGCCTTTATTAATAAAGAGAGTTGTTTTTTCAGTTATATTTTGAATGTGTTATCTTTGTGATGTTTACAATTAATGTCTTAAAGTTCCTTGGAAACTAATAAAAATACAAATCATTTGCATTCTTGCATTTCATGCATCACTATGCATTTTGGTCTTGCTTTCAAGAGTTTGTCGAAGCCTTATTCAGTGCTCTTCATACAGAACCAAGTTATCTCACCGGTATAACACTCAAGCTAACTGCAAAAAGAAGATGGAAGGTCTTGAACAAGAGAATCGAAAGCTACGTGAAGAGGTTGTTACTTTGAAATTTGGAGTAGAGCGTCTCACCGCTCTGGTCGAGACATTGATGGCTGCTCAGAATTATAATCAGAATCAGGTTCCACCTCCTTTCAAGGCTCAAGCTCAAGGACAGACTACTGTGATCTCTGAAATTGTTTCTGCGACAATTCCTGCGAATCCGACTACTGTTGATACTCAACGACGTATGCCTCATGGATATCCCTGGGGCATGCCTGAAGGTTATTTGTCTACTCCTGAAGTGACTCGTCCTCTGACTCATATCATGGTCACTACACCTCCTATTGTTCATACTGTTCCTTTTGTCCCAGAGACCATTTATGATGCTGCACCAAGTGAGGGTTTGGGTATTCATGACAGAATGGATGGTTTTCAATATCACTTTGAAGAATTATAGAAAGAGATGAAAGCCCTTCGTGGGAAAGAGTTATTTGGAAAGAATGTACATGACCTTTGTCTGGTTCCCAACGTGAAAGTACCTGCCAAGTTCAAGTTGCTGGAATTCGAGAAGTATAAGGGAAATTCCTGTCCTCAGGCACATCTGGTGATGTATGTAAGAAAAATGTCCACTCACACTGATGATCAGCGTCTGTTGATCCATTATTTCCAAGACAGTTTGACTGGAGCTGCTTCTAAGTGGTATATGGGCCTTGATAGCACCCATATTCGCACTTTCAACGACCTAGCTGAGGAGTTTGTTAAGCAGTACAAGTAAAATGTTGACATGGCTCCCGATCGAGATCAACTAAGAGCTATGATGCAGAAAGAAAAAGAATCATTTAAAGAATATGCTCAGAGATAACGTGAAGTAGTCGCCCAAGTGATTCCTCCGATGGAAGAGAAGGAGATGACTAATATTTTCCTGAAGACTCTTGGCCCATTTTACTATGAGAGGATGATTGTGAGCGCTCCTGCGGGTTTCACTGAAATGATGGGTATGGGTGTTAGACTTGAAGGAGCTGTAAGAGAATGTTGTCTGATTCAGAATGACAATTCGTCTGGCAGTGCAAAGAAGTATGGTTCATCCTTTCAGAAGAAGAAAGAATCAGATACTAATGTTATTTCTCATGGAATGAATAGTCGATCTAGAAGGAAAGTTCTTTATCAACATCAACAAGTAGCGTCAGTAACTCTTATTATGAAATCAGCTCCTATAGCTCCTGCTAATCAACACCCAGCAAGGCGAAATCTATATTCTCGAGTTAATTTTGATCCTATTCCTATGACCTACACAGAAATGTACCCTACTCTGATTCGTAAGAATTTGGTTCAGACAAAGTCACCACCTCCTGTTCTTGAGAAGCTCCCTTGGTGGTACAAAGCTGACGCTACTTGTGCTTTTCATCATAATGCCCCTGAGCATAGCTTAGAGGATTGCTGGCCTCTAAAGAATGAAGTTCAAAGATAGGTTCATTCTGGTATGCTTTCATTCTGTGATGTTGGTCATAATGTGCAAAATAATCCCTTACCTCCTCATGAAACATCTCATGTGAACATGGTATATGAATGTCCTGGAAAGTATCGGATATATCGTGTGCAACATATCAGAGGATCGTTGGTAGAGATGCATACCATTTTGTGTGAATACAATCATTATGAGCATAATCACGCTGCTTGCAGAATTTGTTCAATTAATTCTCGAGGATGTTTTGTCGTAAGGAGAGATCTGTAAGAGATATTGGTGAAGGATAGAAAAACACTTAGAAAGGGGGGGTTTGAATAAGTGTAGCTTTAAAAACTTGACAGATAAAAATAAATTGCACAGTTATTTTTATCCTGGTTCGTTGTTAACTAAACTACTCCAGTCCACCCCCGCAGAGATGATTTACCTCAACTGAGGATTTAATCCACTAATCGCACGGATTACAATGGTTCTCCACTTAGTCAGCAACTAAGTCTTCCAGAGTCTTCTGATCACACACTGATCACTCCAGGAACAACTGCTTAGATACCCTCTAAGACTTTTCTAGAGTCTACTGATCCACACGATCACTCTAGTTACAACCTGCTTAGATCACTTCTAAGACTTCCTAGAGTATTCTGATCCACACGATCACTCTAGTTCCTTACAACTTAATGTAATCAATTCTAAGAGTATTACAATTGCTTCTTGAAAGCGATAATCACAAACTGTGATATTTCTCTTAACGTTTAAGCTTAATCTCACTAAAATATTACAACAGCAATGTAGTGAGCTTTGATGAAGATGAAGATTCTGAGTTTTGATTTGAACAGCGTTTGAGCAAGTTTGATATGAGTTGATTTGGTGCAGAATCGTTGACCTTGCTTCTCATCAGAACTTCATATTTATAGGCGTTGGAGAAGATGACCGTTGAGTGCATTTAATGCTTTGCGTGTTCCGTACAGCATCGCATTTAATGTTATACGCTTTTGTCAACTACCTCGAGCCTTGTTCACGCTGTGTCTACTGACGTAGCCTAGAATAGCTTTTAACGTTCCTTTTGTCAGTCAGCGTAGCTTGCCACTTGTACTTTCTTCTGATCTGATGTTTGTGAATACAACGTTTGAATATCATCAGAGTCAAACAGCTTGGTGCATAGCATCTTCTGATCTTCTGACCTTGAAGTGCTTCTGAGCGTGATACCATCAGAACTTCAGTGCTTCTGTTCTCTTGTTCTTCTGATGCTTCCATAGAAACATGTTCTGATTCTGCTTCGACCATCTTCTGATGTCTTGCCAGACCATGTTCTGATGTTGCATGCTGAACCCTTGAGACAAAGCTTCTGAGCGCTGAATTATGCGTACTCTTTATATATTTCCTGAAAAGGAAATTGCATTGGATTAGAGTACCATATTATCTTAAGCAAAATTCATATTATTGTTATCATCAAAACTAAGATAATTGATCAGAACAAATCTTGTTCTAACGATCTCCCCCTTTTTGATGATGACAAAAACATATATAAATGATATGAATTTGCGATCAGAAAGAACAGACGGCAAAAGACAAATTACACAGCTATAGCATAAGCATATGAATATGTCTCCCCCTGAGATTAACAATCTCCCCCTGAGATAAATAATCTCCCCCTGAAATAAATACTCGAAGAACTTTAATAAAAGACTTCCCTGATTATTTCGGTAGAGACGATCATATAAGCTTCTGTCTTTAGAGAATTCATAGCTTCTGACTTCTGCTTCCATTGGACAGCTTCAGAACTAGAATTTCCTTAGATCCCTAGAACACTCACAGCTTCTGATTCCTGCTTCCATCTAGGACAGCTTCAGAACTTGAATTTCTTTGATCTTCTGAGCATTCACAGCTTCTGATTTCTGCTTCCATTCAGGACAGCTTCAGAACTTGAATTTCTTTGATCTTCAGAACATTCACAGCTTCTGATTTCTGCTTCCATTTAGGACAGCTTCAGAACTTGAGTTTTCTGGATCTTTAGAACATTCGCAGCTTCTGATTTCTGCTTCCCTCGGATAGCTTCAGAGCTTTGAATTTCTACCAACATCACTTCATGCTAGATTTGTATCAGAACATTGTTGAATGTACCAGAGCATCATCTGAGCATCTCTACATCCTGAAATGTTACAGAACAAAAACTAAACGACAAAAGTCAGCATGAACGAGTCAGAACATAAAATGTATATTAGAACACATTATATGTATCAGAGCCATATAGGCCACAATGATGTATCAGAGCAAATAGAATTTTGTCAGATCAAATAAACAAATATGGATCAAATTCTATTATCAGTGCTTCTGATTTGTGAAGCTTGATAGCACTCAGCTTGCTTCAGTTTCCATGGTTTTTCTTCTTGTGTTTGCTTTGAAGATTCTCTTCACTTCTTTATACCTGCAAAACACTTAAACCATATAGAACTTGCAGTTCTCTTGTTAGTGAATGTGTGGGAGCTTTACCCAGCAACTGATAGATTTAATCAAATCATTTATCATTTATCTTCTCCCCCTTTTTGTCATAACATCAAAAAGAATATTTCAAAAGATTCAGAAGCATAAAACGACAAATAAAATCACTGGAATGTAAAACAAAGGAAAGTTTTCATTGATAACCAGCAAGAAGGATTACAGGAGAGGAATGCAGGAAAAACAGATGCAACAAGGAAAGAAAACTACAAAGACCAAAAGACTAAGATCCTAGCCTACGCAAAATCCGCGCCAGAACTATGAATCCCGTCAGTGCTTGTAGCTTGCCTTGCCATGAAGGAGCGAAACTCAGCATTGGCTGCTTCTTGCGCGTCCAAACGAGAAGCCAGCATAGCTTGATTCTGATGAAGAGTTTCCAAGGTCTCCATGAGAGCTGAGGTTTCACCAGAAGAAGAGGCACCTGAATTTCTGCCAAAAGGGACAGCAATTCCAGCAGGGTGATCTTCTGGAAGATCTTCAGCTTGTGCATCTTCCATTTCCTCATCTGAGTCTGACTCAGAAGTAGCCTTAGCATATTCTGGTTCAGGCAGCTCAGAAGTTCCATCTTCCAACGCTTGAAGAATAGCTGCTAGGTTTGTTGGAGGAGTAGGACCAGCAACTTCAGCACGATAAACCACTACTGGAAAGACCATGTGAGGTGCTTTTTCAGAAGGGTTCATTCTGAACCAGTTGAACAGCCACTGAAAATCTCCAGTCAGCACAGGAAACCATGGTTTCCACACCACGATGTCTCTGCAGAGATTTTCTTCTTCCAACTCATCTGCAGGTATCTTCTTCTCAAGAACACTTCTGTTCCTGATGAGATGGTGACGGCTGCTTTCACCAGCTTCCAGCCGAAGACCACGAATACCAGGAGCTTCAGACATGATCCTTCTCTGAGTGTCTGTTGCCCTATCCAGAAAGTCCTGACGAAAGGTATCCCAAAGGTTGTTTGTGGCATACTCATCCAGATGGTTAAGGTGAGCAGCACCCAGAATCTCCAACCAGCCATTTACATCAGAATGTAAAAGCTCCAGATATGATTGAGTGGTAGGGGTTGGAGGGTTGACAGTGAACCTGGAGTCGGGAAGAACAACACTATAGGGATTAGGTGTTCTGGTGGGAAAAGGGTGTGAGAGAGATGAAGAAATATCTGATGGATGGGTTGAAGGAGAGGAGATATCAGATGGTGAAGAGAGTGGTTCCGAGAGGATGAATGAGGAGGAAGAGGTGGTGGAGGTCTTTGAAGAGGGAGGTGATTGAGGGGTACTGTCAAGGGGTTGATACACTTTTAGAGGGTCATAAGTGATCCTTACTCTTTTTGGTTTGGTTTCTGGTTCAGCAGTTGCCTTTCTCTTTTGTTTCCGATCATTATCTTGATTCCCAGAGCTTGACGATGGATTCATGATGAAGTTGCAGATATTTGAAACTGCTAGGGTTTATGATATGAATGTAAAGAGAGAGAGAACAAAAAAGAAACTGTATGCAAAGTGAGAGAAATATAAGAGGGAAAAGAAACGTTTGAAGAATATAAAAAGAAAACTGAAAGGGATCAAATGACTATACCAAGAGATCAAATGACTTCCAAGAAATTGGCAACTTCCTGAAGTACTTTTTCTTTCAATTCTGTCTCCAGCATAGTCAGCATCGCAGAATCCTACTAAGTTGTATTCTTTAGATTTTCTGTAAACTAAGCCAACATTAGTAGTACCTTTCAGATACCTTAGAATTCTCTTAACAGCAGTTAAATGAGATTCTCTAGGATCTGATTGGAATCTAGCACACAAACAAACACTGAACAGAATGTCAGGTCTCATCCTTACCTAGGATGCATGTTGGATGCATAGGAGTTTTGGCTTCTTTGCAGTCTAGAAGATTAAACTTCTTCAGAAGTTCCTTCACATACTTGGTTTGGTGAACATACGTTCCTTCTGATGTTTGATTTATTTGTATTCCAAGGAAATACTTGAGTTCTCCCATCATGCTCATTTCAAACTCAGCCTGCATAGACTCAGCAAACTCCTTTCCAAGTGTAGCATTAGATGTTCCAAAAATAATATCATCTACATATATTTGACAAATTAAAATATCCCTTTTAAAGGTTTTACAAAAGAGAGTAGTGTCCACTTTTCCTCTAGTGAAACCATTATCCAGAAGGAAAGAACTTAAGCGTTCATACCAAGCTCTGGGAGCCTGTTTCAATCCATACAATGATTTCTTTAGTTTAAAAACATGATTAGGAGACATAGAGTCTTCAAAACCAGGAGGTTGATGGACATAAACTTCTTCATCTATATAACCATTTAAGAAGGCACTCTTAACATCCATTTGATAGAGAGTGATGTTATGTTGAGTAGCAAATGAAATTAATAGACGAATAGATTCTAACCTGGCCACTGGTGCAAAGGTTTCTGTATAGTCAATCCCTTCTTGCTGACTATAACCCTGAGCCACCAGTCTGGCTTTGTTCCTTACCACTTCACCTTTCTCACTGAGCTTGTTTCTGAAGACCCATTTTGTACCGATTATATTGAATCCATCCGGTCTAGGAACAAGATCCCAAACATCATTCCTTGTAAACTGATTTAGTTCTTCTTGCATAGCAATTATCCAGTCTGGATCTTCTAGAGCATGATCAACAGAAGTTGGCTCGATCAAAGATACAAGACCTAATTGACAGTCTGCATTGTTCTTAAGGAATGCTCTTGTTCTGATTGGATCATCCTTCTTTCCAAGAATGACATCTTCTGAATGACCAGAGATGAGTCTGGATGATCTTCTGACAGATGGTTCTTCAGAAATGCTTAGGTTCTCCAGAGAAGCTGATACTTGATCTTCAGATTCTTTGCTTCTGGGAAGCTCTGCTTCTAATGCGTTGCTTCTTGGCTCAACAACTTCTGATATATCAATATCACAATCTGCAAAATTATCAAACTGCTTTGGTTTTTCAGAACCAAGCTTATCATCAAACCTGATATTGATTGATTCTTCTACAATCAATGTTTCAGTATTGTATACTCTGTAGCCTTTTGAGCGTTCAGAATATCCAAGAAGGAAACATTTTTGTGCTTTGGAATCAAACTTACCAAGATGATCTTTAGTGTTCAGAATAAAGCATACACATCCAAAAGGATGGAAATATGAAATGTTGGGCTTTCTATTCTTCCACAATTCATAGGGAGTCTTATTTAGAATAGGTCTGATAGAGATTCTATTCTGAATATAGCATGCAGTGTTTATTGCTTCTGCCCAGAAATGCTTAGCCATATTGGTTTCATTGATCATGGTTCTGGCCATTTCTTGCAGAGTCCTATTCTTTCGTTCTACAACCCCATTTTGCTGTGGAGTTCTAGGACAAGAGAAATCATGGGCAATACCATTTTCTTTGAAGAATTCTTCAAAGGATCTGTTCTCAAATTCACCACCATGATCACTTCTGACCTTTATGATTTTACACTCTTTTTCAGATTGAATCTGAATGCAGAAATCAAAGAACACTGAATGAGTCTCATCCTTGTGTTTCAAGAATTTTACCCACGTCCAGCGGCTATAATCATCTACGATGACTAATCCATATTTCTTCCCTCTGACAGATGCTGTTTTGACTGGGCCAAACAGATCAATGTGCAAGAGTTCTAATGGCCTTGAGGTAGAAACAACATTCTTGGACTTGAATGCAGGCTTGGAGAACTTGCCCTTCTGACATGCTTCACAAAGAGCATCTGATTTGAATTTCAGATTAGGGAGTCCTCTGACAAGATTCAGTTTGTTAATCTGAGAAATCTTTCTCAAACTAGCATGACCTAATCTTCTGTGCCAGACCCACTGCTCTTCAGAAACAGACATAAGACAAGTCACCTTCTGACTCATAAGATCTTGCAGATCTGTCTTATAAATGTTGTTCTTCCTCTTGCCTGTAAATAGGATTGAGCCATCCTTCTGATTTACAGCCTTGCAAGACTCTTGATTAAAGATTATATCATAACAATTGTCACTCAATTGACTGATAGATAAGAGGTTATGTGTTAATCCTTCTACAAGAAGTACATTAGAAATGGAAGGAGAGTTACCAGACTTTATAGTTCCAGAGCCAATTATCTTGCCCTTCTGATCTCCTCCAAACTTGACTTCTCCTCCAGACTTAAGCACCAGGTCTTGGAACATAGACCTTCTTCCTGTCATGTGTCGTGAGCATCCAGAGTCCAGGTACCATGACATGTTGACTTTTATCTTCTTTGTCGTCAAGAGAATCTGCAAAAGAAATAGTCTTTTTCTTTGGTACCCATATTTTCTTGGGTCCTTTCTTGTTAGTTCTCCTCAAGTTCTGTTTGAACTTAGGTTTAACATTGTAAGCAATAGGAGGAACAGCATGATAATTTTTAATGTGAGTTTCATGATATTTCCTAGGTTGTGTCACATGCTTTTTGGTGTGTGTTATGTGAAAACTTTGAGCATGTGAAGTGTGCCTAATATCATGGGAGTGGCCATACTTGAACTGATCATACAATGGCTTGTATGTGAGTTTCATTTTATCAACAGGTTCAAGTTTGTATGGGGTTTCACCCTCAAAACCAATGCCAACTCTTTTGTTTCCAGACACAGCATATATCATAGAAGCTAGCTGACTTCTGCCAATACTCCTAGATAAGAACTTCCTGAAACTTAAATCATATTCTTTCAGAATATGGTTTAGACTAGGAGTGGATTTTTCTGAATCAGAAGGAGATCCAACATTATTGGATAGTTTTAAAAGTTTTTCTTTTAATTCAGAATTCTCCAACTCAAGCTTCTTTGTTTCAAATTCAAATAGCTTTTTCAGCTTTTTGTATTTGAGACTGATTTGAGACTTGAGTTCCAGAAGTTCAGTTAGACCGGAAACTAACTCATCTCTAGTAAGTTCAGAAAATACCTCTTCAGAATCTGATTCTGATGTAGATTCTGATTCGTCATCTTCTGTCGCCATCAGCGCACAGTTGGCCTGCTCATCTTCAGTGTCTGAATCATCTTCTGACTCATCCCAGGTTGCCATAAGACCTTTCTTCTTATGAAACTTCTTCTTGGGATTTTCCTTCTGAAGTTTTGGACATTCATTCTTGAAGTGTCCAGGCTCATTGCATTCATAGCACATGACCTTCTTCTTGTCAAATCTTCTGTCATCAGAAGATTCTCCACGTTCAAATTTCTTTGAACTTCTGAAGCCTCTGAACTTCCTTTGCTTGGTCTTCCAGAGTTGATTTAGCCTTCTGGAAATCAAGGACAGTTCATCTTCTTCTTCAGATTCTGATTCTTCAGGATCTTCTTCTCTAGCCTGAAAAGCGTTAGTGCATTTCTTGATATTTGATTTTAATGCAATAGACTTACCTTTCTTTTGAGGCTCATTTGCGTCCAGCTCTATTTCATGACTTCTCAAGGCACTGATAAGCTCTTCCAGAGAAACTTCATTCAGATTCTTTGCAATCTTGAATGCAGTCACCATAGGACCCCATCTTCTGGGTAAGCTTCTGATGATCTTCTTTACGTGATCAGCCTTGGTGTATCCCTTGTCAAGAACTCTCAATCCAGCAGTAAGAGTTTGAAATCTTGAAAACATCTTTTCAATGTCTTCATCATCCTCCATCTTGAAGGCTTCATACTTCTGGATTAAAGCTAGAGCTTTAGTCTCCTTGACTTGAGCATTTCCTTCATGAGTCATTTTCAAGGACTCATATATGTCATAGGCCGTTTCCCTGTTAGATATCTTCTCATACTCAGCATGAGAGATAGCATTCAGCAAAACAGTTCTGCATTTATGATGATTCCTGAAAAGCTTCTTCTGATCATCATTCATTTCTTGCCTTGACAGCTTTACGCCACTAGCATTTACTGGATGTTTGTAACCATCCATCAGAAGATCCCATAGATCACCATCTAGACCAAGAAAGTAACTTTCCAGTTTATCTTTCCAGTATTCAAAGTTTTCACCATCAAATACCGGCGGTCTAGTATAACCATTGTTACCGTTGTATTGCTCAGCAGAGCCAGATGTAGATGCAGGTGTAGGTGTAGACTTTTCACTTTCATCAACCATCTTTTACTGAAGCGTTTTTCTCTTCCTGAATCTTTTCTAAACACGGTTAAGTGCTTGCACCTTAGAACCGGCGCTCTGATGCCAATTGAAGGATAGAAAAACACTTAGAAAGGGGGGGTTTGAATAAGTGTAGCTTTAAAAACTTGACAGATAAAGATAAATTGCACAGTTATTTTTATCCTGGTTCGTTGTTAACTAAACTACTCCAGTCCACCCCCGCAGAGATGATTTACCTCAACTGAGGATTTAATCCACTAATCGCACGGATTACAATGGTTCTCCACTTAGTCAGCAACTAAGTCTTCCAGAGTCTTCTGATCACACACTGATCACTCCAGGAACAACTGCTTAGATACCCTCTAAGACTTTTCTAGAGTCTACTGATCCACACGATCACTCTAGTTACAACCTGCTTAGATCACTTCTAAGACTTCCTAGAGTATTCTGATCCACACGATCACTCTAGTTCCTTACAACTTAATGTAATCAATTCTAAGAGTATTACAATTGCTTCTTGAAAGCGATAATCACAAACTGTGATATTTCTCTTAACGTTTAAGCTTAATCTCACTAAAATATTACAACAGCAATGTAGTGAGCTTTGATGAAGATGAAGATTCTGAGTTTTGATTTGAACAGCGTTTGAGCAAGTTTGATATGAGTTGATTTGGTGCAGAATCGTTGACCTTGCTTCTCATCAGAACTTCATATTTATAGGCGTTGGAGAAGATGACCGTTGAGTGCATTTAATGCTTTGCGTGTTCCGTACAGCATCGCATTTAATGTTATACGCTTTTGTCAACTACCTCGAGCCTTGTTCACGCTGTGTCTACTGACGTAGCCTAGAATAGCTTTTAACGTTCCTTTTGTCAGTCAGCGTAGCTTGCCACTTGTACTTTCTTCTGATCTGATGTTTGTGAATACAACGTTTGAATATCATCAGAGTCAAACAGCTTGGTGCATAGCATCTTCTGATCTTCTGACCTTGAAGTGCTTCTGAGCGTGATACCATCAGAACTTCAGTGCTTCTGTTCTCTTGTTCTTCTGATGCTTCCATAGACCCATGTTCTGATTCTGCTTCGACCATCTTCTGATGTCTTGCCAGACCATGTTCTGATGTTGCATGCTGAACCCTTGAGACAAAGCTTCTGAGCGCTGAATTATGCGTACTCTTTATATATTTCCTGAAAAGGAAATTGCATTGGATTAGAGTACCATATTATCTTAAGCAAAATTCATATTATTGTTATCATCAAAACTAAGATAATTGATCAGAACAAATCTTGTTCTAACAATTGGATCAAGGGCTCATAGAGATTCTTAGAGACAGAGATGAAGATGATGTTAATGTGATTGATTCGTTCTTTGAAATTCTAGAAAGTATAGAGATTAAGTATTATGGGAAGGCTGCTGTGGTTTCCCTAGAGTTGTATCCTATAGTTCTGACAAGGTTGTGCCATACCGATACAATGCCACTATGCTCGAAGATGGAAAGGAAGTAGAGATTAAGCCCCTATATTCTATTGTGAACATAGCAGATGTTAGTAGAGTGACTAGAAGTGGGGGAGTCTTCACTCAACCCCAAGTAGCTGTGGATGTCCAGAAGAATCCCACTCAGACGCCCGTGACTACTGGTAATGCGACAAAGGTGAATGATGGGTCGTCATCAAGAAAAGAGATGGATGAGATTTTAAAGCTTATTAAGATGAGTGATTACAAGATTGTTGATCTGTTGCATCGTACTCCCGATAAGATCTCCATAATGGAATTGTTGAAGAGTTCTGCTGCTCATAGAGATTCTTTGATGAAGATACTCGACTAGGCTTTTATGGATCATGATGTGACCTTGGATCAATTTAATGGGGTTGTGAGTAATATTACTGCGTGTAACAATTTGAGCTTTAGTGATGAAGATTTGCCTGAGGAAGGAAGAAACCATAATTTGGCTTTACACATCTCTGTTAGTTGTAAAGAGGATTTGATATCAAATGTTTTGATTGATACTGGTTCATCGCTGAACGTTATGCCGAAATCTACTCTTGCTAAATTGTCTTATGGAGGCACGCCAATGAGGTATAGCAATGTGATAATGAAAGCTTTCGATGGATTAAAGAATTCGGTGGTTAGGGAAGTTGATTTGCCCATTTGTATTAGTCCGTTCGTTTTTCAGGTGATGGACATCTTTCCTGTATATAGTTGTTTGTTGGGACGCCCATGGATTCATGAAGCTGGGGCAGTTACTTCCACTCTCCACCAAAATTTGAAATTTGTGAAGAATGGAAAGTTGATTGTTGTGGACGGAGAGCAAGCTCTGCTGATTAGCCATCTATTCATTCTGTACTATTGAAGCTGAAGAAACTGTCATTGGAACTGCGTTCCAAGATATGTCTGTTAATGATGAATCCAAGAAGGATGAAGCTTCCATTGCGTCTCTCAAAGATGCTCAACGGGTGGTTCAGAAAGGACACTATGATGTATGGGGACAAGTAGTGAGGCTACAAGAAAAAAAGAATAAAGCTGGCTTGGGATTTTCTTCCTCAGGCAAGTCTGTGGTGAAGTTAGAATCTGTTGTTCGTCCTTATCACGAGATATTCCGCAATGCTGGGTTCCTACATCAGACTCCTCCAGAGGTTGATGCTATCATTGAAGATGAATCAGAGCCAAGGATGCCAAACTTTGTGACTCGTGGAAAGATGATCAAGAATTGGATCTCCGTGAATGTTCCTGAATGTACTCATGTTTCAAAGTAATTTGTTTTTTATGTTTTTCAAAATCCTTTCACTCTGCCCAAGGTGAAAGTGATGTTGTTATGGATTTTCCTGTTTGTTTCAAACATTAAGATCATCAATAAAAGTCATTTTGTTCCCGCATATATGTGCTTTTTTGATTTTTCTGGAAAGTGGTAACACAAAAAACCTTTAAAAATGTTTATATTTGTCATAATCTTCATAATTGCTTGTTTGCATATATCTTTGTTTTTCCTGAAAATAATAATCACATGTGTAGATTAATCAATAAAATCGTTGAAAGTAATGACCCTGCACCCTCTCCTAACTTCGAATATCCTGTGTATGAGGCGAAAGAAGAAAGTGAAGAATGTATTCCTGATGAAATTTACCGATTGCCTGAGCACGAGGAAGACACCATTCAGCCATATAAAGAGCCGTTAGAAATCATCAATTTGGGTTCCGAAGAAGACAAGAAGGAAGTCCAGATTGGGGAACTGCTTGGTCAAGATGTTAAAAAGAGGATGGTAGAGCTTATTAAAGAGTATGTTGACATTTTTGCTTGGGCCTATCAAGATATTCTTAGGTTGGACACAGATATTGTGGAGCATCGTTTGCCGCTGAAGCCCAAATGTCCTCGTGTCAAGCAAAAGCTAAGCAGAAGTCATCCCGATATGGTGGAGAAGATTAAGAATGAGGATTTAAATCAGATAGATGCAAAGCTTTCTTGTCACATCAGTATACCCTCAGTGGATTTCCAACATTGTGCCAGTTCCAAAGAAAGACGGGAAGGTTCGCATGTGTGTTGATTATAGAGATTTGAATAAAGCCAGTTCGAAAGACGATTTTCCTCTTCCTCACATTGACATGTTGGTAGATAGTACTGCAAAATTTGAGATTTTATCTTTCATGGATGGTTTCTCAGGATATAACCAGATCAATATGGCACCTAAGGACATGGAAAAACCAACATTCATTACACCATGGGGAACATTATGTTACAGAGTAATGCCTTTTAGGTTGAAGAATGCTAGCGCAACGTATCAGAGGGCCGTGACTACCCTTTTCCATGATATGATGCATAAAGAAATCGAGGTTTATGTGGATGACATGATTGCCAAGTCTCAATCATAGAAGGGGCACATGGAGGATCTATTGAAGTTGTTTCAGCGTTTGAGAAAGTATCGTCTCCGCTTGAATCCAAACAAGTGCACTTTCAGTGTCCATTCCAGAAATTTGTTAGGTTTCATTGTCAGTCAGAAAGGAATTGAAGTAGATCCTAATAAAGTAAGAGCTATTCAAGAAATTCCAGCACGAAGAACTGAGAAACAATTGAGAGGTTTCGTTGGGCGTTTGAATTACATATCCAGGTTCATCTCAAATATGACTGCTACCTGTGAGCCAATTTTCAAGTTGTTAAAGAAAAATCAGGGATGTGTGTGGACTGAAGATTGTCAAAAAGATTTTGATAATATCAAAGAATATCTGCTTGGACCTCCTATTTTGCTCCCTCTAGTTGAAGGAAGACCTTTGATTATGTACCTCAGAGTGCTTGAGAATTCAATGGGATGTGTGCTGGGCCAACATGACAAGTCTGGTCGAAAAGAGTACGCAATATACTACCTTAGCAAAAAGTTTACCGAGTGCGAAACAAGATACTCGCTATTTGAGAAAACTTGATATGCTTTGGTGTGGGCTGCTCACCGACTGAGACAGTATATGTTGGTTCACACCACCTTATTGATTTCCAAAATGGATCCAATTAAGTACATATTTGAAAAGCTTGCATTAATTGGAAGAATTGTTCGGTGGCAAATGTTGTTATCTGAATATGATATTGAATACCGCGCTCAAAAAGCTATGAAAGGTAGTGTGTTGGCAGAATACTTGGCTCACTAACTGATCGAGGATTATCAGTCTATCACAATGGATTTCTCGGATGAGGATGTGATGTATTTGAGAGCTCGAGACTGTGACGAGCCGTTGCCAGAATAAGGACCGGAACCTGGATCCCGATGGGGTTTAGTTTTTGATGGAGCTTCTTACGTTCATGGTCATGGTATTGGTGTTGGTTATTATCACTCCGCAAGGTTCACATATTCCTTTCACTGCAAGGCTATGTTTTGATTGTACAAATAATATTGTTGAATATGAAGCTTGCATCATGGGAATTGAAGAGGCCATTGATCTTAGAATTAAAATTCTTGATGTTTATGAAGATTCTACACTTGTGATTAATCAGATTAGAGGAGAATAGGAAACGTGTCATCCTGGCTTGATCCCTTACAAAGACTATGCCAAAAGGCTGTTGACATTCTTCAACAAAGTTGAATTCCAGCACATCCCTCGAGATGAGAATCAGATGGCTGATGCTTTGGCCACACTATCTTCCATGTATAAAGTGAATTTCCTCATGTGTTTGCTGTTGAGGAAGTAACAGATGAAAAGCCTTGGTATTATGATATTAAGCATTTTCTTTAAAACCAGGAGTACCCACTTGGGGCATCAAATAAGGATAAGAAAACTCTAAGGAGACTAGCTGGCAGTTTCTTCATCAATGCCGATGTTTTGTATTAGAGAAATTATGACATGGTTTTTCTCAGATGCGTGGATAGACACGATGCAGACATGTTGATGCGTGAAATTCATGAAGGATCATTTGGTACCCATGCCAATGGACATTAAATGGCTAAGAAGATGCTTAGAGCAGGTTACTATTGGCTGACAATGGAATCTGATTGCTATCAGTTTGTAAAGAAGTGTCACAAGTGTCAAGTGTATGCTGACAAGATTCATGTGCCTCTAACACTTCTTAATGTTATTTCCTCTCCATGGCCTTTCTCTATGTGGGGCATTGATATGATCGGGATGATTGAACCCAAGGCTTCGAACGAACATCGTTCATACTTGTGGCAATTGATTACTTTACCAAGTGGGTAGAAGCTGCTTCCTATGCTAATGTGACTAGGCAAGTTGTGGTCAGATTTATTAAGAACAATATCATCTGCAGATATGGTGTGCCAAGTAAGATCATTACTGATAATGGATCGAATCTGAATAACATCATGATGAAAGAGCTGTGTGATGAATTCAAGATTGAACACCACAATTCTTCTCCCTACTGGCCAAATATGAATGGAGCGATAGAAGCGACTAACAAGAATATTAAGAAGATTGTTCAAAAGATGGTTGTTACGTACAAGGACTGGCATGAAATGCTCCCATTTACTTTGCATGGTGTCGCACGCTCGCGAAAAATGATGATCCGGAATCAACAGAGTCGCCACCGAACTTTATTTATCTCTAGAGAGAAGGAAAACATCGAGAAAACGCAGAAGAAAGGATGGATAAGAAAAGGTCTTACGACCAGAGAACTGGGTACGAGAGTCGGTTACGCAAGGGGAAGATGCTAGCACCCCTCACGTCCGTCGTACTCGACGGGATCCACCTATGTTTGTTTCTATCTAAAGGGTGTAATCTATGTCTAAGTCTAAATGCGAATGCATGCAAAAGAAACACGGGGAAAAGAAAGAATATTCACAATTGTGCTCGCTTAGGCCCCGCGACCCAATGCCTACGTATCCCTTACGAGGAATCAGAGCTACCGTAGTTCGGCTCACATTTTTTGTTAGTTTTTGTGTTTTTTAGTGGAGGAAGTTACGTTCACATTCTAGTATTAGGATGGCATCTCGTTGAGTGGAGTCTTATGTGTTACCTGTCTACGATCGAATGGAAGTGACATGTCCGATTAAGGGAAAGAAAGCCCTGAAGGCAAGAGAGAGAAGAGAGAATTGGTTTGTATTTTTTAATGTAATTCCATGATGAACAAAACCCACTACAAGGCTTCGTGAAATTCTGGTATGACAGAGTCAGGATGTCATATAAGGATGTCTTGACATCTGATCTGACATTATAAAATAGACAAGGTAGGAGTACAAATAACAGTGCAGAAAAACAATAAAAACACAACATAATTGTTCACCCAGTTCGGTTCAACAACCTACTCTGGGGGCTACAAAGCCATGGATGAAGTCCACTATCAACAGTATCAATTCAAAGCTAAACTCCCCCGTTTACAACTTCTCACTTAATCACTACCCAATGACCCTTCTACCTAGGTTCTCCCTAGATATGAGAAACCACTCTCACTCCCAATCATAGCAATGATGTCTAGCAGTCAACAACTCAGCCATTACATCGGCGACCTAATTTCCAACATTCTAAGCACAAAAATAAATACAACTTGAAGTTGCTTCAAAGCTTCCTCCAAGAACAATACTCCTCTTGCCTACAGGCTTCGAGGATCACAATGGTAACCTTCCCACAGACCGGGAGGTTTACCTTACAGACTCAGCCCTTAAAAACTACATTATTAAAATTACGGCTAGTACAAAACTTAGGTTACAAAGCTTCTATTTATAACCTATTCCCAATTGGACTTGGGCCTTCAATCACAGCTCTATTTGCTGTTACAAATCAGCAGAAATCTTCTGCTAAAAGAAAGGTCTTTAATCATAAGTTTCCTAAATTGTCTCCATAATTAGAAACTACACAATCTTCAATATTCTGACTTGATTCTTTTGACCTTTAAATCGTAACAAACTGACATAACAAACTGTTGCTAAAATTACTCCACAATATAAGCTCCAAGATATTCTCCACAAATATCTCCATAAAATATGCTCTAAGTAACAACAATAAGTTGTTACACTTTTGCAACAAATTCTCCTATAAAATCTTTCCACGTTTAGTTTCCTAAATGTTTTCCTTAGATATAGCTCCTCATAGGATCCAATGTTTTAGGAATATTCTGTTTCTGTTATAACAGAATCCAAACTGTCAGCTCAAACACGATGTCATTTACGATGTCACGACATCTTCTTTGACATGTTGTTCCAGATGTTGAAACATTTAAACACAACATATTTCTTCATTAAATAGAACTCCAACCTGCTTTCTCTGACAAGTTATAATTCTATTTAACCTATTGCTGCTAAATTAGTTTTACCAAACATAAAGCCAATCCTCAAAAGCACTAACACTTCGCACCACTTCCTTAATTTGTTTTGAATTTGAACATTTATTAGGTATTTTAGGATTTTTTTTTGGTTAGGTGTCTTTTAAGGGAAAGATTTGTGACTTGAATCATACCAAAAAGAGTTTAAATATTTAGAGAAATAGACCAGGGTCTACACTTCAATCATTTCCCTAAGTGGCAGAGAAATACACCAGGGTCTACACCCCAATCATTTCTCTCCCACAAAAAATGAAGTAGTATGATTCGCGCCATCCTTTATTAAATGTTTTAAAGTTGAAAAAGAAAAAGAGGTTCTAGTTTAATTGCAAAGGGGAATGTCTAACCTAAGTGTTATGTTAATCTACCTAAGTGGTTAGGATTTTAAAGGGAAAAGAACTAGGCCTAATGTTATGTGAAGATTTACAAGTCCTAAAATCTAAGGGAACATGCAAATTGGAAGTTACAATTATAAGCAAAAGTCAAGCAATACAATGATACAAAATTGGCACAAAAGCATGAAGTAACAAATCAAAATATAGTACAAAATTTGATTAAAAGGACTATTATTTTTATGAGCTTTTTATGAAAGAAACTTACCAATTAAAGAGACCAAAATTAAATCCTAAATGATCTAAAAATCTAACAAGGAAATTTTTCTATCGATTTTATTGCTATATTTCTATTACCTAAAAAGTGGAAAATAAAATCTAAATTTAACTAAAAAAAAGTGAACTCGAGGGGTGTAAATTGAATTGAGGCGTAAAGTTAGTAATCCGTTCAGGACCCAGGGCTGGTGGCCCGAAGGTATTTTTGCACTCAAATTTTGTGGCTAAAAAAAGGAAGATGACGGGCCTATGGGCGTTTGGTGTGATTCTAGCACTGAGCCCAATTCAGGTTTTTGTTCAGATTTTCTGTTTGCCAAAAAAAAGAGTGAAGCGGGCCACCTGGGGTGTATATCGTGGCCCAATTGTTTTATTGCTTGATCCACTATCATGTTTATTTAAGATTTTATTCAATAATTAATTAAAAGAAAATTAATCTACTTAATATAAATGTAAAGAAGTCATGATGGCAACCCTAGCCACATGTCATCTTGAAAATAATCCTAGCCACATGTCATTTTGGTAAGAATTCTAATTACAAACTCTAAGCACAAATCCTAATTGCATTTTTACTAATTTTCTCCTATATTAAAAATAAATAATAATAATAATAATAATAGTAATTTTAATTTTAATAATATAATATAAAGAAGTCATGATGGCAACCCTAGCCACATGTCATCTTGAAAATAATTCTAGCCACATGTCATTTTGGTAAGAATTCTAATTACAAACTCTAATTATACAAACTCTACATTAAAATAAATAATAATAATATTAAACCACCACTATTATTAATAATAATATAATATTTAGTTAATAATAATAATAATAATAATAATAATAAAAATAATAATAATAATCTACTTCTACTCCATATAAATTCAAGGTTGTCACGATAACAACCCTAGCCACATGTCATCTTGGTAGCAACTCTAAGCACAAATCCTAATTGCACTTTTACTAATTTTCTCCTTTATTAAAAATAAATAATAATAATAATAATAATAATAATAATAATAGTAATTTTAATAATATAATATTCAATTACCACTATTAAAAATATTTATTTTGTTTTTAGTAACCATTATTGTATATTGTATATATGAATGCGTATTTGGTGAATGAATTTGACATTTAGACTATATATTTTGGCTAAGTCTTCATCACTCTCTTCAAACAATTGATACTTTCTATTATTTTTCTTATTCTCACCTAAGTTTTAACTATGATTTGTTTTATATCGTAGATGACTCAACATATTTTATTATAATAATTATCTATATTTTAACTCTACATTATTTTGTATTTTTTTATTATAGATCTTTATCGTTCTATTCAAACAAAGTTCATAAGGTACCTACTTTTTTATTTTGTATCTATATTTTTATTTTTATTTTTGAACATATATGCTAATTGTTCTTTGATTTATGTGACAGGTTTAAGACTCAACTTTACTCTATTATATTAGTTATGTAAATACTATAGTTATATTATTTTGTAATAACTTTCTTGATAATAAATATATTATTATGCTATCTACTTTTGCATTTTTCTCTTTTTTACATTAATTAATTTGAATGTAACAATTTTTTAGTGAATGAAAAGAAGAAAGAAAATTTATATTGTTGCTACATTTGTATTTTTACTATTCGAAAATTATGTGAAAAATGAAAATTCATGTAAATATATGTCTTTAACTAAAATATTTTAGAAATATATGTTTGATTTAAATTATTTACTTAATTTTTTAAGATCTTCAAAAGACTTCAAAAATAATATATGCATAAAAAATGTGTCTCATTTGTCAATATATTTTATTGTATAATAAATGAGAATGATAATAATGATATTTGATATAGTCATGATACACGTTGTACTAAGTGTATTACAGAGTGTTTCTAAAAAAAGTATTTTAGAAAAATATTAATGTAGTAATTACATTATTATTATTATTATTATTATTATTATTATTAAATTATTGTTATTAATATGATAATAATTATTAACTATCTCTATATATTCTTTTAAAATGCATAATTATTTATGGAAAATAAAATTGCAAAATAAATTGTAGTTGTAAGTTATAATCGATTTAGTTTTCACTTACTAAACTTTGAATATTACTTTAAAAATCATGTAATGATATAGTATTTGATTTATTATAATATACCTATATAAATAATATGTATTATGAATAATTACTTTATTTTTTTTAACGAATGAGAAATATGAGGACTAATCTACAAATATTTTTTATCATAAAAGTATATTTAACAATCAAAATATCACTATTTAATCAAAAACTAAGAAAACTTCACTAAAAAAATTAATAAATTTTAAAATCATTAATGCCTATAAAATTAAAAAAACTCATTAAAGTTTCATTTTAATTTACAAAATTATTTTTTCGTTAATTTTATTATTGAAGTGAAAATAATTAATTTATTAAGATGGTTAACCTATAATAAATAATAGTATTAATAAACAATCCATTCATCAAGTATGAACATATCTCTTCCACTATAATAAACAAACAAAAAATTCATAAAAAATATGGATGGAGTTACTTGATTAATATAGGAACACCAAATAAAAAATCAATATGATAAGATATAATATGATTTTTTTAAAAATATTTATAGAATATACGATTTAAAACTTTTTTGGGACATGACATTGAATAAAAAAATCTTAGGTTTTATAAGTTATAGAATAATACTAAAAGAATAACTGAAATTTAGATTGATATACTCTTATATATATTATAAATTTAATGATTAATCATAAATATTTATCTAAAAATAATTTAATATAACACTTTTTATAATACTGCATTATTCACCTAAATATGTGAAATCTTTCAAATTTATAGAAAATAATTGAAATTATATATATATATATATATATATATATATATATATATATATATATATATATATATATATATATATATATATATATATATATATATATATATATATATATATATATATATATAGGGGACGACTCAGGTGAGAACACTTGTTATTATGAGAAATGAGAACAATGAATCATGACCATTAAATTTTTATTTTTTTATTTTAATGAACTTGATTGGTTTCTCTTTCTATATTGGTTTAAAATAAATATGAAAGATTTTAGAAAGAGAAATCAATCTAGTCCATTAAAATAAAAAAATAAAAATTTAACGGTCGTGATTCATTGTTCTCATTTCTCATAATAACCAAGTGTTCTCACCTGAGTCGTCCCTATATATATATATATATATATATATATATATATATATATATATATATATATATATATATATATATATAGAGAGAGAGAGAGAGAGAAAAGGGGTGATGCACTGACAGTGTAAAATATTTTTACACTGTCAACCAATCACCACCCATGTATCCAATTAAACCATTTTTTTATTTTAAAAAAACTTAATGACATGACACATTTATGATTTTCTATTCGATGACAGTGTAAATTTATTTTACACTGTCAGTGCACTACCTTTTATCTGTATATATATATATATATATATATATATATATATATATATATATATAATTAATAAAAATTCTTATATATTTTAAATTTTGTTTATATTTAATATAATTTTAAAATATATAAATTATCTATTTTAATATATAAAAATGAATTACCACCAATTTCCCTTAAATACCCTAATGACAAACAATTAAACATGGTTTTGCATACCCCTGAGCGTAATTTTACATTTAATCATGATTACATTCCAACAATTTATTTAATGCAAAAGTTCAGTATTGGAATATGTAAAAACCTGCACAACTAATAATCATTACATTCCAACAACTAATTTAATGCAAATCTTTTTTATTGGAATATGGAAAATATGCACTACGTTCTATGCCACTCATCTAATTAATTTAATTTTTTTATTGGAATATTGCAGGCAGCCAAATTAATTATTTCATTGGAATATCAAATAAACTTAATTTTTGGGTATCATTATTCTCCCTCTATATATTCCAAACAATATCAAATAAACTATTGAGATTCACACGACAATAACAATATTTTCCTTCTCTCTTCCATTTTATCTCCATCCTCTCTCCTTGGCCGTCAAACCCTAAAATAAACGGCTTTCACCTTTAGATTCGCTTCACTCCCTCTTCGAAACCCATTTTTTCCCATCAACTTTTTAAACGTAGAAAAATTGAAACCCTTGCACTTCTTTCGTCCTCCTTGCTTTTTCCTTCATCATTAAAGGACAAATCTTTCATCTTCACTTCATCTTCCACTCTTCTTTTTTTTTTGTTTGAAAAAATTATCTCAATACGGTATGCTTCTTCCTTCATCTTAAACTTTTTTTGTTTTTCATCAATCATGGTATTTGATATCCTTTTCCAAAACTCACCAACCACATAAAAATCCTCAATAAGCAACAACACAACATAACTATAAGAAGAGTTTTCCAGCAGTAGAAGAGAGAATCAATGAACAAAAGTAAATAAGGAATCAAAATATAGTATCCTTCAAGCTTCGATTTTGTTACCAGAGAAATTATCATCTTTGTAGGTAACCTTTTTTTGCTCCATTTTGAATGATGTTGATGTTGTAAAATGTTTTTTCCTTTTAATCGTTGTTTCTTGATGTTTATTCCGAGCGATTTTAGGATTTTAGGGTTTGTTTTCTTGAATCGATTTGTGCGTATGGTTTGTTGTCCATAAATTCTGGGATGAGATTCAGATTAGGGTTTGAGTTTGAGGGAATTTGTTTTTGGTATGTTTCAATTGTGTTTGGATGGAAACTGTTAGTTTGTTTTCATGGAGTTTGGTCATAAAAAGGGCATGAGTTTTTCTTTTCCATGGTTAAACGATTTGAGAGGTGATTGAAATGATGGAAAAAAAATTCACGTGTTGGTTTGGTTTCTTTCATTTATTTTTTTAAATTTTTCTTTCATTTATTTTTTTAAATTTTAATTAATGGTAATACCAAATGTTCATATCCTATTGGTTGGTCAAAAAATCTTCATAAATTTTACATATAGTCTCTTTCAAATTTATTAGCATTAATATTGAGAGAATTAATTATTTGATTTGGTCTAAACCTTTTTAGCTTTTTATCTACTTTTATGACTTTTGGATTTTTCTTCATATTAAAATATAAATATTTTGGATTTTAATGTATTTCTATATAACCAGCAGATATTGGATACAACGCGTGTCTGTTATAGTGAATCAGTTACCCTCTGTATCACCTAATTTGTTGTTTTAGTTTCTGATTTTGATTTAGGTTTTAATTTAACGATGGTGATAATGATGTTGTTTTAGGTTTTGGTTCCATTGCGATGGCTATAAAGATGCTTAACAGTGATGAATCTGACAACGTTCTTCTTCTGCCAACGTTATGGGTTTGAGGTAATTATTTTTATTATAGTTTATGAACTTTTGTTTATTTTTACTTAATCATTTGATATAGTTTGGTTTAATTTTTTATTGAGTGTGATGAAAATTGAATTTTATAGACATAAATTGTTAAACGACGGAAGGATTATTCAACGGAATTTGTGGAGTTGAATTGTTGTTTTCTCTCTTCGTTTTATTAGCTGAAATGTTCACATTTTGAATTTTGGAAACGTGAAATGTTTAGATGTTGAATTTTGGTATTTTGAGTTGCATTTTTTATTACTTTTCTCTCTGCAATATTTTTACTATCTCATATGATTCATTCTTACTGTTGCTTTTATATCAAAAATTCAAGTAAGCTTCATTCTTCCAAAACTGCATATGCTTCATTTTCTCTGTTAAAGGCACAAACTGTCCATCTCTTTGTATTTTCTAATATGATTTATAATTTTCAATTGAAAAAAAATACATGTTTGGTTTTATCTTTGAAAGCATTCATTTTGTATTTGCTACTATTGTTTCCACTTCTACCTATCTATATTTTTTAATTCAGAAAAATGAATTAATGAGAGAAAAATGATTTTTTTTACTGTTTTGTTTAGACTTAAATATAAGGAAAATGAAGTCTTTATGCTGAGAAATCTGGAGGAATTTGATTTTTGTTAAATGTTGACAGAAAAATCAGCGTTGTACTCAAATGTTGATAATTTTAGAAATTAAGGTGTTTGATTTTGGAAGTATACTTAATTCCCATTAAATTTAAAATTGTTGATTTCACCGATAGATATCTGGATACCTTAAATATTTTGTTTGGTAAGTTGGTGATTGATGTTGTTACCGTGAGAATTTTGTTATCTTTTTTTTCTCACATATTTACTTTTCTTTATTTATTTGTTTGATTTTGTTGTTGTGTTGAATTTACTCAAGTCTTTGTGAACTGAGTTTGGATCCAGTAATATATAATTTTGAATAATACAATCACGGATCCAGTAATATATAATTTTGAATAATACAGTCACACTAATATGCTCATAAATGGCAAAAAAAATAAAATGGCACAACTGTTAGTTTTATGTTACAGATGTTTTATGTCATTTCTGATAAAAGTATTGAATCATTGTGATTGCTACCGTGCATGCCAATCTGCTTTGCAAGGAAAGCGTGATCGTGATCGTGAATGTTCTTATTACAAGTTATCCATCATTATTCCAGCCTATAGGAATTAATACATATATATGATTCTATGCATAGCCTGCCGATTTTCAATGGTCTGTTAATAGTGGATGGTCTGTTAATAGTGGTGGAGCCTATACGAATTAATGCAGATGACTTTTTAAATCTTTTGCAAGTTGAAGGCTATTTTTGATTTCTATGATGTGATTATGAATATGATTATTAATATTTCATTACTACAAGTTAAACACCAACATCTTTAAATAAAAATTCCAATTACTCTAATAAAATAATTATTAAATCAATTAAATGATATTTAATATTTTAACTAACCTGATATAAATGAGATGGAATATATAATTTAAAATAAATAATGAGGTTTAAATATGTTTAATTATATTGCAATATGTTGTTTATATATAGATTATGAGACTTATAAATAAGTAAATAATTGATACTATACCCTACCATTTTGATGTTTTTTTTATTACATAATTGAGTATAATTATTCTATTGTTTTAAGGAATTTTTTCATTACCCTTAATCGTAATTACAATTTCTAAACGTAGATTTTATGAAAGGAATGTAGTAATATTTTTCTAACCTTAATATTAAAGACTCATTATTATAATAAAAATATATAATGGGTGGATATGGGGATGAAAAAATTTAAATAACAATGTTTATAAAAAAAATTACATAAAAAACAAGGTTTTCAGAAATTTTACCAAAATGTCTAGGTTTTGCGGGACCCCTTAGAGTATGCGCCAAACCATTTGGCGCATTAGTATAAAATTTTTTGAATTAGCCAAATGAATTGGCGTATATGTGTTGTGAAAAGTAAAAAAAAAAAAATTAATTCCACATTTGCGCCAAACCATATGGCGCATACTCCTAATTTTTTAACTAATGCGCCAATTCATTTGGCGCATACTCCAGGGGGTCTTCAAAACCTAGACACTTTAGTAAATTTTTTGAAAAACTTGTTTTTTTGGTAATTTTTTTTTTAAACCTTGTTATTTAAATTTTTTTTTCGGATATGGGATAATGGGAAATTATAATAAAAATATATAATGGGTGGATATGGGATAATGGGAAATGAGTCCCTGTAAAATAATTATTCTTTTAATTGGATGTAGTAATATTTTTTTAACCATCTATCAATTTGATTTATTTGAGATATTCTTTTAAAAAAATAATATATTAACTTCCATTACAAACACTATTAAAATATAATTAATATTATTAAAATTGTATTTTACCAAAATATTTTAATATTATATTTTACGGTTTATATTATACACGTATGATTTTAATAAAGTGAGATAAGAGTCAAAATACATTGAATTTTAAATTTATCCTAATATATTAGTTAAGCTGAATCCGTTAGATAAGTTAACATATATAGATTGTTGTATAAATATTCATGGTGAAAAACTAAAGGACCCAATAGAGGTAGGTTTTAGTTGTAGGTAGTAATAATTAAACATCATTTTTATTTAGAGAGTTTAAAGAAAATGTCATTGAGAATATGTAGTTTTAGGTGAGTAATAATTAGTTGTCTTTTTTAACATTTGCAAATATACAGTACCTTGACATAATTCAAATTTAAAGGGAGGAATCAGTATAAAATAGTTTTAAATAAACATACAAAAAAGATTTTGTATAGAATTAAAAATTAAAAATTAAATGCATATAAAATCTTTCAATACGCATTATTGTATCTTCCACCTTGAAAATAGTTGAGATTAATTCTAATTTATATTCATTCCTTTAATATCCATAAAAAATTGATTAAATTAATTCTAATTTATATTCATTCCATTAAATATATCAAATACAAAAAAAGAGTTGGTATTGACCATTTTTCTATGAAACACAAAATTGTTATTCTTTGTATATTTTATAGTAGATTTATTAACTATTTTTAATTGTATGTTCATGTATGAGAATGTGAATATCGTATGTCCATCATTCAATTAATATTATTATTATTATTAATGAAATATATTTAAAAAAAATCAAAATCAAAGGGAAGAATTCAATTAATATTATTATTATTATTATTAATGAAATATATTTTTAAAAAAACAAAATCAAAGGGAAGAAATTTAAACTGGAGATTCTATAGTGAGTGGATCATCTAAAATTTAAATTTAAATTTAATATATAATAATAATTCCTAATTAATAGGTTCCAAAACACAATCGTTACCAATACAATAAATATTCGCCTATTTAGTATCTATTTTATTCTAAATTAGTCTCAATATATATTTCAACCTTTAAAAATGGAAAGTGTTGGTCTAAAAAAAATTTATCTTCTAATAATACAAGATTATGAAGAAAATTATAACTTATTTTTTATTTGATAAATATTCTATTTTTGCTATTTGATTTGCAATTTGAATTAAATATTTTTGTTGTTTTTATTCCATTACATTATAATTTTATAGGCAACAATAATTTTCTTCTATAAAAAATTGTTTCAATCAATTAAGTATGATTTTTTTTATAAATTTTTTAAATAAAAATATCATATACCTAATAAAAAATGATATATATTATTATTACATGATACAAATAAAAATAAAATTGACATGAAAAAATGTTAGCATTTATTTATGATAAGATGTTAATATTTATTCTAAAAGTTGACACATATATTTGTTTTTATTAAAAAACATGAGAAAATTATGATTGATGAATAAACAATTTTTTTTATGAAAGACACAAATTTATTTCTTTTTTATATTTAAAACAAAAGGCCAAGATATCAACTATTATATATTTATTTACTATTTATAAAAATATTATATATAAGTAGTGTACATCCTCATATTTAATTCTTTAAAAAAAACTTTTAATATATTTAATTGGAAAAAAATTGGTACATGAATTTCACGGGAGAGTTTAAAATTGAGATTGCAATTTTCTCACGTAAAATTTCAAAAGGAAGGATAAGATTTCACGGGAGAGTTTGACTACGATTCTCTCCTATAAAAATTAGACCAGAGAATAATATGTCTTCATGGTTCTGAGGACCATCTTAAATACCAATAAATTAAATATATGATTCACTGAAGTTCAATGGAGAGTTAAAAAAGGATTAGGATTTGATTTAATTCATAAATTAAATATGATTTTTCAATTTATTTATTTCAATCTAAATAAAAAATTAACTACACACAAATAATTATAAAATACATTAAATATACTTTCTTTGTTTTTCATGAAAAACACAATTTTAGTGCTAATAAGAATTCATCTTTAATTTTTCTTAACCATCATTAATTACAGTTCCAAATGATAACGAATAAAATATGTAGTATAAATTATTACCATTTTTATTATGTATGTTTCAAATAATTCAAGCATGCTTCATTTCTTTTTTCAATTTAATTATTTTGATTCTCAATGTTAATTGTAGCTAACAAGTGTTAAATGCATTATTTTTTAACAGAAAGGTCGCACGTGAAAAAAGAGAGTCACAAACACCGCTTTTGAACCACAGTCCTTTCTAATTTCTTCCGCACAATGTTATTTATTACTTTAAATATTAATCCTATTTAATTATATTTGACCTAAAGTCTTTTCCCAAACCCTATTATACTTCAAACAATTTTTCTCGGTTAAAGAAATTAACATATTGGAAACAGAAAATTAACCTTTTGAATTCCCACTCTATTCATTCATCAAATTTTTGTTTCACACCAACCCCTACGTTTGGCTAAAAAAAATCACACGATTAACTTTTTTTTGTTTTCCAATCCTAATTTATTTAATAAAATATTAAATAGTTTTATTTTATTTTATCGCAATCCTTTGTCATTGATTAAACTGAACCTGTTAGACAAAAAAAAAAAAAGATTGATCTGATATACTGATATGATATACCAATAGAGGTAGATTTTAGTTGTAGGTGGTAATAATTAATAGTCTTTTTTAATTAGAAGTTTGAAGAAAATGTCATTGGGAATATGTAGTTTTAGGTGATAATAATTAGTCTTCTTTTTTAACATTTGCAATTATTAATATTTTTTAAGAAATAATTGATCTACTATTATAATAACTACTATTATAATAACTACTATCATAATAAGAAAATCGATGTCTACCAAAATTAATTTCATGTCCAAGTTTAAACAAATATTTTAATCCGATTTTCATGCCTTCAATTGTGGTTTTTCATCATTAACTCATATTAGCATCATCAACTCATATTAGCATTAGGGGTGGCAAAACGGGCCGCCCGCCCCGCCCGCCGCCCGCCCCGCCTTATGCCCGCCAAAAAACAAGCGGGGCGGGCATGCCCGCCAAGTAAAATGGGCATAAAATTCATGCCCGCCCCGCCAAGATGGCGGGTTGGCGGGCGGCGGGCTTACCCGCCTATTTTTATTTATATTTTTTTAATAGATTAATAGGCTTTTTTTACCTTTTAATTAAACTTTTCACTTATTTTTTAAAACAATTTTTTATAAAAGCAATTTTTTAACAAATTTACTTAAGAAAATATTACATATATTTATAAATAAATGTATAAAATAAACCATCAAGAATTAAAATTACTAGAATTATCTAAAAAAAAGAGTGAGTTTTGGAGGAGAGGCGGGTTTTGGCGGGCGGCGGGCTTTGGCGGGGCGGGTATGGCGGGCGGCGGGTTTTTGTGGGGCGAACTTTGGCGAGCGGCGGACCTAAAATCCCAACCCAACCCGCCATTTTTTGGCGGATGGCGGGCAGGCCACGCGGGCCATGGCCCGTTTTGCCACCCCTAATTAGCATGCCTTATGTCTTTAATATTTGACAATATCTAAAAACAATCATTATTTCTTTTGCATGCTACAAGTTTTCAAATCAATTCCAATATCTAAAAGTAATCATTACGGTTAATTAATCATAAAAAAGTGAAATTCATATAACTCTTTACCTTCCATACAACATCAACAAATATATAGTACCTTTACATAATTCAAATTCAAATAGAGGAATCAGTATAAAATAATTGTAAATAAACATACAAAAAAGATTTTGTATAGAATTAAAAATTAAAAATTAAACGCATATAACACCTTTCAATACGCATTATTGTATCTTTCCCATTGAAAATAGTTGACATTAATTCTAATTTATATTCATTTCTTTAATATCTATAAAAAAAATATTTGACATTAATTCTAATTTATATTCATTTCATTAAATATATCAAATCTAAAGAAAAAGTTGGTATATAAATCTTTTTCTGTCAAGATTATAAATAAAATTATAAGTTATTTTTTATTTAATAACTTATTTATTTTTGTTATTGGATATGCAATTTGAATTAAATATTTTAGCTGTTTTTATTCCATTACATTAGTATTTTTGATTCGGTATGAGTAGCTAACACAAATATGAGAAATTAACGACATATATGTGATAAGTAACATTAATATTAATAATATACATCTTTTGTACAAATTTTTATTTGGTAAATCAAATTAAATATATATTTAAAGTTAAATCTCATAATGTGTTGCATTGAATTATAATCTGTCATTTCATTATTTTTTGTTTCTTGACTTATATAGATGTTATAATTTTTTTTGCAATTTTTTATTTTGATAATTTAAATTTGCAATTTGAATCATGCTCATAAAAAGGCGGGTAGACATACTAGGGGTGAGAGCCCATAAAAATCGTTGATAATGTGCGTCTGCGAAAAAAAAAGGCGGGTAGACATACTAGGGGTGAGAGCCCATAAAAATTGTTGATAATGATAGTACATAATAACTATATTATCTCAATATTTATTTATTTTTTTAGTTTTATCAAGAACTATATTTTTTCAGACTTAAAATTGTGATCAACAATAATAATTAATTATCTCTAATATTATTTTAATTTTTATCCAACATAAATATCATCATTGAAAACAACTACAAATTGATAAATTAAATTAATATTGATATGATAATCATCATTTTGAAGAAATTATTTCGCTTAATTAATATATATTTTAATATAATTTTTTAACCATAACCATATTATATTTATTTAATATTTATACCGACTTTACGTGACCCGTGCGGGCGCACGGGTCCTTTACTAGTTAAGATCAAAATTCTAATAAGCCCGTGCAACACAGAGGCCATAGAACTAGGAAATTAGGGTAAATGTTGTGACGATTAAGCTTCAGTCTTAGACTTTCTCCTCACTCTCCCTTCACCTATCTCTCGCCGGAAATCGCTCTGCCTTGTCGGAGGCGGCGGAGTTCGGCCAAAATATAGAAAACGACGACAAGATAGCTCGTCTACCCGCGGGCTACCACAATCTCATATCAAATTCGCTCACGGAAGCTTAACCGACATGTTAACTCGAAAGGGGAAAACGAAAACCTAAACGCACAACGGCACAATCATGAAGCGATCAGATGGACACAGAGTTTAAGTCGATATCATTGAGCATCACAGAGCATCATTCAGTAAGAATGAAAGAGAAATACGAAGGGCTCGAGGCTTACCGGTAGTGGCGATTCTTTAAGATGCGAATGTGGAAAGAAAATACCAGAGGTAAATAGCTTCACTTCATGTAATCTTCTCTTACTCTCCTCCTCCTCCTTCTTTTTCTTCTTCTTCTTCTTCTTATCTCGCTTCGTTTTTCTGCTTGAGTGATTATGCTTTTACGTTGTTGCGATTTGTTTGCGTGAGATTAGAGTAGAGTGTTGAGTCTGAGAGAACGTGAAATGATGGAGGCTAAGCTCGATTGAATGGAGCTTCAAGGTTGAAGCTCCTTCAATGGTGAATAGAGCGTGTGGTGATGTTTTGGGAAAGATGAAGGTGCTGGTAAAGTTTCAGAGAGAGTTAATTGGAGAAGATTGAATGATGGAGAAGGGTGAAAAAATGGTTTGAGATGAGAGAGATGAAGAGTGTTGAAAGATTGAAGGGGATAAAGTGGTGGAGAGAGCTTCTGAATTGGAGGGTGATTGAATATATAGAAGTAGGGTGAAAGGAAATCAGTTACAGAGGATGCATCTCAGCCTTTGGATCATTAGGAGTTAGTTAGAGGATTGATGGTGAGATTGTGAGCAGTTAGATTCTTTTAAATGTTATTTACAATCTGTTATGGAGGTTGGTTAGTTGCAAGTTAGTTTGTTGAAATTTGTTATAAGGCAGTTAGGAATGGTTATTGACAAGTTAACCGCTGGTTAATAGTTGAGACTATGTTAGACCGTTAGTTAGGATTCTGTTAGGACGGGTAATAGTAGTTAAAACAGTTAGTATGGTTGAGGGTTGGTTAATTTCCTGTTTAGAAATGTTAGCGAGACTGTCGTGAATTCGGACCCATGTAAATTTGTACTTGTCAAGGCTGTAACGCAGTGCATATACGGCGTTTTGTATGTTGACCCTTTTTTAGTAGATGAACCAGATTGTAATCGGCTTGGTACTGAGCATGACATGATAAATTGATGTGCATTGGATTTTGTTCTGCACAAATGTTCTGCATAACTCTTGTAGCAGGGTATATCTTAGAAAAGCATGTTGAATTCGAGTGCCCGAACTTCATATGCTTGCCTCTGTACTTGAACTGCTTGAATGAACTCTGTATTTATGTATTGATGATGAAATTGGATGTTGGTGATAATTGCTGGAGTTTGTTGAATGCATGTTTTTCTTAGTTCATGAATTGACTTTTGGGGAATGTGGATGTTAGGAACTTTGTGTGTATTTGTTCTCATGGTCTGGTAGCTGGTATGTAAGTATATGTATGTCTTGTTAACTCTTAGCTTGTATGGCCGGATGATTGGTTAGAATGTATCATATCATGGGCTGAGTGTGTATCTATTTGAACTGGCTTTTGAATGGTGCCTTAAATGATGACAGGTATTGTTCATTGTGTGCAGAGCTTATCAACTGCTCAGTTAGGACATGGCTGGACCGAATGCGAAGACATGGTCTTGGATTGTACTACGAAATATAGAGTTGTTTTGGAGATGGTGAGTGATGTAGTTTGAACCGTTAGCGCTAATTCTGAGTATGGTCATTACGGAGTAGCAGGTTTAGTTGAGGTTAATGAAGTTTAAATGGGTAGGTATGAGTTAACCGTGGAACAGAGACTAAGTCAGGTGATTTGAAGTTCCAGATTCTTCAATATTTATTAGTATGTATATGTTTTCTGCTGGCTTTTGTTTGACTGTGACTGGCTGTTGATAATTATGACCTTTTGATGCTTTGAACTTTGAATTTAAATTATGTTGGACTGTGATGAATTAAATGACTTGTTCACATCTCTTTCCATGAATTGTCTTCTAATATATTCGGTCCTTATTCAACTATGCAAGGCTGTTTCGAATGCAAGGAGGCAATGGATGTATTTGAGCGCAGGAATTGATCCGAATGGGACGGTTATGAATTACTAAATCTGGTTTTTCTTTTATGTAGGTGCAGGTTTGAAGTGTAGGAATGGTGCGATGGGGACAAAGTCATGAAGATGAAAAGACCTGAAGATAATAAAATATAGGTCTTAGGATCAGGTCTAGAAATTTGGTTCTTTTATAATGAATTTTGTAAGGAATGGATAGACTTGATGAATGTATGGACTATAAACATGTGCACTGGTTTATGTTGGTTTTTGTTTGACTTAAATATGGCTGATGGTTTTGTATATGGACTGTTTGTATGAGACTTATGTTGTCATTTGAAATAAGTTTGGAACTTAAAATAACGTGAATAATGTTGAACTTGAATGATGTTGCTTTGTGTCTTGTACCTTGAATTGTAAGAAACTCTATATAAATTGAATCTTTCTTCCGAATTAAACAAAAGTCGAGTCTTAATATCACGGCCAAACTCATGTCCTTGAATAATTGGATTCACGGAATTGCTTGAACAAACCTTGAATCATTTAGACTTGATAAAGTTACTTGAATGAATACTTCAAATTCAATTCTAACTCAATAGGACCTTAATTCTTCAAATCATGTTAACTTGTTTGACAAACAACAAACGATTGAAAGAATAATGCTTATATATTTTCAATTCCCTAGCAACAATTTGAAGAATCTTTGAAGATGCATTAGACTTGAAGTATAGAAATAATGAAAATCTTAAGTCCATCCTCCAATTAATGAACTCCAAACAATCTTAAGCAATGAGCCAAGAATCTTATTTTTCCTCGAGATACACACTTGATGTCTTTTTTCTTGGAGATCTTGATGAAGATGCTTATTGTAGCTTGATAATCTTGAATGAAGAGGAGAGCCTCAAAACCAAAGAGAAACCTTTAGTACTAAGATCCTTGATCTCAATGCCAAGTTATTGATTAACAATGCATGATGTGTTAGAAGACCTAATAGAGGTATGTAGATGAAATGCGAAGCTTAAGCCAGATATAAATAGAATTAGGAGGAAAAATTTTGGGGTGCAATACATGGGTACCGTATATCCGTTCGTACTTCAACAGGGGCAACTCCCTTTTCTTTGGTTTATGGTATGGAAGCAGTGCTCCCTGTTGAGGTTGAGATTCCATCATTGAGGGTTTTACTGGAAACCAAGTTATCTGAGGCTAAATGGTGTCAGAGCAGGTTTGATCAATTGAATTTGATAGAAGAAAAGAGAATGACGGCTTTATGCCATGGTCAGTTGTACCAGAAAAGAATGAAGAGAGCTTTTGATAAGAAGGTTCGACCTCGTGTGTTTAGAGAAGGCGACCATGTGTTCAAAAGGATATTGTCTTTCACCTCTGATTCAAGGGGCAAGTGGACTCCTAATTTCGAAGGACCATATGTTGTTAAGAAAGCCTTCTATGGCGGTGCATTAATTCTTGCGACTATGGATGGAGAAGAGCTCCCACGTCCTGTGAATGCTGATGTAGTCAAGAAATACTTCACCTAAAAATAATAAAAGAACAACTCGCTAAGTTGAAAATCCGAAAGGGCGGCTTAGGAAAAAAAGAGCGTCTCGGTGGATTGAAAACCCGAAAGGGCGGCTTAGGAAGGCAAAAGTTAAATACATAAACAGAATAAATTACCCGTGTCATACCCCAAAATTTGCCCTATTGCTATTACATTTTATTAACAGGGACGTAGTACAAATTTTACAAGGGGTGTATATCAAACTAGTGGGCTTGACATCTTAATTGGCAAGCCCATTTTTAACCATTCTCTAAATTGTCCAATTCAAAAGATAGGGGTATACATTAAGTAAAAGTGTGTATTTAATTGGGCTTATTATTCATAAAATATGAGGCCTAATTTCAGGATTCAAAATTATTTTTAAACATGGATTTTATAAACTAGGTTTATTTACAATATTTTGGATTTCTTGTAATTATTTGTTTAAAAATATAATAATTCACTTATAAATTATTTATATCTTTAAATAATAAATATTTTCTTGCCTTTCATATGCTTTCAATTTGATTTTTATTTCAAATAAATAACATAACACAATTGGTAAGGAATAAGTAGATTTTGGGTTGTGTATATTAAATTTATACGATAAATGTTTTTTAACACATTTTTTCCTATTTTCAATTTTTGCATTTAAGTAAAAACATATTGTATTAAAAAGTTAAATCAAATATTTCTTTCTTCATAAAACCAAATCCAATTTTTAAAATAAGTATAATAATTAATATGTATTTTTTTTTTTACCAAAAACATGATGGAACTTTATTATTAAACAAATATTCACTATTTTAAGCTCTACTTTAACGTTGCTCTGATGTTTATATCTATATGCAGGATCCGGATCTATGTTCCAGCTTTCACCACACGCGACCAACCGCTTCCATCGCGTTGCCGCAACGCCTCGATTCAGCATCACAACCACGCCGTCACGATAACACCACCGGCTGCAGCTGCGCCATTGAAGCCGCACGACCGCGACCCGCAAGCGCACTGCAACACCCTCTGATCCAGCTATGCCCGCGAACATCACCAAGTTTGTTTTCTTTTCCGTTTGCCATTTTTAGATGATATGTTGTTTTTTTTTTCTTGCTTGCTTGTTGATTTAGAGATAGACATTGAGATGAATGAAGAATAATAGAGTAATCAAAGATGGATTTGGAGACATAGTTTTATTTCTTCCTTTTGAAATCGTGAATTGATGGAAGTGAAAGGTGAGAATGGGTAATGTTTTATTTTCCATAAAATGCTAGGTTTCTCTCGGTTATTGGTAGTTCTATTGTTTTGAAAAGGTCAATGCATATGAAGCAATGCCCCTATTACTGATACTCTTTGTACTCTTCTTTGTTCTGTTTTTCTTTTCATTTACTTTGTATTCATTTATTTATTGCTAACAACATGAAATTCATATTAGGGTTAAAGATTATTGGGCCTCCAATTCAAATAATTTTTTTTTTTTTAAAAAGGGCATTTAATTTTGTAAAGAATTTTGGTTCACTGATGACAATATGGTGCGCCTACTCCCATGTATGATTGCTATATTATTTTATTTTTTTTAATTTTTTATTTGTTTTAACTTTAAAATTTTATTTCTTAAATTTGGGATAAGTGTGTGGGCTTGTGTTTTGGTCCAAATAATTATTAACACTACTCCATATCTTAAATTAGCACTCCCAGCTTTTAATATGAGTTTTTTTTTATTTAACTAATACAATTATCTATTAGATTTTTATCTATTTGATTAATTTAATTTCAATTACCAAAATACAAAAAATAATCTTTATACATATGCAATCTATTTTCACAATAAAAATTCAACCTTTCGCAAATAATATGATGGGTGAGTTTCAAATTCACCACATCTTCGAATTGGTCGACTCCCGATGTCGCACCAATCAATTATTAAACACGATTAAAATTCATGCGAATTGGTTTATGCCTAGAGTAATAATCAAACGCTACCGCTAAAAATGTGGTAAACAAATTAAGTCGAGTTTCTTCGCCTCGAGCGAATTAATTCTAATACATATAATTCTATTTTTCAATCGACCCCCCGAACTACGAGACTCTGATTTCTCTCATCTTTTGATGGAGATACGTAGGCACACGGTTGCGAAACCAAGGCGAGTCACCTAATAAACAAACCTGAGTCAAATTTCTTCGCCTCGAGCGAATTAATTCTGATAAAGATCAAGATTCTTTATCAAGACTCAATCAACTCACCTACCCTTTAGTCTTAGGATTTTCAATTTTGTTTGATGTTTCTATTATTTTTTTTTTCTGTGGATATTTATACATTTATTTCGTTATTTCTGTTCTATATATATAATTATCATTTTATTATACTTGTTGATGGGATTATACATGTATATGTTATAAACCTTAAGTGTGAGAATTATCATTAAGACCAGAGGAGACTTGCATCGCCTACGAGTCTTAGTGATAATTCCATGAGATCTAGTGACTGTCTTGAACGGTCACCATGTGCTTGCTCCAGCGCGTCACCTGACTTGTAGGACTTGGATTTCTGTCTATACATCTTCCATCCCTAGTCTGTAGGGATTCCACTTTGTTCGTCATTATCCTCAAAAGATTGTGTTCTTCGTAAGGAACCTTCCCACGAAGGACATCTTCGTTAATGCACGTCAAACGACCTTTAGATGGCCATGAGATTTGGTAACTGTCTTGAACGGTCACCATGTGCTATATCCCACGTACTCCCTAGTCTATAGGGATTTCTATTGGTATGACATAACATTCATCTTGTAAGGATTTCATTGGGTCTAATGTCGTCTCTAAACCCGTATAGGCTATCCTTAGGGTTATATCTACCATACGTCTGCATTGCATTGCACATAAGGAGGTCTAACATACACTGGGAAAAAGGAGTCTTCTGCACCATGTATTCGCATTTTCATTTTCAGACATTCATACGTTTGCACTTACATTTCTACCTGCGCCCTTATCCATCCTTGCTATGCTAGCTGGTTTCTTGAGACTCGCGAAGAAACTCGAAAAAGGTCCTAAACTATGGAGAGAGGAGAATTAACTATTGGAGATTCGAATGAGCTTGGTTCTACAAGAAGAAAAGGATGCCCTTCACTGTACAAGCTACATGCCTGCCTACGCCTACGACTCGGATGTTGGGATTTACGAAGGATCTTATGAACAAACAAGAAAAGGAAAAAGAGGTTCAGTCTAAGGAAACTCATGAAGTTTCGGGTGACGAAAACCCGCCGCTAAGATTTATGTCAGGATTTGGTCCTTCGAAGGATATGTCATACTCACACTCCGCTAAGAGGACTATCCAATGCCACGAGGAAGGCTTACACGCCTCAGATATCATTTACGCATATACATACGAAAGACGACTGCCTATGTCTTCGCCTCAGATTCTGTTCTCATTGAAGATTCCCCTACGCTAAAATCAATTGCCCAACGAACAAAATTGGTATGCCCAAGGAGAGTTAGAGGTCATTCTTTACTTCTACAAGTCACAGAACTAAGAAGTAAAACAAAGCCATTGGATTAACAAAGGAGATTGTCCCTAGGATTAATAGGTGTTTATCATGTCAAAATTGCAACCCCTACTATCGCTAAGTGTTACCATGTATAAGCGTTGTACCTTCCAACTTACAGTTCTAATAAAATAATCATGCATGTTTTGGAATTGATTCATTCCCTTTGCTCATGCATTACTACGACTTTCCATTTTAACTCTTCGATTCTATTTCAACTTGCCACTTTCAATTATTAACAAACTTAAAGGAGAATAACGAAATACAAATAACTAAATTTTGCTAAACATATGCTTTCAATGTAAGACCGAGCTGATGAGGTAAGGCATTGTTTCAATCCCTAAACAGTGGAGAAATAAGGAGATAATCCGTAGTCAACCCCCTCGAGCCAGGAGTTGGAGTTTGTTTCTATTTTTCAAATAAACCTTAATTTCAACCAGGGGTAGGGTAGATTTTGATTAATTCAATGGTGTATTTTGTGGTCAAGAGAATCAGTCAAGAAAAGCAAAGGTTCAAGCATATCTTCTTCCTCGCGTTCATCAAAGATTGAGGAAGCAATGTAGATAACATTCACAACATCTTCTTCCTCAATACATCATTCGAGATCGAGGAAGCATCAAAGTTTACAAACTAAAGTCAACATGGCAGTCACATTATTCAAAATCCAAAAAGTAAATTTTCAAAAAAAAAAAAATTTCAAAAAAAAAAGGGCCCGCTAAGTCAGATGGAAAACTCCATAAAGAAAACAAAAATTGACTTAGGCAAAAATCAGGGCATCTCAATGGACAAAATTCTAAAGAATTGGCCCATGCAAAAATAAGGGATAAAAACAAAACAAAAGCAAAAAACAAAGGATAATCTTGTGACTGCTAAATCATCGAAGCTTCCCATCAATGCTTGGATCTCTACAACATTTTTCATCGGTGCTTGGATCTTTATTAATGCTTCCGCTCATCATCGGAACTGAAATAATTATCTTGCAAACGAAACACATTAATTGGATTAAACGAACTTTAGGATTGGAGAACATCAAGGAGAAAGGGGTAGGTTAAATAAATTTTGAGCCTTATATCATGTGTTTCTTAAACTGCGAACCACGGCCACGTTACAACCTTCAAAAGTCCTAATTGAAGCTCAGTCAACTACGAAAGCATACTTGGCATTAATTTGGTTAAACTGATTCCTATTGTTTGTTAATGGCTAACCACTTCACTTCCTCAAACATCCATTTCTAATCATCCATTTCCAATTCATAACAAACTTCGATTTCGAAACTTGCATGTACTTCACGTTGGAATTACTTCTCAAAGGGTACAACTTTATCTACAAATACACACTTAGCATCAAGGAGATCTCGAAATTGGTTTAATCAAAGGCGATCATTTCTAATAAAGACTCTTGAATGGGGGAACCACGTCCAGGGGGTTCTCCTAACCAGGGGCAAAATCCCAATGATCACAGGGGTATACAAAGATCCTATTAACTAGAGGCATTCACCCTAAGATCCAATCGACTTGGGTCACGTCTCGAAGCAATAACACTCAGGGGCATATCTTTTACAAATCCAAATATTGGGGCAGTTCATATCTTAATGGTGGACCCGAGTTCCATTGTGAAGCAACTTCGAGTGCAAAATTAAAATACTCGGAGCAATCCGTATAAATTGACACCACACCTTTGATAACCCTCCATATCCCAGAGATTAAGGGCAGACCTTTCAACTATAAAAAATGGGGCAGCGCATATCAAGTTCACGACATGGTGAAATTCGATGTCTTGGAGATCGAGGGGCATATTTTTCAAAAGCTAATGTTGGGGCAAAACACTACGAGGCCCAATCAAAAGGAGTGGATCCCAAGAGTCTTCCAATCAAGGGGCGTCGTATTACAAAACCAAGAATGGGGCTAGCCATCTCAAAATGTGTACTATGATAAAACTGCGTCCAAGCTCATATTAAGGCGAACCTCTGCAAAATACCCAATAAACTGAAGCAAGACATACGATGAAAGGAAAGGATATCCTCATACTTTTACAGTCCCCGATAAATCTCTCTCCCACTACTGCAATCTTCGAGTTCAAAAGCAGGTATTGGGAAGTCACGCTAGCATCACATCCTACCCTCACAAACAACCTTATTACATTAAGCAAGCTATCTACGCTTTGGTTATCCACGACCCATCATTGGGGCATTATTTAAACATATTAAGTCACGCATCACACATTGGTTAAAATATCCCATACATCAAAACGTCTAGACAATTCAAAAAAACAAAGGGTACCAGGGGATTGGTTCAGGACCTAATGGTCTAGAAGGAGACTGAAACCTGAAGTTCCGCTCGAAAACATTCTACGCATAAGCATTACTAGTCGGCATGAGCATAGTCGTTGCATGGTTTAAACAAATTCAATGGGTTATAAGGAGATAAAATCTGGGGATCACCATATATACATACGCATCAGCATACATACATACGTATTAGCATTAGCATATACATACCAACTAGCACGCACATATAGGCATTTATCAATCAACATATACATAAGTATAAGCATAATTATCATACATTCAAACCTGGTCTAAGAACCGGCATGTCACATCATTAGAACTTCGCTCATAAACATGCGCGCGAGCATCATTTTCATACATCAACAGGATACCATAAACAAAATCCTCTTACACATATAACATTTACATTACACATACAGACGGTTCATACATCTACATTGTACAAACATCAGGGTCACATACATGTACAGTCGTTATATGTACGTGCACAATATTTATACAAGCATTATACATACTACGTTTTATACGCTACACTTTACACTATATTTTACACACTATGTTTAACACGCTATGCTTTACACACTACATTTTACACACCACGCTCTACACGCTACGCTTTATGCACGCTACGCTTTATGCACGCTACGCTTCATACACGCTATGCTATGCACACTACACTCTGTGCATACACAATGTACAACACCAAGTTACTGGTCCTTATACTTCTGACTTCTCCGTATGTGTCAAGAAATTTATGAAGATGATCTTGCTAGCACTATAGCAGGTGAATCTTTTTATGCAGATAAGCTTGCTAGCACTATAGCAGGTGAATCTTTTTTATGCAGATAAGCTTGCTGGAACTATAGCAGGTGAATCTTTTTACGCAGATGATCTTGCAAGCACGATAGCAGGTGAATCTTTTTACGCAGATGATCTTGCTAGCACTATAACAGGTGAATCTTTTTATGCAGATAAGCTTAGCACAATAGCAGGCAAATCTTTTTATGCAGATAAGCTTGTTAGCACGATAGCAGGTGAATCTTTTTACGCAGATGATCTTGCTAGAACTATAGCAGGTGAATCCTTTATGCAGGTAGCTTTCTAGAACTATAGCAGGTGACTCCTTTATGCAGGTAGCTTGCTAGAACTATAGCAGGTGAATCCTTTATGCATGTAGTTTGCTAGAACCATAGCAGGTGAATCCTTTACGCAGGTAGCTTGCCAGAACTATAGCAGGTGAATCCTTTACGTAGGTAGCTTGCTAGAACTCTAGCAGGTGATTCCTTTAATACGCAGATAAGCTCGTTAGAACTAGCAGGTGAATCCTTTAATACGCAGGTAAGCTCTCTAGAACTATAGTAGGTGAATCCTTAATGCAAGAATTTACGAATCTTCGCTATGTAAGTCTCAAGCTTTAGCAGGATAATTCTTTACATCTTTCCTATACGCGCACAAGGTAAATTTAGGGGTCTTCCATTATTTAATCACTCTTCGATCCGAAAAGCGTGAGACCGGCGTATTCTCACGCCCTTCGATCAAAGAATAATTAAATAGGGGCAGCTGTCATACCCCAAAATTTGCCCTATTACTATTACATTTTATTAACAAGGACGTAGTACAAATTCTACAAGGGGAGTATATCAAACTAGTGGGCTTGACATCTTGATTGGCAAGCCCATTTTTAACCATTCTCTAAATTGTCCAATTCAAAAAATAGGGGTATACATTAAGTAAAAGTGTGTATTTAATTGGGCTTATTATTCATAAAATATGAGGCCCAATTTCAGGATTCAAAATTATTTTTAAACTTGGATTTTATAAACTTTCTTAGTTTATTTACAATATTTTGGATTTCTTGTAATTATTTGTTTAAAAATATAATAATTCACTTATAAATTATTTATATTTTTAAATAATAAATATTTGCCTGCCTTTCATATGCTTTCAATTGGTTTTTGTTTCAAAAGAATAACATAGCACAATTGGTAAGGAATAAGGCTTGCAAGTAAGAAGTCACGGGTTCAAATCCCACAAGTGGCATTTTCACATTTTTTCTCCTATTTTTACTAATTTTCAAAATGGGTTGTTGGACTTTTGGATATGGGTTATTTCCTTTTATGGATTTTAATCTAATTTCCATCTATAAAAAGGGGTCTTGGCAATCCTAAAAGGGGGACCTTTTTTCGCTTTCACGTACTTTTTTTCACAAATTCACACACACCCAAAAACTATGCTCTTCACACAACTACATTTTCTACGCTTTTTCTCTTCTCCCTTTGAGGGGTTGTCTTAGGGTTTGTCTTGAACATCCCTAATCCGCCGTTGTCGATTAACTGACAACGGTCGACAAATCCTTTCCCTTTTTCAAACTCAAATATCTCAACTCAAACTCAAAGCTTACGGCCGATGATTACCTATGAGGCCTCCCCAAAAAAAGGGTTTCTGGCCATTGTTGTCTCGATCTGACAATGGTTGGCTCCCCTAATAAAGGGTTTCTGGCCATTGTTATCTCGATCTGACAATGGTCGACTCCCCTAAAAAGAGGTTTCTAGCCATTGTTGTCTCGATCTGACAATGGCCTATTTTTATTTTCACTATACATGGCTTTTGGCCTTTGGTCATTGTTTTCTCAATCTGACAATAACTCTGTCTAAACCCTTAGGTTTACCTTTTTGGCCAATGATTAAACCTTTTGGTATGAGGCCACCCTTTTATTTAAAAACGTTTTTTTATTATCGTTCCTCTTTTTTGGCCAATGATGATGCATTGAGGTCACTATTCTTGCTATGTTTTACTTTTATTCTTGCTATATGTTTTGTCTTAGCCATGGTCATTGTTGTCTCGATCTGACAATGATCCCATCAAAACCTTTGAGGTTTTACCCTTTTGGCCAAAGGCATATTATTTTTAGTTTATTAGTCAACAATTGTCAAAACCATTTTATAAAACCTAAAGGCTAAATGAGTCCCCTTGAGTACAACGGAGGCAAAGGGTGCCTAACACCTTCCCTTTGCCTAATTTACCTACTTACTCATATCTCTTATTTTAAGGGTTTCTCACTTGCCCAAATAAAGTGGGTGGCGACTCCGTTTTAACGTAAATTTTAAGGCAGGTTGCTACAACCTGGTGGACTGAAAACCCGAAAGGACGGTCCAGGAAAAAGTTAGGGATTAATGGCAAGTAACTACAACAGACAAGACTTGATCATCAACAATCATTTGTTTGCCATGAGAAGTTCAACACATTTTGTCATACCCCAAAATTTGCCCAAAGATACACAAGAAGGAAGCATGCAGTCTCTCTCCTAAACAACAACCCTCCAACTAGGGTTTTGCTCCTCTCAAGGTAAAATCAATTTCTGCTACCTCAAGTGGAGTACATGGTCTCACGTATGTCCCAAAGGATCCCTATGTCAAGTTTCAAGCCTTGATTCACAAGATTGATCAATCAACTGCTCAAATGGTCAACAGTCGACTAGTTTGATCTAAAAGTCAACTGTGGTCAAATTACAGTCAAAATTCTTGATTTTTGGTCAACATCAAAATTATAATGTTATATTCATCATTTGATCAAAGATTGGTCATGATTCATCAAGAGAAGATAAAAAATCCACAAAAGACAAGTTTCTAAATTAGGGTTTCGAGGAGAAAGTCAACCTAACTTTGACTGATCATATATCTCTCATACTTTATCAGAAATTCCTCAACCAAAGCTCATTATCAAGGAAATTTAATTCTCTACAACTTTGATGTTGGGCCCAAGATCAAGAAACGCTTCCGCCTAAGAGATATGAGCCAAAACATTATAGGTCCTTCTAGAAGCTCTCAAAAAGCTGTTTTTTTCCAGGAGGCATATCATCAAGATAAAATCCTCAAATGAAAATTATGTTCCAAAGTGGCTTGTAGGGGACATCTTGAGCTTTTCAAAAAGTCCTAGAACTTTGTCATATGACAAAAATTGAAGGAGATACGAGGCTCAGAAGTTGGTCGATTCTCAAGAAAAACACAAAACCCTAATTGCACAATTTGGTGTTTTTGGACTCATGTGTCTAAAGAATGGATCCCAAACGTGTCTAGGGGCTTCATAAACGTCCTTAAATTAATTATTTTATTTTTATCACATTTATTTTATTTATTTGAATTTTAATTCATTTAAATACTAATAAATCATGTAAAATATGAAATAATTAGTTTAAATCAAAGATTAATATTCCCAATCAAATCCAATCATCCAAATATGCTTATTTTGATGAAAAATTCGTGGTGAATGTGATTGGAAAATATTGAATCAATATTGAGACAAAAATTGAAAGATTTAGTGCAATTTTTTAATCAAATCTTTTCCAATCAAAACTTGATTTTTTTCTCCAATCTTTTAACCTAATTGCAACCTCTATATAACCTGAACTCCTTCAGCATTTGGACTCATGAAAACCTGCCTCAAGAAACTCCTCTCAAAATCTCAAAAAGACTAAAAAAGTAGGGCAAGCAAAAATTATTGTTGCAGCCATTATCCGCGAATTCCAGGCACACCATCATCATTCTGAGGACACCAGGAGTTCATCCTCATCCTTTGTGAAGCTCCGAACGTCCCATATCGTCTCCTCCGAGACTACACCATTTGGTAAAAGTTTCCAACCTCAAACTTTTTTATTTATGCAATATGAATCCGTCCCATGCATCCATACATGCTCACAATGTTCTTTAGGATCGTTTGGAACTTTCGCTTTTGGGTTTTAACGCAGGAATTCCAGGGTGCCATTGTTAGGGCACGAGTTTGTTTTCTTTTCGTATCTTCATTTGCAGGGCGTTTTAGTGCAAAAGGACATCACCAATGGATTCAGGATGGTCGATTTAGTGGATCTGGGCTGTTAGATCTTTCGTTGTGACGTTTTATGGCAGGTTTGGTGTTTGGACTCGCCGGAGAAGGCGACCGGAGTTTGACTCTGGCGCCGCTGCAGGTTGTTTGACCAGGCAAGGGCACACATGGCTTGTTCGTGCATCATTATTGGACGGTCAACAGTCCACATATCTCTCTCCCCTTTTGATTGGTAATCTGTGACACGGGGGTCCCACATTGACTGTTTTTTATTCTTTTGTTTTATAATCACATGTTCATATTTCAATATTTATATCCATTACTATAACAGTTGATTCGCTGCAGCGCAGTTGGTATGATTCGATGAAGAGATTATGCACCCTGAGGACGAGGGTTCGAACCTTGGCTTCCCCGGGTTATTTTCACCATTTATTTTGAACTAACTTGTTGACAGATTCAATGCAATGAAGCTACGCACGCACACGATACGCCTTCATATCCAGCCATCAGTTCTTCTCAGTGCCCTGATCCAAGAGCCCAGGAAACGCATGTCTATGATACATCTTCAGGAGGCGCCCACATAGGATCCGGAGCTAAGTTTTCTAATTTTTTATTTAATTACATATTTCTTATATATTTTTTTAAATCATTTGCTTTAGTAATTATAACTTATTATTAATTATTTTCTTTTCCAAAAACCATGTAAATAAATAAAGTCATATAATTATTATATTTAATCGAACGTTCGACTTTTTTATAAATTAACTTTTAAGTGTTATTTAAACATTAAAATTAAGTGTTTTGCATAATTCTTTTTTCTTTTAATTAGGATTTGCAATAAATAGATCTTTCATACACTAACTTGTTTTCCCTTTCATTCTTGATTTTAGGATTGATCGAAGGTTCGACGAAGATTTAAGCTATTCAAATATTTTTTTGAATTAATTATATTTGCTTTAATTTTCGTCTTTATTTTCCGCAAAATCCCCACAGGTGTTTATTGTAAAATCCCCCACCCATAAAACTGTAATAGCGTAGGTTTTATTTTCCGCACTTTAATTTCTGCACAATATTTACTGCGTGGTTAGTAATTAGGGAGTGCAACCCCTGAATTGAATTAGAATAATCTATACATGATAAATATAATCGACTACAATCACGTGATTGCTGCACACACCCACCTTTAGGGTAACTCCTCTCACGGTTGCCTTTCGATCCGAATAGTCAAGTCCCTTCGAGCGTAAGGACTCCTTAGCCTGTTGCCTTCGATAAAATCACCATAGTTCCTCGATATAAAGATCATAGTCCCTTCGAGTTGCCTACGATAAATATGATCTCGTCCCTCGATGTTGCCTCGATAAATGATGATCGTCCCTTCGAATGCTAAGGAGTTTTTACATGTTGCTTAAAATGACTATTCTATCCTTCCCCGAGACTACCTGCCCCTTTTATGGTAGGGACAGTCTTGTGGCGAACTATTATTCTCGATGACCCTTTGAAGACCCGCACATCCAATTGAAAGACTTCCTGCCCTCTCATGGTATGGATAGACCCTTTCGCCCGAAAGACTTAAAGAACAAGAAAGACAATCTTAGGGTAGGTGTTCTTAAATGCTTGCTCACATTCAATTCAAAATCCAAAATGCTTTTCACACCTCCTTTTCAAAACGATTTCCAAAAGGCTACGCCTATTTACAAGCTAAAGTCCTTATTCAAATCTTTTCTAAACACACATGACACTTTTCAAACAATTCAAACAAACAAGTGAGCTAAGAAGTTAAGAGCCCATGGATAACCATGGATACAAAGGGTGCTTACACCTTCCCTTTGTATAACCTACCCCTCGAACTCAAAATCTTTCAAAGGTCTTTCGTGTTCTTTTTACCTTTCCAATTGGATAAAATAAAAGTCGGTGGCGACTCTTGCTTACCGCGACATTTCTTTAAAGTCAGTTCTCCCACCGTATTACAGAACTGACGACTCTGCTAGGGACATTCGAATAAAAAGAGGGTTTACCTTAAAGTTTAGGATCACTTAAATGTTTTCTATTGTTTGCTTTGCTTGCTTTCTTTTTTCAGGGCTGTTTTGGGAATTAAATGAAGGACGAATCCTACACCCGGATTCAAGTACACTTAAGATAGGAGCTGCATAGTCATGGAGACCTCCCTTGTGCATGCTTGGGATTGGTCAATATGAAGTTTGCGCTTGAGTTAGGCCTCCACTGGTTATTATGTACCTCTTTTGCATGAGAGAGGTTTACGTATGTATCTTTGGGTGCGTCAGAGCTCAAGGACCTTTAGTCACCTTTAACCCATCTTGACTTTTAGGAACATAGTGGGAGGGCTATTCTTGATGCATGTCAAGTTATGGTCGCGACCCGATACTACAACTCAGATAGGTTTCTTCTTAAAGTATCATTGCGTGGTATGCATGTACCATGTTCGAGGGTGCTTTAGAGGGGCTGACAATTCTGAGTAACTAGTAGAACCCGTTGCTGATTTCATCCTTATCCTTAGAAGTACCTGTTGGGGAAGGGTAGTCACCTGTTCATACTTCATGCAAGCCTTTAAACTTAAGGACTCTTGTGTGACTTGTTTGTTATCTAACCACATGATTTCCTTGCAGGTTTTGATTGTAGGACATACTTGTCCTTATTACCTTGTGCTTTACTTAATGCATTACATCTGCATGACATCATGACATCATAACATATCATATTAACTAACCCTTTCAAGGATCTTAGGGATTTAGGGCGCACAATTTCAGGTGCTCTTATCAAGGACGGAATTCCTATCCAGGGGCAAGAGGATTTACTTTCCTCTGGCCATTTGTCTTCCAAATCAAAGACAGCGTACCTATCAAGGGGCAAGAGGATTTATTTTCCTCTGGCCGCATGCCTTCCAGTTTAGAGACACGATACCTATCAAGGGGCAAGAGGATTTATTTTCCTCTAGCCATGTACCTTCAAATTCCGAAGTATCCAGAATCCGAGGCAATGACCCACTCGATATGGTGAGCTTGATTCCCAAAGAAGGACGTTCCAAGACAACAGTCAGAATTCTTCAGACCAAGACGCGACCGAATCATTCTCTAATGTTGCTAACTAAAATCCTAAAGATCCTTGAAAACATTGCATCTGCATTCATAACATTGCATAACAGGTTTCCTATGATGGGTTTCTCATCCTTCCTCGCTGTTTATTTCAGCACAAATGGATCTCGAGCAAACAGTCAAAGACCTTTAGGCTCAGAACACCCAGTTCCAAGCTTTGATTTTGAATTTGGCCAAGGGGAAAGACGAGCTGAAAACCCTCTTGACCAAGAAGGAGAAAAAGCCTAGAAGATCTGTGGGTGTCCATAACATGGGAAGAAGATTCTGAGGACCACTCAAGAAAGCTGAAGAAGTCAAGGTTTCCGAAGAGGATGACGATGAACAAAAAGATGACGCTAGTGTCAAAACTGATGCAAAAAGCAATCATGATTATGCCAGTCCCTCTGAGGAAGAAGGAGACTACTACTATGAGGACGAACACCCTGACGAAAAATACAAGTTTCTAGAAGATCGCATGAAAGCCATGGAACTTCAGAAAGTACCTGGTCTGGATTTTGAGGAGCTAGGACTCATCTCTGGAGTCGTCATCCCTCCGAAGTTCAAGACTCCCACCTTTGCTAAATACGATGAGGTCTCTTGTCCGAAACTACACTTGAAGTCTTATGTAAGGAAGATTCAACCTCATACTGCTGATAAGAAGCTGTGGATCCACTTTTTCCAAGAGAGCTTATCTAGAACCCAACTCGAGTGGTACTATCAACTAGAGGGTACCAACATTCATACTTGGGAAGACTTGGCTGTTGCTTTCTACAAGCAATACCAATACAATGCTGATCTTGCACCTACTCGCACTCAATTGCAAAGCATGGCTATGGATCCGAAAGAAAGTTTAAAGGAGTATGCTCAGAAGTGGAGAGACTTGGCTGGAAGATTTCAACCTCCTTTAGTTGACAGAGAGTTGGTCGACATGTTTATGAGTACACTGACTGGTCCTTTCTATAGTCATTTGCTGGGAAGCTCATCATCTGGTTTCACTAATTTGATACTAATTGGAGAACACATAGAAAGCGGAATCCGAAGTGGTAATATTCAAGTGGCTACTTCATCTGGTGCTACAAAAAAAACATACAATGAGAGGAATGAATCTGACACTGTTGGGGCAATCCTGGCCTCTAATCAAACATCGATACAACAACAAGACAACCAACGTAAACAAGGCGCATCCAAAAGAAATTTCACCAAGATCAACATGTCTTTGACTCAAGCGCATGAACAGTTATTGAAAGCAGAGCTACTTACACAGATAGCTCCTCATCCAAATCCCAACACTTCCTCCCCTCGCTATAATCCTAACGCGAGGTGTGCATATCACTCCAATAGTCCTGGACATGACACTGACAATTGTTGGACATTGAAGAATAAGATTCAAGACATGATCGATGTCGCGGAAATCAAGTTCGACCCTCCTACAACCCCTAACGTGATCACTGCTCCCATGCCCGATCACAACAAGATTGCTAATGCCGTGGATGGCTAGACGGACGAACGTTTGGATCATTTGATTTACTTTCATTTGCAATTTCTTTTCTGTTTGTTTAAATATTTGACTTATGATAGACATTATCTGTTTTAATAATCATCATTAGTGCATTGCATATGTTTGTCTTGAATTAATTATTTCGCTATCACTCATTTAAACTGGTCTTTACTTTGTTTATGTTTTGTGATATTCGACTCCTGCTAAGCTGTAAGCCTTTTAAGGGAGGATGACGAAAATGATACCGCAACCTCATACAGTAATGCTTTTGAACGGACTATGCTGACGATGTACATGCATTGTTTCAATTCCTAAACAGTGGAGATATAAGGATGTTAATCCCTTGCAACCCCTTTGAGCCTAAGGAGTAGAATTTTTCTTTCTTGTAAAATTTAAAACCTTGATCATAACCTGGGGCAGGGTAGTTACTCAGTTGACTCGATCACACTAGCTATTGTCTACACAAACAATGATGGGTTCCCGTAACCATTAAGTCAGGCGGTCAATATCCACCAAAATAAAAAAAATGTTAAGTCAAAACCTATGAAGGAGACTTGTCAAAAATCGAAACATCCCGCTGACTGTAATCATAAAATAAACAGTTCAGGAAAAAGTTAGGGATAACAAAGTCAAAAAAGGAGGTCACTACAAATCCTCGACAAAAGAAAAAAAGAATTACAAAAAAGGACGACTTCCTGTCCAAATAAACTTCCGGTGCTTCAACCATCATCAAATGTCAATGTTACAAATTCTAGCTCCGCTAGGACTTAAACGCAAAGCTAATTGAGTATAGGATCGAAGAACATCACGAAGATTGGGATGGGTACAAATAAACTTTGAGCCATTATCTTTTGTTTCTTAAACCGTGAACCAAGCCACGTTACAACCTTGAAAGTCCTAACTGAAGCATGGTTAGTTCGAAAGCATACTGTTACAAAAAAGGTATCCTGACTCCTTAGGTTCACCATAAATGCTGAGTTGATATTTTGTTTTTAGAAACATCACGTTTTTACAAATATCACGCTTTTACATCTCATGTTTTAATGTCTTTCAAAAACTCAAGACAGACGTATGCATTGCATCTCATGAATTCATTATTAAACATATTCTGCTACATAATTTCAAATGTTAGCATCAGAAAGAATTTGCACAGGGTACAACTAATGACTAAAAGTCATCCCGACAGACGAAACTATTTCAGCAGCAACATCTCTTATAACTGACTCAGTTGATTAGAAGTCAATGAATACAAGGGGCATAACGTGTTTTGTCCAATCAATCTGGGGCAATCAAGTCAAGGTTCACAAAATCTCTCAGGAGCCTCGAACTATCAGGGGCATTTTCCCAAGTCTATGAGTACTAGGGGCATCGCCCATAGCATGTATCCCGGAGGGTCCTCACAAGGCGAATCTCTCAAAAGTCACTACTAGCTGGGGCAAAGCTATGCAATGCCTATCCGACACTTCAACCAATACTCATTGGTGTGTCCCAATCAATACAAGGCCAGGAACACCAGTTACTATAACTACTGGGGGAAATGTTCAAGGTATCCACGTCTTTCCATATATCATATCCCCACAGAGCGTTCTTCAAGAAGCTATCTTCGAATAATTTCTCCTCTAAATCCACCATCTCCATAAAGATTGGCACTCACAGTTGAGCTAAGTCAGATAGAACATCAAAGATTCTATTCATCTCTCTTATCCCCGGTCGGGGTACATCAAGATCAACCATTCAAATTACTTCTTTCCCCAAGCAGAAGTCAAAAATCCCCAGCTGAGTATCCTCGAGCATGAAGCAGGAGTTCCTACTAAAAAGGAAGACTTGTACTCTGTATTCTCCACAACAGTCAAGGATTTATTTTCCCCGCCAGACTATTCTACGATCTACTGTCATCGTTGACAACATGTTGCATACATACATCATTCATAATCAATCATTACTTAAATACATACCATGCATCATGGCATTGCATGCTGCTAACTTTGTTTTTCAGGTAAGTTCTCAAGCGGACAAATATCATCAACAAATCAATCTCTGTCAGATGCACATTCTGGAAGCTTGGCCCCCAGAATTCTGAAACATTCCAATCAGATATACATTTCGGAAGCTCGAACCCCGGACATTCTGAAAATTCCAATCAGATGCACATTCTGGAAGCTTGACCCCCAGACTTCTGAAACATTCCAACCAGATATACATTCCGGAAGCTCGAACCCCGGACATTCTGAAAATTCCAATCAGATGAACATTCTGGAAGCTTGACCCCCAGACTTCTGAAACATTCCAATCAGATATACATTCCGGAAGCTCGAACCCCGGACATTCCGAAAGTTCCAATCAGATGAACATTCTGGAAGCATGACCCCCAGACTTCTGAAACATTCTTATCAGATATACATTCCGGAATCTCGAATCCTCGACATTCTGAAACTTCCTATCAGGTGCATATTTTGAATTCTGACAATTATCTCTTTTAGATGGTATCTTTAAGCCCATCTCCAAGAAGCACTTTTCAAAACTTCGAGCTCAGATATAGTCTAATGAATGACTTATTCTTATTCTCATATTACCAAAACCAGATGGCATATTTAAGCCCATCTCACAAATCCTTCTCATCATGTTAGTCCCCTGGCAATGATATCTACACCAGTCCCCTGGCAGTAATCAAAAACATTCCAAGATCTAATTCAGTTACAACGAACGGTGCTGACACGATCAAACATTCAAAGATCTAATTCTATCATCACGAACGGTGTAGACACGATCATCCTTCCAAGATCTAATTCAGTTACTACAAACGGTGCTGACACGATCAATCTCCAACAAATACTTCTCATTACAATGGATTCAGTCTAACGTACGACTCATCCTAATTATATCCTTCAGATACAGTCTAACGTACGACGTATTCTGACTCTCAAGTCTATCAAGCTGGATGGCATCTTTAAGCCCATCTCAATCAAGTCTCTCAATATCCTGATGGCATCTCTAAGCCCATATCAGTCAACTTTCCGTCAGCATCCCGATGGCATCTTTAAGCCCATCTCATACATCTTCTTCCAACACTTGGACGACATCTTTAAGCCCGTCTCCGGCAAAAGTCCCTACTTCAGCTGGGGAAAATTCCCGGGTATTCTAGTGTTCAATCCTCTTCTACCTTCAGATTCCGACAGGCACATAAGCCAATCTACATCCTCAGGTATAAGAAGATTGAACAGGGATAGCTGTCATACCCCAAAATTTTCCCAAAGATACACAAGAAGGAAGCATGCAGTCTCTCTCCTAAACAACAACCCTCCAACTAGGGTTTTGCTCCTCTCAAGGTAAAATCAATTTCTGCTACCTCCAGTGGAGTCCATGGTCTCACGTATGTCCCAAAGGATCCCTATGTCAAGTTTCAAGCCTTGATTCACAAGATTGATCAATCAACTGCTCAAATGGTCAACAGTCGACTAGTTTGACCTAAAAGTCAATTATGGTCAAATTACAGTCAAAATTCCTGATTTTTGGTCAACATCAACATTCTAATGTTAGATTCATCATTTGATCAAATTTTGATCATGATTCATCAAGAGAAGATAAAAAATCCACAAAAGACAAGTTTCTAAATTAGGGTTTCGAGGAGAAAGTCAACCTAACTTTGACTGATCATATCTCTCTCATACTTTATCAGAAATTCCTCAACCAAAGCTCATTCTCAAGGAAATTTAATTCTCTACAACTTTGATGTTGGGCCCAAGATCATGAAACGCTTCCGCCTAAGAGATATGAGCCAAAACATTACAGGTCCTTGTAGAAGCTCGCAAAAAGCTGTTTTTTGCCAGGAGGCATATCATCAAGATAAAATCCTCAAATGAAAATTATGTTCCAAAGTGGCTTGTAGGGGACATCTTGAGCTTTTCAAAAAGTCCTAGAACTTTGTTATATGACAAAAATCGAAGGAGATACGAGGCTCAGAAGTTGGTCAATTCTCAAGAAAAACACGAAACCCTAATTGCACAATTTGGTGTTTTTGGACTCATGGGCCTAAAGAATGGATCCCAAACGTGTCTAGGGGCTTTATAAACGTCCTTAAATTAATTATTTTATTTTTATCACATTTATTTTATTTATTTGAATTTTAATTCATTTAAATACTAATAAATCATGTAAAATATGAAATAATTAGTTTAAATCAAAGATTAGTATTCCCAATCAAATCCAATCATCCAAATATGATTATTTTGATGAAAAATTCATGGTGAATGTGATTGGAAAATATTGAATCAATATTGAGACAAAAATAGAAAGATTTAGTGCAATTTTTGAATCAAATCTTTTCCAATCAAAACATGATTTTTCTCTTCAATCTTTTAACCTAATTGCAACCTCTATATAACCTGAACTCCTTCAGCATTAGGACTCACGAAAACCTGCCTCAAGAAACACCTCTAAAAATATCAAAAAGACTAAAAAACTAGGGCAAGCAAAAATTATTGTTGCAGCCATTATCCACGAATTCCAGGCACACCATCATCATTCTGAGGACACCAGGAGTTCATCCTCATCCTTTGTGAAGCTCCGAATGTCCCATATCATCCCCTCCGAGACTACACCATTTGGTAAAAGTTTCCAACCTCAAACTTTTTATTTATGCAATATGAATCCGTCTCATGCATCCATACATGCTCACAATGTTCTTTAGGATCATTTGGAACTTTCACATTTGAGTTTTAACGCAGGAATTCCAGGGTGCTATTGTTAGGGCACGAGTTTGTTTTCTTTTCGTAACTTCATTTGCAGGGCGTTTTAATGCAAAAGGACATCACCAATGGATTCAGGATGGTCGATTTAGTGGATCTGGGCTGTTAGATCTTTCGTTGTGACATTTTATGGCAGGTTTGGTGTTTGCACTCGCTGGAGAAGGCAACCGGAGTTTGACTCCAGCGCCGCTGCAGGTTGTTTGACCAGGCAAGGGCACACGTGGCTTCTTCGTGCATCATTATTGGACGGTCAACAGTCCACATATATCTCTCCCCTTTTGATTGGTAATCTGTGACACAGGGGTCCCACATTGACTGTTTTTTATTCTTTTGTTTTATTATCACATGTTCATATTTCAATATTTATATCCATTACTATAACAGTTGATTCGCTGCAGCGCAGTTGGTATGATGAAGAGATTATGCACCCTGAGGACGAGGGTTCGAACCTTGGCTTCCCCGGGTTATTTTCACCATTTATTTTGAACTAACTTGTTGACAGATTCAATGCGATGAAGCTACGCACGCACACGATACGCCTTCATATCCAGCCATCAGATCTTCTCAGTGCCCTGATCCAAGAGCCCAGGAAACGCATGTCTATGATACATCTTCAGGAGGCGCCCACATAGGATCCGGAGCTAAGTTTTCTAATTTTTTATTTAATTACATATTTCCTATATATTTTTTTAAATCATTTTCTTTAGTAATTATAACTTATTATTAATTATTTTCTTTTCCAAAAACCATGTAAATAAATAAAGTCATATAATTATTATATTTAATCGAACGTTTGAATTTTTTATAAATGAACTTTTAAATGTTATTTAAACATTAAAATTAAGTGTTTTGCATAATTCTTTTTTCTTTTAATTAGGATTTGCAATAAATAGATCTTTCATACACTAACTTGTTTTCCCTTTCATTCTTGATTTTAGGATTGATCGAAGGTTCGACGACGATTCAAGCTATTCAAATATTTTTTTGAATTAATTATATTTGCTTTAATTTTCGTCTTTATTTTCCGCAAAACCCCCACAGGTGTTTATTGTAAAATCCCCCACCCATAAAACTGTAATAGCGTAGGTTTTATTTTCCGCACTTTAATTTCTGCACAATATTTACTGCGTGGTTAGTAATTAGGGAGTGCAACCCCTGAATTGAACTAGAATAATCTATACAAGATAAATATAATCGACTACAATCACGTGATTGCTACACACACCCACCTTTAGGGTAACTCCTCTCACGGTTGCCTTTCAATCCGAATAGTCAAGTCCCTTCGGGCGTAAGGACTCCTTAGCCTGTTGCCTTCGATAAATCATCATAGTTACTCGATATAATGATCATAGTCCCTTCAAGTTGCCTACGATAAATATGATCTCGTCCCTCGATGTTGCCTCGATAAATGATGATCGTCCCTTCGAATGCTAAGGAGTTTTTACATGTTGCCTAAAATGACTATTCTATCCTTCCCCGAGACTACCTGCCCCCTTTATGGTAGGGACAATCTTGTGGCGAACAATTATTCTCGATGACCCTTTGATGACCTGCACATCCAATTGAAAGACTTCCTGCCCTCTCATGGTATGGATAGACCCTTTCGCCCGAAAGACTTAAAGAACAAGAAAGACAATCTTAGGGTAGGTGTTCTTAAATGCTTGCTCACATTCAATTCAAAATCCAAAATGCTTTTCACACCTTCTTTTCAAAACGATTTCCAAAAGGCTACGCCTATTTACAAGCTAAAGTCCTTATTCAAATCTTTTCTAAACACACACGACACTTTTCAAACAATTCAAACAAACAAGTGAGCTAAGCAATTAAGAGCCCATGGATAACCATGGATACAAAGGGTGCTTACACCTTCCCTTTGTATAACCTACCCCCTGAACTCAAAATCTTTCAAAGGTCTTTCCTGTTCTTTTTGCCTTCCCAATTGGATAAAATAAAAGTCGGTGGCGACTCTTGCTTACCGCGACATTTTTTTAAAGTCAGTTCTCCCACTGTATTACACATTTTGACGGAAGCCTCAACTCAGAGATTAGAAGTTGTGAGAGAGGATAAGGTCATTACATTTCAATGTATCTTTTCCACAAAATTACCACTTTACAAATTTTGTAATCATCCATGGAGTCTTTCCATTTGCAGGCTACCATTCTATTAAGAAAATTTGAGCCTTTATTCAATTATTTGCAATCTTATTTCTTTATATTTCTTAAATGTCATTTATTGTTGATAGTAATTTTTTAAACAAAAAGAAAATTAAAATTTCAACAAAATATTTTGAAAAATATAAAAGAAGGTTTATTTTGATTCATGGGTACACCACAAGGAATGGATATGGTGATGCCTTCATGTGTAAAAAAGAATATATTTCAGTTTGGTATATCCCTGGAATGGTTCAAATATGTCATAAGACCCAGCTATCATGATTTATCAACTTCGGATATTCCCCAGTGATCGATAGAATTACTTCCAAGCCATCAAAAGTTTGTTGCAGCTACTTGTTGCTCATGTTTACGGATAATACCTTGAGTGTTTTGTTTGAGACATGCTTGACTATACTACTCTTGTATTTTGTCTTTACTGAGTCGATTCTTGTGCTAGTTTTGGCAACATATGCATCATTAACATGCATAAAATACAGTCATACATTCATTTTGCCGTCATGGAAAGTTTACTTTCATCAGAGTCCTCTTTCATTTAGAGAATCTCTAGGAAGAAAAGTGTTCACTTCCTTTTAATTCCCCACTGAATTTGTTTCTATGTGGATGATATGTGTTTCAGTTCTTCTGTTCAACAAGCTCATGAACAGAAAAATCTAGTGAGTTATGCCCTCACTTGATCCAGTCTTATTTGATAGTTTCTTTCCATTCTTTCATGGATTGAATACCGATCGCTGGATGATTCTTATTGAGATCGTGCACTGTGTTTGCACCCTTGATCTTTGAAAAAAGCAAAGGGTTGTTGATATACATTTGTTTGTTTTTCTACCTTCAGTGAAAGACTGGTAGTTCACCTTCAGTGGAAGTCGGTGTAACCTTTTTCTACCTTCAGTGAAAGATGGTAGTTCACCTTCAGTGAAAGTCAGTCTATTCTTTTATATCTTCACCTTTAGTGGAAGTCGGTGTATCCTTTTTCTACCTTCAGTGAAAGCTGGTAGTTCACCTTCAGTGGAAGTCGGTGTATCCCTTTTCTACCTTCAGTGAAAGCTGGTAGTTCACCTTTAGTGAAAGTCAGTGTATGCTTTTATATCTTCACCTTCAGTGAAAGTCAGTGTATTCCTTTTCTACCTTCAGTGAAAGACTGGTAGCTCACCTTCAGTGGAAGTCGGTGTATTCTTTTATATCTTCACCTTCAGTGAAAGTCGGTGTATCCTTTTTCTACCTTCAGTGAAAGACTGGTAGCTCGCCTTCAGTGAAAGACGGTGTATTCCTTTTCCTCCTCCAGTGAAAGACGGTGTATTCCTTTTCTAACCTTTAGTGAAAGACTAGTAGCTCACCTTAAGTGAAAGACGGTGTATTCCTTTTTCTACCTTCAGTGAAAGACTGGTAGTTCACCTTCAGTAAAAGTTGGTGTATTTTATCATCCCCGGTGAAAGAGGATGATTTTAATCTCTCTGGTGCGAAATATTTCCCCCAGTGAAGTTTCATTTCCAAGCAAAGTCTCGTTTCCCAAATGAAGTCTTGTTTTCCCCAGTGGATCTTTTCCCATGAGACATTTTTTATCCCCAGTGGAGTTCTTTCTTCTCCCCAGTGGTGTTATGTCTCCCAATATTTCATAATCATGTTGATAGCATTATATCTTAGGTTCAAAAATTGTATGTTTTATATTTAAGTCTCTTCGATCGCGTCAAAACGAAGATTTCCGATCCTCGTATCTCCGGATAGAAGAAACTTAAATAGAGGCATCTGTCATACCCCAATTTTGACCCTAAGATCATATATCATTTGCACCTCAATCATTAGTCAAGAGCTTCATTTTGGAGTTCTATTTTTGGTGTGGTACTCATTTCATCTGTAAGGGGGATCATCAGGCACCATTGTTTTTTTACTTGTGTATATTATACTAACCAAAATACCAAAACTATTTATATGTTCTTTTGTTTGTTTGTATTTTGTAGGTACTAATCCAAAGCATCTAGCAAACAAAGCATTTTTCAGCAAGCAATCGATTGCACAAGTAGAGCAATCGATTGCACTCACTTGTTTTGCACCAGATTTGCATTATGTCTCCTGTGCAATTGATTGCACCCACTGTTTTTGCGCCAGATTTGTGTTTTTTGAAGAGGACCAATCCATTGTACCATTAGAGCAATCGATTGCACCTGTGCGAAATGTGAAAAATGAAGGCAATTTTAAGCTTTTGAGGAGTGTGTCACCATTTCCATGTGTGGGGTGACTGTTCTAGATTGCACAATCTATTCTCTACATCATCTTGATCAAGTCATATCATGTACCCTCATTTGATGACAAGTACACCCTTGGATCATAATTTTGGCTCCAAATTCATTTACCAAGCCTAATTTCATTTATCAAGCCTAACTCCAAACCACCACTAATCCCAAGCCTAAATCCTATAAATAGAGGTCTCTACCTCTTCATTCAACAAGCTTTGATTACCAAACTTACCTTGCTAGAATTTATCTTGAATTCTTTTCTTCTCCAACTCACTCCAAAAACCACCTCACTCAAAGTTCATTTTCATAAAAGTTAGTAAGATTCACATTGGATCTTACTAATTTTTGAAATAAACCTTCATCCATTCACCCATTTCTTTCATTTGTTCATCATTAATTTTGGAAGATCAAAGCATTGCTGTTTGTTCTTGAAGTGGATTTGAAGTTTTGAGCAAGAAAGTGGTAAATCTCTAGATCCATTCCATTCTTCAAGTTGTGATCTATTTTTGATTATGTTTTCTACACCTTTGGTGTTATATTGGTGTTAATTGCTTGTTATTTGATGGATTTTCATGCACAAGTTGATCCAAGATTATAAGGTGTTTGGTATAATGTTTAAATAAGTTTTCTCCCTTTGATTGTTGTTCTTTTGAAAAAATTGCATAGTGCAATTGATTGCTCTCTTTATGCAATCGATTGCACAGTTGTAAAAATGCGCAATTTTTGAATATCAAAGTGTGCAATTGATTGAACCATTAGAGCAATCGATTGCATGCTGACAAAATGCTGTTTTTTTGCCTTTTTTTTAACTTGTTTTTGGTATCTTTTTTTTCTCTACTTCATTACTATCATTGGATCTAGGATGTTGATAGGTTTGAAAGAACCAAATCCATAATATTAGATGAATGATATTAATGATAGTTTGATTGATTTTATTTTAATGTAATTCCATCTTTCTTCTTCTTTTTATTTTGGTCGATGAAAATCTTCAACATCATTTGAATTCTTTTGGATTCTATATGAAGAAGAGACTGCTACCTATATTCTTTTTGTGCGGTATTGCTTTTGGAGAACGATCTATATATCGTTTCTCTCACATGCATTAGCACAAAAATGGTTGACTGGCCTCGTTATAGGGCGACTTCTACATAAGTCACTTGGCGATCTGCTTAACATAGCGCAACATTTCGTGTCCCGAATTAAAAAATCCAATATGGAAGAGATTGTATGAGGTTGATTTAAGACTAATGGAAGTTTATCGTGTAGTTGCTATGATTTTATCATGCTTCTAATAAACATTCATTGATTTTAAATCCGAGATCATCATTCACTCACCATCGATCTTCATTACTAACATTTTGATGATATACTTGACAAGTTTCAAGATGATCATCTTGCTAACAATTAACAATTGACTTTAATTTCTGCATTTTATTATATTGCTCTTTATATTTCTAGCTTTATGCTTTATTTTATCATTCATCATGTTTATATTTCCGCTATTTTCCCTTTGTCCATTTGGACGTGTTTATGTTTCTGCTATTTTCCCTTTGTCCATTTGGACGTATTATTTATGTTTCCGCCATTTTCTTTTTTTCCATTTGGACCATACTCTATTTTTGTGCTAAAACATGCAACTTAAAATCATAAAAAATACTTAAGGCCCTATGGACTATTGGTTACTATCCCGAGCATTTTGGAGACCTGGACTTTTGGACTTAGCACCTCTGAACCTTGTTATTTTGATGTTGTTTTGTCTGGCATTGGGTTGTTGTCTGTTTGTGTATGTAGGAATTTCCTTGAAAGTCCTTGATGGTTAATTCCAAGGCATTATGATAAGGAATTCATCTGTACGCAGCCGTTACTCTGCCCAATTTTCGCCAGAATTTTATGATGTGTTCCAAAGATTGGTGCAAGTGGTGCTAAAGATAATCAAGCTCATCTGGATCCCCAAGTGGTAATGCGTTGGTTTAGTGTTGGTATTCCAAAGGATGAGAAATCTACCTTGACTCTTAATGTCAAGTGTTAGTTTCTTATTTTGGTTAGATCGTTCTTTCCTTAACCTTTTATTTTACGCTCTAGGATAGCCTCTTCATTTCCTCCTCTTTTTAGATTTTCAAAATCTTCTCCCTTTTTCCAAAACCTTCTTATGTTTGTAAAACTTTTTTTTTTAAATCTTTCTTAAAAATATCTTTCGCCCTTGTTGGCATTTCTTTCAAAGTTTAGACACGATTACTTGTTGTAGTGAGTTGCGATACCCCATGATTTTGATATTAATTGATATGATGGAATCTTTTCCACTTGAGAGATCTAGTGTCATACTTGTTGATTTTATCCAAGGATGAGCCCTTCTTTAATTTGTGATGCAAAGAATCCATATGTTCTCATGTTTAAGACCAATGGCTGAGTATTCTCTCCGACGAAGATAAAGTGTTTATTCCTTTTAAAAATCGTCCCTTTTAAGTGGAACTAAATTAGCTCTGACTTCTCCATTGCACCAAGGAGGTATGTAGGCACAAGATGTAATGTCTTGCCGAGCTTATTTTAAAAATTCAAACAAACCTTTCCTTTCGCACACATAAACACAGATTTTCAAAAAGGTTCCTGTGGAGTACCACAGATATGAGGGATGCTTAAAACCTTCCCCTTTTATAATCAACACCCATACCTAGGATCTCTTTGTGTTTTAAAAACAAACTTTGAGTTTATTTCGCTCTTTTCCCATTTCCTTTGGAAACAATAAAGCACGGTGGCGACTTTCACTAAAATAATGAGTCGGGTCAATTAATGGCTTCGATCTTAGATTTTCCCCTCTACAGATCCATGTGTTCTAAGCATTATCCAAGTTTCATGCCATTTGTGTACAAAAGTCACCAATTCCATTTTAGAAAAGAATAGCTTTATGCAAAGTCCAATCTCCTTGAGCCAATACATTGTCTCTTCTGTGGAAAAAACACTTCAAACATCACAAGAAACTTCTCCATACTCAGAATAAAGTCATGGAACCATGCTTGAGCTTGTAGCTTGCTATTGGAACCACAATTTTTACATAACTTCATGAATAAGCAATATGGTACATCATAGGGCTTAATTGTTTGTTGTGAGACTTTAATTTCGAAAATAAATTTTATGGTTCCTCATTGATTTCAAGAAATTCATATGTTTGAGTGTGAATAAATGTTTAATAGTTATATGGTTGAATTCGCGTCTAAATGCTGATCATGTTGATGTTTTACTTTGTTGAAATTGACCAAAGTTTGAGAAAGTTTGAATTTATGACATTGTTGTTCTTGTTGCTGATGAACGAAGAAGATGAAGTGGGAAAATTTGTATTTGAAAACTTATTTTGTTTTAAGTTTAATGCAAGTCATTCATATAATGACTACATAGTTCTAGTGCAATTGGTAAAGTGTGTGTTATGTGTGTTACCCTTAGGTATGGGGTTCGAATCCCCCTCGCCCCAGACCTTTTACTCTTTTACTTTTTTTCACATTTCCACTACTTGTTTTATATTGTATTGAACTGGAATGGGCCTAATGCAAAAACTAGTGCTTGGACCAGTGGTCATGTTTTGAGCCAATGAAGTGAAGGTCCTGAGTTCAAACCCTCTTAAGACCAAAACATTACTTTTTAACACTAGTTTATTTCATTTTTTTTACTAAACTTTGATAAATCATTAAAAATAGAAAAATTAATCTTTTTAATTTGTTCTTTTTTGTGTTATTTATTTATGTTGTCTATTTTTATATTATGATTAACAAAATCCAAAAATATTATTTATTTTACTATTAAAAAATCAATCAAAAACATGTCCCTTTTAAGTGTTTTAAGATATCAAAAAAATCATTTTCTTTTAAATGTTTTCTTCAAATAAATTGTGAATATTTTTATGAATTTTATTCTAGGGTTAGGACCATGTCTCCTTGACTATACCATGTACCCTTAGACCAATTCTCTTTTAGAATTTGGTATTTAAATCATTAAAAAATCAATAGGTTTAGGTGTGATTTCAAAACCCTAAGTTTCAAAACCCTAATTCAAAAAAACATCTTGATCTTTGTTTATCCATGTTAAATGTGATTTGTTTACCTTGATCATTATCTTTTGTCCATGTATATACTTGTTGACTTTTATCCTTTTATTTTTATACTTGTCATCTATTGTATTATCATTGTATATACTTTTTTTACTAACCCTCATGCATAAGATTCATATCCATCATCCATCATATTCATTCATACATGAATTAATACAAAGGTATTAAACATCCTCGTCCATTATCATTTGAGTTGATGTTAATGATTATCATACTCACTTGTTTGTCTTTTGTGACACATGTTAAACACACACACACACTTGAGGTATCCATTGATTGATTACTTAAAGTTTCTATTAAAAAATCCAAAGGAATGGGAATGGTATTGACTAAAATTTTCAAGGTACTCAAACTCTTTTCCAAATCTCTTTTACTTTGTGCTTAGTATTGTTAAAGCTTTGCACTTGTTTTAAAAATGGTTTTATGTTGTTAAAGATCAACCTTTTTAAACTTAACCATTGGTTTTGTATTGTTAAAGCTCAACCAACCCTTTGTTTTAAAACCATGGTAATAAGAGAAGACTTATTCCCGGTGAAACTAATCTTAGTCCATTGACCTTGTATTGTTAAAGCTTGGTCTGTTTTTATTAAACTTGTTAAGTATTGTTAAAGCTTAACATTTTAAAAACCCGTTGAGTATTGTTAAAGCTCGACACCCAAAAAGATTTTTCCCACTTTGGCCCTTTTATTTTTCCTTTTAAGAGGAACTACAAAAGCTCTGACTTCCCTATTGTTAAAGGGGTATGTAGGCCTAAGATACGATGTCTTATCGAGCTCACTTTCAAAAAAACTTCTTTTCCCATCCCCACACTCTATTTAAACAAAAATCACATATGCTTTTCAAAACAAATGTACACAAAAACAATGATATTTTGAAAGAGGTTCCTATGGGATACCATATATATGAGGGGTGATTAAAAACTTCCCCTTGTATAACAAACCCTCCGTACCCAAATCTCTGATAAGTTTATTAGTTTTGATTTTAAAAACTTTTGTGGGTTTTATTCGCTATTTCTCCCATTCCTTTTGGAAACAATAAAGCGCGGTGACAACTCTGTTTTAAAACAAATGAGCTAAGTCTTTAATATAGCTTTAGTCTCACAAATATCACCGCTACAGAAAAGTGATGTTGATCAAACTATTGATACATCTTTAGAAGGGTTGACCCTATCTTTATTTATATTCTTGTTGTTTTGTACATACATTTTTTTTAAATTTCATATGTGAATACTTGTTACTTTTGTGGGTTGTATTGGGAAAGGGCTTGATTCCCCCTTGTAGTGAGATAAATTCTAACCCGGATTTGAGTGCAACATATGATAGGAGATGGTATAGTCATTTTGATCTCGCGGGAGTAGTCCCAAAGAAGTCAATTTGAGATCCATCGCTCAGTGGAGACCTTTTTGGAAGTAACTTTGTTCACCATGTAGTTGGGAAAGCATCGTTCCGTTCTACTAGGTTGTAGAAGCTAGGGACCTAGAAACACCTTAACCAATCTAGACCATTAGGAAGTAGTGTGGAAACTGTATTTGGATTCAATTCCAGAATGGTTGTTACACGATACTACACTCGGATAAGGTTCTCTTGGGATATTATTCAAACAAGCATGTATGTTGTGAACTTTATAATCCCCAAGTTGAGCTGCTTGAGTCTGGGAACTTTTTAGAACCTTGTTCTGCAGGTACAAAATAACCATAGTACACACATTTGGGATAGGTAGACCTTTGGCTCAATGCTCGTGACGTTAAACCCTTAAACCCCATGTTTTTACTATGTTTCCTTCATGCATCCATGCATCTTAAAACTAAAATATCTTTCAAGGAATTAAAAGAAACCTTTTTGTTTTATAAACATTATAGGGATGGAACTTGAAATAAGAAAAACCAAGAAATATACTTTTAAGAATTGAGAAAGCTAGGATCCTTGATTGTTGATCAAGACAAGTTTTGTAGCAAGTATGGAAGGTTATTGTATCTCCTCAAGACCAAGATGGACGAAGGGATTCTCTCTACATTGATCCAATTCTATGATGCCTTGTATCATTGTTTCACCTTTCCTGATTATCAACTGTTACCAACCTTAGAAAAATATTCAAGCATCATTGGGTTGCCCATTACTGGAAGGATTCCCTTCACTGTTTTGGAAAAAGATCCCAAGTCTCATGAGATCGCAAAGTTTACCCACTTAAGGAAAGATGAGATTGAGAAGAACATGGTTACTAAGGGAGGATTACCTAGACTACCTACTCAATTTTTGATAGATAAAGCCATCACCTTTTCACAAGAAAGGAAGGAAGATGACTTTGAAGCTGTGTTTGCCTTATTGGTCTATGGATTGTTCTTGTTCCCAAATATTGACAACTTTGTTGATATGAATGCCATCAAGATCTTTATGAAAAGAAACCCTGTTCCTACCTTGCTTGGGGACACTTATTAGTCCATTCATTTGAGAAATTCCTATGGAAAGGGAATGATTACTTGTTGTACTCCTTTACTATACAAGTGGTACATCTCTCATTTTCCAGACACCCATGAGTTTTGGAGTCACAAAGAAGGATTAAGATGGTCACAAAAGATCACGACTCTTACCAACACTGATATTGTTTAGACTAACAACTACTTTTGTAGGATGAAGACCTTGGATACCTGTGGTGATTTCCCTAATGTGCCCCTCATTGGTACAAAAGGAGGAATCAGGTATAGCTCTGTGTTAGCTCATCGTCAATTTGGGTTTCCTATGGACAAGAAACCAAGGAACATTTTGTTGGATGGGTTCTTTCTTGAAGAAAAGGTTGAAAATAAAGAGTTTAGAGAGAGGATTACTAATGCTTGGCATCCAAGTCTTAGGAAAAAAATCTAAGATTGGAAGACAAAAGGGGACCTCTCACCTGAGCCTTTTGAAAGTTGGATTGGTTCAAGAGTTGTTGAAATTAGGATGCCTTGTCTTCTTGGGACATCTCTACCTCCTGTCAAGAATCCTACTCCGCCTTTTGCTTCTCCTCCAACAATGGAAGATCTCAAAGAAGCTCTGAAGAAGATGAAGTCAAGATATTATTGAAAGAAAAAGTTTGAATACTTAGAAGTTGAGAAAGGAATGGTGGAAGAATCCACACACTTCCGAGAAGACCGCGTCTCTCCTAAAAATTCAGAGCGGTTGACCCAGAATGGAGACCATGTGCTGGTCTCCAATACGCATGTAGGATCCTGACAATCTCCATTTTGGGCTTGGACATCCAGTCCAATATGGAGATCTTAGCCCATTGCTGGGGGCTATAAATACCCTCTTTCACTAGAGGTTCAGGTAATTTCAACCATTCTCACTCTTCCCTTGTACTTGCACTCTGATTTCTCTCTCTTCTCATTTTGGCATCAGAGTACCTTGTAGGTACACCCCCAGTTCACAGAAGTCTAACACGTTGCAGACCTTGACGATCCTCCTAATCAGGTAAGAGTAGTGGCGCCGTCTGTGGGAAACCTTTGCTTCCTCATCTTTTTAAAGGAATAAGATCAAAGCAATTAAGTCCAATATCCGATCACCATGGTCAACAACAACAACACTCACCAAAAAGGTGACCCTTTCGACCTTACCCCCCGCTCCAGAATCTTACCGCTGACGCGCAGGCTCAACCCAAGTGCGACGAGGTCGACCCGAGGGATGGACAACCAGCCTCATCCTCGACATAAGCCTCTCGACGGCTCGAAAACCAGCAGGAAGACAACAACTTTGTTAATGCTTTTATTGGCTGATTGGCATCCATGTTTGGCTAAAACATAATAAGCAGCAAAACATAATGTATTGTGAATCTTGCAAATATAAAAAGAATAAAATAAGTACAAGCAAGATGTTATATGGAATGTCATGACATCAAATCATGACATCGCGCCTGCAGAACTGGAAGGAAGATTCAGTTTGGTACTCAACAGATAAAGAATATTCGTAGAATATTTTGTAATCCTATGTGGCACAAATTTAAAGGTATAAAGAATATTTGAAGAATCAGATCAGAAGATTGAAGATTCAGGGAGAATCAGATCAGAAGATTGAAGATTCAGCAGTTTCTAATTTAGGAAATAAATTAGGAAACTCAAGATTAAAAAGACCCTGATTGTAGCATAAGATTTCTGCATATTTGTAACAGCAAGGAGTGCTGCGATTTGTAAGCCCAAGTCCAACTGGGATCAGGTTATAAATAGAAATCTTTGTAACCTAGTTTTATATAGAAAACCTTGTTTAGAAACGATGTAGTCATTATGGTTTCTATAGGTAGACCACCCAGGTTGTGGGATGGCTGCCATGTCCTTCTCGAAACCTGTAGGTAAGGGAAGTGATTGTCCTCACTCGAAACCTGTATGTAAGAGTTGAGTATTGTATTCTTGATTGAAGCTGTGAAGCAAAATCAAGTTATTGTTCATTGTTAATTGTGTAAATAGCTGTTGCAGGGTTATAACAGTTAGGTATCACTAGGGAGTGAGCAGAAGTTCTCTTGTCTTGGATGGATGTCTGAGATAAAGGTTGCATTGGGTAGTGACTAGGTAAACCAGAGGTTGTTTATCTGTAAACCTGAGGTTGTTTACATAAAATAGTACTACTGATAGTGAAATCTTCTTCCTGGCTTGATAGCCCCCAGAGTAGGTAGTTAGACCGAACTGGGTTAACAATTAGCTGTGTTATTTATCTTCTGCATTATGTTTTTTGTTCAGTATTGGGTGTTATGACATCGTTTATAACATCAGGTTCAGAAGTGTTAGCTGTTCTTTTACAGAACCATATAATCTTTACAATCTGGTTATGTTGACTGAACATATGTGATCCCAGGTCTCATTGACTCCTGTTTAAGGGTAATTAAAAATTGGGGGATCTGCTATTCTGCCTCTGCTACATTAATAACAGATCAGATATTTTGACATCGTGAGTGACATCCGAGTCTGTCATACCAGAATTTTCAATTGGTATCAGAGCAGGCATCCTATCTGTTTCTGGATGAGATCCATAAGGGATAAATTCTGGTTGTTGTAAAGGTAGAAGATTGTTTGAACAAGGAATGTTCATAATGTATGGTCCCTTGAAGTGGAGGATGGACCTATTTGTTGAGGATTAGACAAACCTGACCTAGAGCTGTGATGCTGGAACAAGGAGTGCTAAATCCAAAGACTTCATGCGGGAGTGAAGAATTTGAATTTCAAAACTAATTCAACCGGTATCTATGGACATAGAAGAATCGCATCAAAACCTTCATGTGGGAGTGAAGATATTGATAAGGTAACCTCTGTATTTATGTGAGTTTATCAGGTCAGGATTTTGGTTAGGTCTAGTCTGTTACTTGGTGCAGAAGCAAGCATTGTGCAAGGTTGAGCAGCAATCAATCTGTAGCTGTCATGCTTACAACTAACACTTGAAGTAAGCATTGTGTGAATTCTGTTGAAGTATGACTATTTTCCGCTGCATAGTCTCTGTGAAACCCTAGGGTTATTTATATTCAACAGAATGTATGGCAAATATTGACAGCTATAATTAAAGTGTCAAAGATACTTGAGTAATCTCTCAAGCCCACTCATAATGACATGGTTTATTAGAGCTGATGAATGTCAACTGATCAATGATGTTCATAATCATCTGCAAGTGTGTATCTTGAGAACTTCAAGGCTGGAGTGTTCCTAGAAAGAGGAACATATGTCCTACCGGATGTTGGGACATTAGTACTGGTATGCAGCTACCAGCTGGTGAACAAATGTTTTGGTGCTAAACTAATGTAGTGTGAGAACATTGGTTTGGAACCTACTCCTGGTATGGAAGAGGAGAAATCTGGCTATAAGTTAATCAGGACACGATTAACATGTGCTCAGTGCCACAAGAAAACTCATGAAGGTATTCCTTTTTGATCCTTTATGACCTACTTAAGAAGAGCCTATCTTTGGCATTTTCCTCTGATCTATGAAACCAGATATGTGTATTTTCATTCATAACCATAGAGCAGTTGTTGGAGCTGAATACTGTGTCTCAACCACAGTGAAATATGGTCAAGAATGTGTACTGCCCTAGTTGTTATCCAGAAAGGGTAGTGTTGTTTGGAATCAAGGAAGTAAGAAGAATCTGACTAATTCAGTGTTATGCTATAACTAAGTTTGTTCCAGAAACCTAAATGAGGGAATCTCCTCTATAGGTACAGACGATAGCATCCATCATCTCAAAATCAGAATAAAGGTCTGAAGAAAAGCTTATTCAGATGTTGGCTATTATATTCCTTGATATGTCTGGATATTGCTGATAATTAGATTATTTAGTTCTCACCCCGAGTGTTGTCAATTTGACATTAAAAATGTTAACCAAGAACCGTGAAGGATGATGTCATATCTGATGTGTCATACCCCAAAATTTGCCCATACTATTTCTCTTGTTCAAATTCAAATCAAGGTACAATGTTCAAAGACACCCTCTCCTAAACAAGGTTCAAAGAACTAGGGTTTTGTTGTTCTGAGAAGAAATCAATGGATCAAAACTCCAAGGCATCCCATATGGTCTATGATACTCCACACTACCTCCAGGACAAATTTCAGGTCTCAATTCAAAATATTGATCACTCAATTGCTCAGAAAGTCAATAGTCGACTGGTTTGACCTAAAAGTCAATTGTGGTCAAAATACAGTCAAAACTCCTGATTTTTTGTCAACATCCTTATTATGAAGTATCATTCACCATTTGTGAAGGATAGAAAAACACTTAGAAAGGGGGGGTTTGAATAAGTGTAGTTTTAAAACTCTTAAGATAAAAACAATTTGCACAATGATTTTTATCCTGGTTCGTTGTTAACTAAACTACTCCAGTCCACCCCCTTGGAGTGATTTACCTCACCTGAGGATTTAATCCACTAATCACACGAGATTACATTGGTTTTCCACTTAGATAACCTCTAAGTCTTCTAGAGTATTCTGATCACAACCTGATCACTCTAGGAACACAATGCTTAGATACCCTCTAAGACTTTCTAGAGAATCCGATCACAACTTGATCTCCTCTAGTTCTTACAAATGAATGTAAACAAATTCTTACAAGAGTGTTACAATGCTTCTTAAAAAGCTATAATTACAACTGTGATATTTCTCTTAAAGTTTAAGCTTAATCTCACTAAGATATTACAACAGTAATGAAGTGAGGTTGAAGATGAAGTTTGAGAGCTTTTGAATTTGACAGCGTTTCTGTATGTTTGCGCAAAGTGTTGTATTCAGCTTCTCATCAGAACTTCTATTTTTAGGCGTTTGAGAAGATGATTGTTGGGAGCATTTAATGCGTTGCGTGATCCGTACAGCATTGCATTTAATGTTTTTCTCTTTTGTCAACTACCTCGAGCATTGCTTTTCCTGCTTTAACTGACGTTGCCTTAAATAGTTTCTAACGTTCCTTTTGTCAGTCAGCGTAGCCTGCCATCTTGTACTTGCTTCTGATCTGATGTTTGTATAAACAACATTTGAATATAATCAGAGTCAAACAGCTTGGTGCAAAGCATCTTCTTGTCTTCTGACCTTGAAGTGCTTCTAGCGTGATACCATGAGAACTTCAGTGCTTCTGCTTCTGATCTCAAGTTCTTCTGATGCTTCACTAGACCATGTTCTGATTCTGCTTGACCATCTTCTGATGTCTTGCGAGAGTGTGTTCTGATGTTGCATACTTGAACCTTCTGAGTCAGTGCTTCTTGCGCTGATTTTGTGCATACTCTTTATATGTTTCCTGAAATGGAAATTGCATAGGATTAGAGTACCACATTTTCTCAAGCAAAATTCATATACATTGTTATCATCAAAACTAAGAATATTGATCATAACAAATCTTGTTCTAACAATCTCCCCCTTTTTGATGATGACAAAAACATATATAAATGATATGAATTTGCAATCAGAATATCAGACGGCTAAAGACAATTACACAGTTATAGCTTAAGCATATAAACACAGTGTGTGAATATGTCTCCCCCTGAGATTAACAATCTCCCCCTGAGATAAATAATCTCCCCCTGAAATAAATACTGGAAGAAATTTATAATTAAAAGACTTCCCTGAGTATTTTCCATTTCAATTGAGACGGTCACATGTGCTTAGAACTTCAGAACATTCAGAGCTTCTGCTTCTTGCTTCCATAGGATAGCTTTAGAGCTTTTAATTTCTTCTTGAATCATTGCATGCTGGATTGTATCAGAACATTGTTGAATGTACCAGAGCATCATCAGAGCATCTCTATATCCTGAAATGTTTCAGAACAAACTAAACGATAAAAGTCAAGGCATGAAAGAATCAGAACATAAAATATGTATCAGAACATATAGTATGTATAAGAGCACAAAACAAAAAAACAATGTATCAGAACATATAAGGGATAAGAATGTGTTGGAGCATATTCTATCACAAGAATATTAGAACATTATTCCTTCTTGCTTCTGATCTTGAAGCTTCACAGCACTAAGCTTGCTTCAAATCCCATGAGCATGTTTCTATATAGAATTGCTTTTCCCATGTCTTTGCTTCTCATGTTGAGCTTTTTAGAATGTCTTCAATCCTGCAAAAAACTCAAAGACATAGAACTTGCAAATTCTGTTAGAAATGTGGAGACTTACTCCCAGCAACTGATAATATAAATCAGATCATTTATCACATTTTCTCCCCCTTTTTGTCATAACATCAAAAAACATAAAAGATTCAGATGAAAAACAAACAATATGAGAGAAAAGAAGATAATTTTCATTGATTTCATCAGAAGAATTATCAGAAGATACAAGAAACAATGCAAGAAGACAGATGCAAGAACAAGAGACAACTAAGACTCAAAAGACTATGACTAGCCTAGCTTAGACATAATCTTGGCCAGCATGTCATGAATCCCAGAAGTGCTTTCATTTTGCTTCTTCATGAAGTCTTTGAATTCTTCATGTGCTTCATCATGCTTATCCAGGCGAGAAGCAAGGACAGCTTGATTCTGTTGAAGAGCCTCCAAAGTCTTCTCCAGACGAGAGGATTCACCAAAAGTTTCACCACCAGCATTCAGTGGAATAACATGTCCAACAGAAGCATCCAATGTAAGAACATCTTCTTGAGTTTCCGGAACAGGACTTTTCTCAGAAGATTGATTCTCAGCATCTTGTTTCTCAGCATCAGCTTCTTCCATAGAAGCATCTTCATCATATTCTGGACTAGGAAGATCAGAAACTCCATTCTCCAGGGCTTGAAGAATCTCAGCCAGATTCTTTGGAGGAATGGGAGCAGCATCGACTGGATGATAGACAACCTTAGGAACAACCATGGTAGGAGCCTGCTCAGAAGAATTTTCCCTAAGCCAGTGGAATAGCCATTGGGAATCTTCAGTTAGAACAGGAAACTTAGGCTTCCACACAACAATCTCCCAAGAGTGTGCTTCTTGTTCAGCTTCTGAAGCTTCTGCCAGTTCATCAACAAAAGCTTTCTCTTCAAAACAATACCTGCCTCCAAGGGGACTGTGCCAGAACTCTTCATAGGATCTCAGAATTCCAACATGACCAGGAGCTTCTGCCTCACATAACTTCTGAAGCTTCCAAAACTCATAGTTCATCTGTGTTCTGAACATCCCTCAGAGATTCCTGAGTTCAACATCATCCATCCTGGCATGTGATGTGCTGCCTTCAAAGTCTCTAAATCTGTCTGCAGTCTCAGATTTAACAATTCAAAACGTACACCAATAGAAAATTCCCAGCGGGATTTGAGTCTGGTGATGGCAAAATCTGGTCTTAGAAGGAAATAGGGTTGAGGATCTCTATCGATACAAAGAGATGATTCTGCTTCATTCTCAGAGTCTAACACCACTAACTCAGGTTCAGGATGAGGCTTGGGTGTGTAGTTGCAATCACGAAGCAATTGCTCATGTGAAGCAGAATCTGGAAGGTCAGAGATAGAGGGATTATTTTGTGAAGGAGAAGGAATGGGTTCATAGTTAGCATGAGGAGGAGGTTGAGAAGTGGAGATATTTGAGTGAGGAGGAAAGCGGGTTTGAATGGGTTGAATATCAAGAATGAGGGTTTCAAGCGGATGGTCAGAAGCAACATTGGTTGTGGGTGGAGAGGAAGGAATGAGAACATTTGTGATAGGTGAAGAAGGTGGGGTAAGAACATTGGTTTGGGGAGAAGAAGGAGGTGTGAGAACATGGGTGAGTTGAGGTTATTCTGTTGGGGCTGTTTCTGGTAGAATTTCTGGTTGAGGGTTAACCGGAACTTCTGTTGGTACAGATTCTGAATGTAAAACAGATACAGAGACAGGTTCAAAAAGATGTACACCTTTGGACATCTTCTGAAGAGCTTTAAATTCAGCCTCAAGTCTTTTCTGCTTCTTGTTCTTCTTCTCTTCCACAACCTTCTCCTTTCCTAGAGCAATATTTCTTTTTCTGGATGTAGCAGGCCTTTCTTTCTCCTTATCCAAAGCTTCTTGACTCTCAGCTTCTTGATTTGCCCCTTCTTGATTTTCTTCTTCTTACTGATTCACAGTTTTTGGAATCTCTTCTTCTTCTTCTTCTTCTTCTTCTTCCGAATCTACTATTATTAATTTTCTTTTCTTTTTCTTCTTCTTTTCTACTTCCTTTCCATCTTCTACATTCTTATTTTTCTTCAACTTTCTCTTCTTCTTCTTCTTCCTCTCAGCACCTTCTTGTTCAGTATTTTCATTTTCAACTAATACATCCTGATTTTCCTCAGCAATAACTTCTCTTTCAGCAGCATTCTCATCAACTACTGCAGCAGCTTCTTCTTGAGTTTCCTTCTCCTGGCTGACAGAAGGACGATCAAACTTACGCTTTATCCTTCTTTCTTTGTTAACCACAACTTCTTGAGCAGACTCTGAAGCAACTTCTGAAACTGCAGTCTTGGAAGTGGAGGCTTTCTTCCGACTAACTTTAGCAGGGACATTTTTGGCTTTATCTTCCTTGAGAGAGTTAAGATATTTAGTCCTAACTTCTGGTAGCTCACTTCTGAAAAATGATTCAAACTCAGCAAGGACATGATTTCTTCTGCTTCTTGCTCCTGGGAGAGGTTGAGGATTGACTCTAACAGCTTGAATGAGATTCATCTTTCTCAAGGTGTGAGCATTCAAGCAGCTTCCTTTCTTCGTTCTGAAGGTATTTCTGGAGTCCCTTACAGCATTCCACATATGATTGAAAATTATGTAGATAATATCAACCTTCTTCTGAGTGGCAATGCAGTACAGAATATATTGCTGCTCTTTGTTGACAAAATCTGCGGAATGGGTTGATTTTCTGTGATAGAAACACCCTAGAATAATCTTGGTCCATATTTTGTAGAGATCCTTCATGTCTTTGACACGCTTTGTTTTCTTTACATTTAGGTATAGAACAGTCATAACGGCATCCCAATCTGTTCTCTGATCAGATTCAAAGACACCTTCAGGATTTCTTAGGTCAAACATCATTCTTAGGATTTTCTCAGTAACAACAACAAACCTTCCATGAACAAACGACAAGATTGATTTAGGGGCAACTACAACATGCACCCAAAATTTCTTTACTAGTTCTGGATATACAGGTCCACAGAACTCAGAGAACAGAGAAGTCCATCCTTGAAACAACATATCCTCTTTTAGATGGAACTCGTGTTTTTCAAGACTATCAAAGTCCACCGTTAATTCACAGATTACTTCTAACTCATTTCTGGGAATGGAGAAAGAGATAACTGGAATAATTTGTTGTTCTTCTTCTTGAAGATGTAGAGGAATAGAGGAACCAACGTTTTGAGACGACGAAGCAGCCATTAAAGCACTATTGAGATTACTGGGTTTCTTCTTGTTTTTGTGTTTAGGGTAAGAAAAGAGGGCAAACAGGTTGCAGAAATGCATGCAAGAAGAGAGAGAATGAGAGCGAAAAAGATAAACGTTATGATTTGAAATGAATATATATGGGCGGATTTGAAAAAGAATGCAATTAATTTATGAGAATGAACAGTTACAGAATCAATTGAAATCAAATGCATTAAATGATGAGTGACGTTAGGTGAGAGAATGTGATATTTGAAATGATTTGCACAGTTACCTAGGGCGGCGTCCCATCAGTTTCACGCACGCTTTTACCTATCATGTGAACACGTGTTCACCATCAGAAAACACTTGATGACAGCTGTTACAGAATTTGCTTCTGATGAAAGATAGAACTTCTCATATTCTGATTTTGATCAATTGTTCTGACTACCATTCTTTAGAAAAGATCTGGTTCTGATAGGATCATCTTTCTTTCCCAGAATGACATCTTCTGAATGAGCAGAGGTGAGTAGGGGTGATCAAAACCAAACCAACCCAATAGAAAGCCGCAAACCAAACCAAACCAAACCAAAACCGCAAAAAACCGCATTTGGTTCGGATTAGTTTGGGTCATCTTTTAACAAAACCGCACGGTTTGGTTCGGTTTGCAGTTTGTATTTTGTAAACCGAACCAAACCGAATCAAACCGCATTATGTTACAACCTAAATTTTACTTAACTCACATCCAACCAAAAATTAAACTTATTATACCTTAGCCTTATGATTACCAACAATTTTCTCATCCTTACACATATAATTTTAGTCCCGATCTTCTCAAATCTCTAATAACATTATCGCACCTTCTTTGCCACATACATCTTCCTTATTCTTCTATAATCTCTACTCTCTTATATTCTTTCTTTTTCACCTTCTATTTTTATGTAAATGTTCCGTATTTCAGTTTCGTTTTTATCGCACATTTTCTTCTCTAATCTCTCAACACTTTTTTTTTCTTTTTCACCTTCACTAATCTCTTGTCTCTTATATTATTTTGTTTCATTATAATATTTTTTATATTGTTTTATGTTATTATTTTATATTTAATATTCCACTTTTTTCTAATTTAATTTTTACATATTAAATGGAAAATTGTTGTCAAAATATGACGAGTTTTGTTGTTATTTGATAGTGTATGAATGTCTAAATAACAAATTATGTTGTCATCTATATGTGTATTATGGCTCAATAAAATATTTGTATAAAACCGAACCAACCGAACCAAACCAAACCGCATTAGTTTGGTTTGGTTTGGTTCGGATTTTTTTTAAAAGCCAACCGAACCAAACCAAACCGCACGATTTTTTCTCTTGCGGTTCGGATGATTTTTTTCCTCAAAATCGCCCAAACCGCACCGCGAACACCCCTAGAGGTGAGTCTAGAAGATCTTCTGACTGTTGGCTCTTCAGAAATTCTGAGATTCTCTAAAGATGCAGCAACTTGATCTTCTGATCCTTTGCTTCTTGGTTCTTCAGCTTTTGAGATTGAGATATCCATATCTGCAAAATTCTCAAACTGCTTTGGCTTTTCAAGACCAAGCTTATCATCAAATCTGATATTGATTGATTCTTCTACAACCAATGTTTCAGTATTGTATACTCTGTAGCCTTTAGAGCGTTCAGAATATCCAAGAAGGAAACACTTTTGTGCCTTAGAATCAAACTTACCAAGATGATCTTTAGTATTCAGAATGAAACAAACACATCCAAAAGGATGAAAATATGAAATGTTGGGCTTTCTGTTCTTCCACAATTCATAAGGAGTCTTATTTAGAATAGGTCTTATAGAGATTCTATTCTGAATATAACATGCAGTATTTATTGCTTCTTCACAGAAATGCTTAGCCATATTGGTTTCATTGATCATGGTTCTAACCATTTCTTGTAGAGTCCTATTCTTTCGTTCTACAAATCCATTTTGCTGTGGAGTTCTAGGACAAGAGAAATCATGGGCAATACCAATTTCTTTGAAGAACTCCACAAAGTATCTTTTTTCAAATTCACCACCATGATCACTTCTGACCTTTATGATTTTACACTCCTTCTCAGATTGAATCTGAGTGCAGAATTCAAAGAACACTGAATGAGACTCATCCTTGTGTTTTAAGAACTTTACCCATGTCCAGCGGCTATAATCATCTACGATGACTAATCCATATTTCTTCCCTCTGACAGATGCTGTTTTGACTGGGCCAAACAGATCAATGTGCAGAAGTTCTAGCGGCCTAGAGGAAGAAACAACATTCTTAGACTTGAATGCAGGTTTGGAGAACTTGCCCTTCTGACATGCTTCGCAAAGAGCATCTGATTTGTATTTCAGATTAGGGAGTCCTGTGACCAGATTTAGTTTGCTAATCTGAGAAATCTTTCTCAAACTAGCATGTCCTAATCTTCTGTGCCAGACCCATTGCTCTTCGGAAACAGACATAAGATAAGTTACCTTTTGATTCTTAAGATCTTGAAGATCAGTCTTATAAATGTTATTCTTTCTCTTGCCTGTAAATAGGATTGAACCATCCTTCTAACTTACAGCCTTGCAAGACTTTTGATTAAAGATTATGTCATAACCATTGTCACTTAATTGACTTATGGACAACAAGTTATGAGTTAATCCATCTACCAGAAGAACATTAGTTATAGAAGGAGAGTTACCAGAACACATGGTTCCTGAGTCAATTATCTTGCCCTTCTGATCTCCTTCAAACTTAACTTCTCCAGCATATTTAAGCACCAGGTCTTGGAATGTTGACCTTCTTCCCGTCATGTGTCGCGAGCCCCTAGAGTCCAGGTACCATGACATGCTTTTCTTTGTCTTCTTTGCTGCCAAGGATATCTGCAACAGAAATTATCTTCTCCTTAGGTACCCACAACTTCTTGGGTCCTTTTTTGTTAGTTTTCCTCAAGTTCTGATTGAACTTGGGTTTAGCATAATAAACAACAGGAGGAACAACATGATATTCCTTAGGTTTAGCAGCATGATATTTTCTAGGTTGTGTCACATGCTTCTTAGTGTGTGTAACATGAAAGCTTTTGGCATGTGAAGTGAGCCTAATATCATGTGAGTGGCCAAACTTGAACTGATCATAAAAACTAAAAACTAAATCTGAAGCTTAAAAAGAAACTGAATTGCAATAGTATTTCCGGTATGGAAATCTATTGCAGAAAGTGGTTTGGAAGAAGTAGACTGAAATAGAAATTGAAGTTGCAGAAAATAAAAATGACGATGCTAGGGTAAAATTTCATAACCCTTGCAATTGGCCTTGCTGGGTATTTATAGAGTTGCTTCAGATTCTTGGACTTAGATTCTTTTGGTCTCAGTAGCAAGCTTTTCGGAGGAGAAATTGGCGGAGAGAAAATTGGGCTTGACGAACTTCTCTTTTGGGCGTGAGTGTGTGACTCACGTCACACACTAAGTAAACAAAGTGTGCCGACCGGCAGGAAGGGGGCATGACGGACGGCATGGCCTTCCTTGTGCCACTCGTCACGTGCTCTCTTCTTTGCGCCTTGGGCTTTGCTTGCAGTATTGATGTGGGCCTCTTTCTTCTTATTTGCACCCCCATCAATTCAAGCGTCCATTTAGAATTTTTCTCTTCATTTTGGCTCCTTTATTTGATCATTTCTTTTGCAAGCCCTGATTTAATAAATACCTGAAACAAATACAAAATAACGGCATAATACAAAATAAAGTAATAAAATCGAAATAAAATAAAACAATAATACATGTAAATTAAGCGAAATATACGATATGTTTTCGTGTTATCAACCACACGATTGAAAAATGTAGAACATTGAAGTACAAAGTTCAAGATCTTATTGATGACAAGATTATCTCATTTACTCCTACTGGTCCTAATGTGCAAAATAATCCTATGCCTCCCCACACAGGTGCGACAAATGCCATTGATGTTAATGAGATTAAGATGCCGCTTGCAACTGTCAGAGAACGTCTTATGCAACAAGGGGTCTTGCGTGAACTCCATGACTTCTGTTTGCAATGTTCCTCTAATCCAGAAGAGTGTGCTAGTTAGGAGATGAAATTCAGAAGTTGATGAACGAAGGTATTATTAGAGTGGAAAAGGTTATTTCTGATGAGGACCTGGCTACTTTATAAATTCCCTATTATTCTGTAAATGTGTCGAAAGCACAGAGTACTCCTTTGTTGATTCAGGCTCCATCCACTCCTCTGTTTATCCACTCTCAGGCTCCCTCAAATTCATCTCCTGTTTCTTCCTCAATTGGTAATTCTAAAGCAGTTCCTTGGAGTTATAATGTTGTGTATATTCGAGGGAAGAAGCATGATTGTCCTCCAGTGGGTAACTCGAATGTCACTAATATTACTAGGACCAGTGGTATTACTCGTAGTGGCCGAATATTTGCTGCTCCTCCTCCACTTCCCAAAGAAACCAACAAGGATGTTAATGCTCAGACTAAGGGGAAAAAAGTCGTTGTTGATCCACCTGAATCTCATACAGCACAAGATGCTGAGCAGCTTCTGCGAATCATTAAGAAAAGTGATTATAAAGTGGTCGATCAGCTTGACCAAACTCAGGCTAAGATTTCCATTATGTCTCTTCTAGTACATTCAGAGGCTCACTGTGATGCTTTGATGAAGATCCTAAGCTCTGCTCATGTTACTCAAGATATTACTGTGCCTCAGTTTGAAGGAGTTGTGACCAACATCGCTGTTGGCAATTTTTTGGGTTTTTGTGATGATGAGCTCCCACCTGAAGGCAGAGCACATAACAAAGCATTACATATCTCTATAAGGTGCTTGGATACTGTGTTATCTCGAGTTTTGATTGATACAGGATCTTCCCTTAATGTGATGCCTAAGACTACCTTGTTCAAGCTGAGTATGGATGGGGTTATGATGAGGCCTTGTACTATGAGCGTCCGAGTGTTTGATGGTTCTAGAAGGTCTGTAGAAGGGGAGATTGATTTACCTGTCAAGATCGAACCTCACACATTCTATATAGAATTCTACGTTATGGATATTCGTCCATCACATACTTGTCTCTTGGGTCGTCCTTGGATCCATGCGGCAGGAGCTGTGACATCTACCCTTCATCAGTGTTTAAAATTCGTTGTGAGCGATAAAATCGTTGTGATCATTGGTGAGGAAGATTTGGTAATTAACAATCTGACAACGTACCGTTATATGGAGGTGGAAGGAGAAGTGCATGAGACACCCTTCCAGGCGTTAGAAATTGTGTCAGTCGACAGATTCCCTGTGGTTGAGGACAAAAAGAAGTATGGGGCACCTCTATCATCCTTGAGTGACGCTAGGGCCTTTTTGAAAGCTAGGGTACCTCATGATGCTTGGGGCAAAGTAATTGATGTTTATGAGAAGCGGGATAAATATGGTCTTGGATATCAACCCTCCTCCTCTTCCCAGGTCTGTTCAACTCTTGAGAGGAAGGTGACCCCCCCCCCCGATATCCAAAGTATTCGTTAGTGCTGGTTCTAGTTCAGAAGGTCAGATTCTTACTGTGGGTGATGACAATGATAGTGAAGATTGCTCCAGGTTTATCCACCAAGCTGCACCTGATCAGGAACTCAACAATTGGATCGTGATGGACATCCCCAAAGTTGTTTTTATGGAAATGTAATTTTTCTGTTCCAATAAGTCGTATGCTCTGCCCAAGGAATATTGACAGCTTGTAGAAAAAGGGGCCCCCGATATGTTTCAATTTCTGTTCAATAATGAATAAAAATCGCAATTTCGCATACAATTACTGCTTCATTTCTTTCATTTTACTTTTTACCTTTTTTAAAAATAAAAATGGCCAAGTTTTTCTTTTTCATTACTCTTTATGTTGCATTCTAAAGCATGAATCATCCATCATGCAGAACCGACTCGGATTCCATCAAAATGATAATGCTACCGTTCCAAGTCTTGATTTCCTTGAGAATCCAATTGACCATACTGACGAAGATAGTGGAGAAGATTGTGAAGTCCCTAAAGAATTGGCAAGACTTTTAAGACAAGAAGAGAAGTCCATTCAGCCACATCAAGAAGCTATAGAGGTCATCAACCTCGGTACAGAGAAGGTGAAGAAAGAAGTCAAGATAGGGGCCGCTTTGTAGAGTGATGTAAAGAAGAGGTTGATTGAGTTGGTTTGAGAGTATGTTGATGTATTTGCCTGGTCAAACGAAGACATGCCTGGTTTAGACACTGATATAGTTATGCACAGGTTGCCACTCAAATCAAAATGTCTGCCCGTAAAGCAAAAACCGCGAAGAACTCGACCAGATATGGATCTACAGATCAAGGAAGAGGTTGAAAAACAATTTAATGCAGGTTTTCTATCTGTGTGTGAATATCCTCTATGGATCGCGAACACCGTGCCCGTTTCTAAGAAGGATGGGAAGGTGCATATGTGTGTATATTATCGAGATCTGAACAGGGCAAGCCCGAAGGATGGCTTCCCTTTACCCCATATTGATGTGCTAGTTGATAATACTGTTCAATATTCGGTGTTCTCATTCATGGATGGGTTTTCTGGCTATAATCAGATAAAGATGGCTCTCGAAGACATGGCAAAGAAGACCTTCACCACTCCTTGGGGCACATATTGTTACAAGGTCATGCCTATTCGGTCTTAAGAATACTGGTGCAACGTATCATCGTGCGATGGTGACTCTCTTTCATGACATGATTCATAAGGAGATTGAGGTGTATGTCGATGATATGATTGCAAAATCCCAAATTGAGGAGGAACACTTGGTATATCTTGAGAAATTGTTTGCTCGTTTGTGAAAATTCAAGTCGAGGCTTAATCCAAACAAGTGCACCTTTGGAGTGTGGTCTGGAAAACTACTTGGATTCATTGTAAGCCAATGAGGAATTAAGGTTGATCCTGATAAAGTAAGAGCAATACAGAGTATGCCAGCACCAAAGAATGAAAAGGAAGTGTGTGGGTTCCTTGGGAGACTGAATTACATAGGCAGATTCATTTCTCATCTCATTGATACTTGTGAACCCATCTTTAAACTGCTGTGCAAAAATCAAGATATTCGTTGGGACGATCGTTGTCGGTGGACTTTTGAAAGGATCAAACAGTATCTCCAAGAGCCACCAATTCTCGTTCCTCAGTTCCTGGGAGACCACTTCTTATGTACTTAACTGTGCTCGAAGGATCTATGGGGTGTGTGCTGGGACATCATGACGAGTCTGGTCGAAAAGAGCATGCTATTTATTACCTTAGCAAAAAGTTTACCGATTGTGAATCAAGATACTCACTACTCGAGAAAACTTGTTGTGATTTGGCATGGGCTGCTCACCGACTAAGACAGTATATGTTGATTCACATTACCATATTGATCTCTAAAATGGACCCGATTAAGTACATCTTCGAAAAACCGGCCCTCACAGGCAGACTAGCACGGTGGAAAATGCTTTTGTCAGAGTATGATCTCTAAAATGCTTTTTGACTTTCCTGATGAGGATATCATGAAACTAGATGATGATGAAGGACCCGAACTAGGGGAGCGATGGACTCTCACGTTCGATGGTGCATCAAATGCTATGGGTAATGGTATTGGGGCAGTTTTGACTTCTCCTTTCACGGCCAGAATATGCTTTGATTGCACAAATAATGTCACAAAATACAAGACTTGTGTAATGGGCCTCGAAGCAGCCATTGATATGAGAATTAAGATCCTCGAAGTTTATGGGGATTCTGCCTTAGTCATACATCAGATACGAGGTGATTGAGAGACACGACACCCTAATTTAATCCCTTATAGGGACTATATCTTGGAGTTGTTGTCTGCTTTTGAGGAAATCACCTTTAATCATATTCCTCGAGAGGAAAATCAATTGGCAGATGCTTTAGATACTTTGGCACCAATGTTCAGAGTTAGTTATCTTAATCAAGCGCCCAACATCAGGATCCTCTGTTACAAAGAGCCTGCACATGTATTCCCTGCTCATTGTCTTACTACTGAAGACGTGTATGACGAAAAGCCGTGGTATTTTGATATCAAGAGGTACATCGAGAAGTAAGAGTACCCTGAAGATGCTACAGTTGGTGATAAGCAAACACTTCGAAGGTTAGCATCCAAATTCTTCTTGTCAAGAGACGTCCTATACAATAGAAACTATGATTTGGTTTTGCTTAGATGCGTGGATAGACGGGAAGCAGAATCGATCATACGAGAAATCCACGAGGGCTCTTTCGGAACTCATACTAGTGGGCATTCTATGGCTAAGAAAATCCTACAAGAAGGATTTTATTGGATGACAGTGGGAAGTGATTGTTACGTGTACGTAAAGAAGTGTCACAAATGCCAGGTATATGCAGACATAATCCATGCTCCTCCTACTCCTTTGAACGTCTTGACGTCACCATGTCCCTTCGCTATGTGGGGCATTAATATGATTGGACGGATTGAGCCACAAGCTTCAAATGGACACATATTCATCCTTGTTGCTATCGACTACTTCACCAAATGGGTTGAAGCTGCTTCTTACAAGAATGTAACCAAGCAAGTTGTCACTCCATCAAAAAAGAGATCATATGCCGATATGGGGTTCCAAACAAGATCATCACTGATAATGGGTCCAATCTTAATAACAAAATGATGAAAGAGTTGTGCGAAGATTTCAAGATTGAATATCACAATTCATCAGCCTATCGACCGAAGATGAATGGCGCAGTCGAAGCTGCTAACAAGAACATAAAGAAGATCGTCCAGAAAATGGTTAGAACATACAAGGATTGGCATAAAATGTTACCTTTCTCCCTACATGGCTACAAAACTTCAGTTCATACTTCGACTGGGGAAACTCCCTTCTCTCTTGTCTATGGAATGGAAGTTGTACTTCCCATCGAAGTGGAAATTCCTTCGTTGAGAGTCTTGATGGACGCCAAACTTGATGAAACAGAATGGATTCAAACAAGGCTTGACCATCTCAAATTAATTGAGGAGAAGCGCTTATCTGCTATTTTCCATGGTCAATTGTACCAAAAAAGGATGAAGAAAGTGTATGACAAGAAGATTCGGCCTCGAGAATTCCACACAAGTGACCTGGTCATAAGGAAGATCCTGCCAATTCACTCTGATCCAAGGGGAAAATGGACTCCCAACTATGAGGGACCATACATTGTGAAAAGGCCTTCTCAGGAGGTGCTTTAATCCTGACAAAGATGGATGGGGAAGACGTTCCACTTCTAGTCAATTCAGACTCATTCAAAAAATACTACGCATAAAAGACCCGCTAAGTTGAAAACTCGAGAGAGCAACTTAGGCAATAATGGGCATCCCGATGGGCATAAAAAAGAAAAAAGCCCAGGCAAAAATTAGGGATAAAACAAAAATTAATAATAACCCGCTAAGTTGAAAACCCTAAAGGGTGGCTTAGGCAAAAAGGGGTATCCCGCTGGATTGAAAACCCGAAAGGGCAATCCAGGCAAAAGTTAGGGATCAAAAGCAAGAGACTGCAGTTTGAATACTCTTCACAAACACCATCACGTGCCCTTGGCTATGAACAGATCGATTCAACCACTACGCTTCTGAAGCAAAGCATTGAGACAATCAAGGATATGGGAACTATAGCAATATCGGTTTTAATGGAAATTCGAGCATTTCTCTTTGCCATTTTTACCTATTGTATTTTCATCTCTCTATGAAACTACCTCATTTAGGAGTTTCTTCCTTGTACAAAAGCCTATTCACAGGCATGCCATCAATAAAATGTTCCTTTCACTAAAAAGTCTTCTCTGCTATTTTCCATTTTTCATATGCGAAATGTGATTTAATTTGTTATTAAACATTGCATTGAAAATGTTGGGGGAATAATAATCACAAGCTAAAAAATGAAACATGAATTTACATGAACATGAAAGCATCCCAAGGGAATTCCATTGCATCCATATGTTGTTTTCCATGCAGGTATTAAATCCTAATGGTCACCTTGACCCAGTTCGTATTGCAAAGGCCGTCATCATCCCCCGTAAAAGTTTGAGCGCATGATTCATCAGCACTAAGAAGCATGGGGTACCCGAAGAAGTCCATATACATTCCTCAATATGGTGAATATAGGGAATCTCCTCAGGCTCATAATATCCAAGAAGTTCCAGGATGTAGGTAAAGTCAGACCAAGTCACTCCTTCCCAAGCAAAGCTACATGTCAACCCTCAGCGTAGTTGCCAATGATCTTTGGTACTCCAGGGTCCCTAACACTAATTCATATTGGTAGCTCAAGTTCTAGAAACGGCCCCCAATGATCATGCTTCTGTATCACACTAACGCCTTTATTTGGCACTTTGCATAGAGTATTCATTTGCATATAACATTGCATCCTCAACAGCGTAGCATATCCGTGAAAATGGATCATTACATACGAAGCATAAGCCAGATAATCAGGATCAATAATTAATCAAGACGATGATACATCCCTACAGAGAAGGTTATCCTTGCAAAGTTCGATTGATATTCGTTATCACATTACAATCTTCTCAAGCCACGGTGCCAATACCTAGTATTCTAAATCCCCAGTGAGTCCATCGGTTAAGCATCTCAATGTTTGCAAATTTTCGAAATACTCGTCCGTATTAATTCAAACACTCGTATGTGCTAATCCTGTTGATACTCTTTTGTATATTCCTTCAGTACTCGTCTGTATCTTCCTTCAATACTCGTTCGTATTAATTCAAACACTCGTATGTGCTAATCCTGTCGATACTCATCTGTATCTTCCTTCAATACTCGTCTGTATCTTCCTTCAATATTCGTCCGTATTAATTCAAACACTCGTATGTGCTAATCCTGTCGATACTCGTCTGTATCTTCCTTCAATACTCATCTGTATCTTCCTTCGATACTCGTCTGTATCTTCCCTCAATACTCGTCCGTATCAATTCAAACACTCGTGCGTGTCATTCTATTTATACGCGTCCGTATCTCCCTTCAATAACTGTCCGTATTGATCTAAGACACCCATTCGTGTTACCGTCATTTCAGACTTTGGGATCGTAGATCGCCCGTAGACCATATCCCTGTCTCATCCTCTTATGGGACGTAGATCCCCCGTAGATCTTACCCTCGCCGCTTCTTATTTTTGGTCGTATATCGTCCGTAGGTCTTGCCCTTCTCTATTTTTCAAACTTGGAATCATGGATCGCCTGTAGATATCATCCTTGTTTCGTCCTCTTATGGGTCGTAGATCTTACCCTCGTCGTTTATCTCTTTTGGGATCGTAGGTCGTCCGTAGACCTTATCCTTGTTCCTGTCAATCGTAGATCTCCCGTAGATCTCGTCTCTCCTTCAAACCTATATTTTTCAATCACTGTTTCATGTAACAATCTTTCTTTTGGGATACCTTGTATTGGCACCGTTACCACGTTACAAGCTATCACTATTCAACCACAAGTTCTTACCATAAATCTTATCATAATCTTCCCATCAGAAAAACAAATTTTCTTCCTCCAGCAGATATCAAAACAAAAATAAGGATAACACTCACACCATAATTTCAGGACAAATTTTAGGTCTTGATATTTAATCACCTTCTACCTTGGATGTTTGAAAGGCTGACGCCAATCTCACCTTCAGGTTTAAGACGATTAAATAGAGGCAGCTGTTATACCCCAAATATGTCCTACCCTATTTATCTAGCTTAAAATTCATAAAAATACTTCATTTAGGCCATGACCTAATGCATGCATTCATATCATTGATATTATTCAAAGGGTGGCAAGAAAGAGTTTTCAACTGAAGAGAATTCTTGATCAAAGGGAAGGGATCTGAGGTCTAATCAGGTGGCATCATCCTTATTTTGAAGATTTTCTTGAATCAGGGTTTCCTCATCTTCAACTCAAGGCATTGGTTGGAATAAACAATCTTGGAATTCATCTGGTCTCCCTGAATTGGTTTTTTTTTACCAAAGTCAACCCAGTTGACTTTTTGGTCAACACATCAATCAGGAGCTGATTTTATGATGAGAGATGGCATGGGATGTATGTGGAAGTATTCAATTAATTACCATTGGTTAGAAGCTGATTAATCAAGAATGTCATCAGGAAATGGAAAAAGTCAAACAGTTGACTTTTGGGTATTTTGGTCAAAATTAAGTCAATTATTCAAACGTTGACTTTTGGTGGAAAATTGACTAAGAGAAGTGAGAAAAATGAATAAAATAAGGAGGTTGACAAAATTACCAAAATGGAAAGTGATTAAAGTGAAAAGTTTCCATAAATGGAAACTTTGACACTTAGAAAATATTTTGAGGCTTTTGAAAATGCTTGATCAGTCAACTTCATCACTAATTTACACGTGGGTAGAGTCATTTTTTGAGAAAGATTCCAACATCAAAGTTGTTCCTCTCATGGAGGAGAACAACTTTGTAGTTGGACACTTTTCCATTTGAAGCTTGGTTGAAGAGATAAATAGGTTGGAAGTTGAGGATACAAAGTTGGACACAAAACTAACTGCCCAGCCATTTTCTTTGCCAGCGCATACATTTCATTAAACACTTGGTGTGTTCACTTTGAGACTGATTCTAGAGAAGTACAAACATCCACCAGGTTAAAACTTGGCATCCATCTCTCCTCCTCCATGCCCTCTACACAACAAGCCAAGAATTGAGTCATTTGAATAGATATTGAATCAATTATGAAGCTCTAAAGTCACACTCTCACAATGAGCAAATTATGCATCTGGCTGGGCAAGATTCCAGGTCATGCACATGCATTTTCAAAAACACCCGGCGTGCCATTTTGGACATCAATTTTAGAGATCTATAAATCTCCACTAGGGTCAGGCTTGGTGTCAAACTATTCCTTGCCATGTCCTTTCTCCATTAGGCCATGGATTGCAACAATTGGGTATGTATGGACCAAGATAGAGGCACTCAAAGTCGTGCCCTGGTTAAGTCACATCTTTTATGTGGATGTGAGGCCAAGTCAGGTCACGCACGCACAAGCCCATACAGCCACAATCCACCATGTTTCAAGTCATTTTTCTCCTCCTTCCGAGGACCATCTTAAAAACTTCTAAACACCAAATTAACCCTATCCCATGTCTTTTTTATGATGAGCCCAGGTTCGAGTCAAATGATGAAGCATGGATGAAGATTCAAACATACAAAGTTGGTTCCTTAGATTGTTTCTGGCACAAGGATTAGCACGAAAGCATTGCTGCATGCACGTGATACATAAACAACACACTATCAACACATTTCCACATCTAGCCATGCATAAAAAAAACCACGTAAAAGGTCCATGAAGGCCTGCTACAAATGTTTGAAACTTGCACACTAAGTGTTGCAAAGATATGCTAAGATACATTCACCCACACCATAATCTTCATACACCTCACACTATATAAATCAAAACCATCACACATTCGAGGGGCCACGCATTCATTCTTCTCTTTTTCAGTTCCAAACTCCCTCACTCTCCTCTTCATTCTGTCATCTCACTCTACTCTCTTCCCTCTCCATAAAGTTTGTTACACATGGTAACAAACTCATAACCGTCATCACCTCCATCTTCAACAACTCATAACCACCTTCATCTATACCTTCAACCACCACCACTGCATCTTCATCATCCTCCATCATCAAGCCACAGTTCCCTCAACCTTCATCATCATCATCACTTCCGATTTGAGATTAAAAACACTGAGTGCTTCTGAGTTTATTTCTCAGAAGCTGAAGGTTCTTTCATCATAATTTACCAAGAATCGACAGGCTGTATAGCCGGTATCATCATCACTAAGGAGGAAAGCAGCAATAGAATTTTCTTCATCTTTGAGATTCAAGCTTCAAAAAATTAAGTGATTCAAACTCCTCGGCATATTAACCATGCATGAACATGTCGTATGTATATGAAATATGCTTGTTGTTCGATGCATTCGTTCGCAAATCTTTGGATCTTGAATGAAATTACGTTTTTATGAATTACTTGCTTCCTGAACATTTGAATCTCATGCTTGATCTCTGCATGACATAATAATTGGTTTGATGTAAGAATCTTTCGTTTTCATGAAGAATGGTAATATTAGGGTTTTACGTTTGGCTTCGGTTAGCATGTTAGAAGAAGAATTAATAAAAACTGAGGGCAGATTCGTAATCAACATGAAAATCCAAGTGAGATAGTGGTGGTTTGATTGAGTTATGGGTGCCTGACGGTGGTTCGGTGGTGGTGGTTCCACCGGAGAAGACGACCGGAGAATACCTCCGACGTCTGAGTTTGTTTTGCATGGTTTTGAGATGAGCTTGCGTGGCAGAGCCTCTTTGGTTCTTATATTCAGAATCTTCTTATTTTTGTCTTATCCATATGATTGTGCAATAAGTTGGTACGTCCTGATTGGTTCATGCTTTATTTTTTTGTCTTCTTATGACTTAAGTAAAGGTGAACCAATTGATACTATGTCTTTATACTCATGTCACGTTTCATTTAATACATACCATAGTCTAAATAATGCATGCTGAATAATAAAAATAAAATGAAATAAATAGAAATAATAATAATTGAAATAATGGATTTGGTTGTGTGGGGATTGGGCCACGCAGACTAGGCCTGGGACGTTTTTGGACTGCACCCCTCAATTACTGTTGACACACGTTTCCCTACTTGACTTGGGCTGAGTATTACTGTTTTCCACACCTCCCTGATTTCGGGCCCAATGCGCCTTTAACTGAATCTAGTTTATTTCTGTAATTGCTGACACACCCCATTTGTTGCTAGAATTTCAATTTTGTTTTAATTTTGTTCCTCTTTGATATTTACTTCATAAATCAGTTTTAATCCAAATAAAAAATACATAAAAATACCTTTAGACACTTTAGGATATGTAGATAATTGTCCATATTTTTTGAATTTTTTCTAATTGTTTTGATATTTTTAATAAATCATTTTCTTTGATATGTACATACATAATTTTTGTTTTAGCACCTTATGTAAATAATTTTTTTAAATGACTTAGGAAATGATTTTAGTCACGATTTTTTGTATAAATTCAATTGACATGTGTGGGATTGTATATATGAATATACAAGTTTTAATTCCTATTTTTAGTTAGGTTTTAATTGAGTTTTTGTGACCCGATTTATGTGTATTACTTAATAATACTTGTATAGTTTTTGTTTTCGATTAGGTTGCATTTATGCAATAATTCTAGTATATGATTAGATTTAGTTTTCCCTTATAAACAACAATTATTAGGTTAGAATATTAGGTTAGTCTCCCTTATTAATTTCTTTTTTCTTTTTCAACTTTAAAAAACCTAATAAATACCGACGAGGATCATACGACTATTTCTTTTATAGTGGGAAAGAAATGATTGGGGCATAGGCCCTGGTGTATTTCTTTTCTACTTAGTGGGAAAGAAATGATCGAGGTGTAGACCTTGGTGTATTTCTTGACTACTACTTAGAGAAATGATTGAGGTGTAGACCTTGGTGTATTTCTCTAAATACTTAAACTCTTTTTTGGTATGATCCAAATCACAAATAAATTCCCCTTTAAAAGATACCAATAAAAAACACTCAAAATACTTAATAAAATTTCAAATTTAAACAAAGTAAGGAAGTAGTGCGAAGCCTTGTAGTGGGTTTTGTTCATCATGGAATTACCCTAAAAGACACAAACCAAATCCTTTATTTTTATTTTTGCCTCGTAGGCATCTAAGGGCAATGTTATTTCCGCTCGATCGCATCGTAGGTCATCCCCTTACGCAAGAGTGTGAACGTTAACTCCGCCCAACTAAAAAACACAAAAACAAACAAAAACATGTGAGCCAAACTACGACGCTCTGATTCCTGGAAAGGATACGTAGGCATTAGGTCGAGGGGCCTAAGCGAGCACAATTGTAATTAATTCCTTCTTTTCCACGTATTTCTTTTATATGCATTCACATTTAGGCTTAGACATAGATTACGCCCTTTAGATAGAAACAAACATAGGTGGATACCGTCGACTACGACGGACGTGAGGGGTGCTAGTACCTTCCCCTTGCGTAACCGACTCTCGTACCCAGTTTCTCTGGTCGTAAGACCTTGTTCTTATTCTTTGTTAGGTGTTCTGATATTCATTTCCCTCGATGGGATAAATATATTAGTGGCGAATCTGGATCATTTTTCGCGGTAGCGACAACCCTAAAGCAGAATAGGTATAAGGGTATATGATATTATCAAGGAGTTATTTAATCTAACCCTAAAACAATTCACACAAAAAGTAACAAGAGTTTATTTGATGAAAATAATAAAAGGAAATTATTTTTTTAGGATTTTTTAACATATAAGAAACTTGTTTTTGGTTTCATTTTAAATGATAAAATAATAATTTTTTTTTGGATTTTTAATCAATATTAGTAAAATAGATACTGTAAATAAAAGGATTACAAAATTTGGTTTGAAAATGATTTTTTTTGGTATTTTAAAGAGAATAAACAAGTTGATTAAAAAATAATGAAAATAAGTGCTAAAAAATTGGTTTTGGTCCCTAAGGGACTTGAACCCACGCCCTCAAGGTTACAGGCCAAAAGCTTATTCACTGGGCCGGCTGCTTGCGTTTGATCATAAGGCCCAAACAGTAGATAATATGTTAAATTGAGTAGTAAATGGTAAAAGGCAAAATAAATAAAACAAAAGTGTAAAATGCGTGGATCGAACCCACGCCCCTATACATGAAAGCCTTAACAGACACACGCTTGCCAGTTGAGCCAATACGATGAAGTCATTTATAAAAAAACTTCCATTAAATATAAAATAAACTCAGTTTATAAATTCAAAAATTCAAACTTCATATTCTACCTCTATCCATGATTTTTCAAAAATTCGACCTTGGCCATTTCTCAGCCATTTTCAAAAGTGTAAAAAGCAAACATGTTTAAAATTTAACCACGAACTCAACCATGTATCACTTGTTCATTTAAATTAACTAAAGTTCTTTAATTTTCCAGAAAACGTGAAGAACCCTAAATTTTCAAATTCAAATTAATTGATTAACATGAACAATCAATCTCTAATACCTTAGGGCTTTCATTCAGTGCATCAAAACAAACAGACAGGTATCAAGAAATGCAACAATTGATGCTTAAACCATATAGTTCAAAGTAGAGTTTTATACCTCTAAAAATGGAGATCGAAACCTTTATTAGAGCACTTCCAGAAATATTTTGATGATCTGGGAAGCTTCCTTGTACCTCACTGTGGCTAATGGAATGTTTGGTTTGCTTTGTAACACCCTGGAATTCTAAACTTGATAGCTCCTACAAAACAAAAAAGTTATGGATGGAACTCTTGGTTCCAAGTGTTAATTAAATGAATTGAGTGTTTCTATAGCTTCTATATCTGATATGGAAGATATCTGAGGTGAAAGGCCAAGAAATGCTCGAGCCAAATGAAATATTACAGTTTATGGCTTCAAGATGACCTTTAATGGTGATTTTTTGTTTGAACTATTTTTGAGGGTGGTGATTATGATGGACAACTTCTAAATGATGTTTAGAAGTTGTTTGAATGGTTGCTTGACACTCAGAAACTTTGGAATTCAAAATGCCTATAAAATGCAAATGACATAAAATGGACTTTCAAGTGAGAAGGTGACTTTGAGATTTCTTGTGTTTTTTATGCAAGGAGAAATGCCTTCTCTTTATAGGCCAAAATTAGGGTTTGTGGGTGAAGGAATCAGATCAAATGGAGTTCACATGTGGAAGTTAGCCAACTTTTCTTCATGGTGAAGTTACCTTGCAAACATGGTTCCAATGCATAGTACAAGCATGCTTGGAGTGGTTGAACACTTTAAACATGTTTGGTCTAAACTTTAGATTGAGTGTATGCAGAAAGAAATTGGAAGCTCAAGGAGAGTGGACTTTGTGATTAAAGTGGCTTTACAAGAATGGAAGTGTAACCTTTAGCCTTAAAATGGAATGATCACTTGGATAATGCATATAACACTTGGATTATAGCTCAAAAGCAAGTGTAATATTCTGAATTTTGTGTCTTGAACAAGTTATAGGAGCTGCAAGAAAGGAATCTTTCATTTGAAATGGTTTTGCTTCATAACTTTCTCATGTTCATGGCTTGAATTCAAGTGTTATGGAGCCTTCTTCACAAAATCATATATCATGGCTCAAGTGATGAAATTTCATATTAATTGTCTCTTTGGAAAGCCCTTGCTGCATACTTCAATCCACTTGTTGGAAGTTTTCTCAAACTCATTTGGGAACTTGGTGAAAAGTGACCATAAAGTTAGGAAAAAACTAGGTTAAAACACTTAAAAATTTCCTAAGTATTTTGACCTAAAATATCTTGATTCCATATCTCTCAAATAAATCATTTTTTGGGAACTTTATTAGTGGCAAAAAAATTTGTTTGATCAAGATCTACAACTTTTATTTTGGGAGGTTTTTGAGTTTGTAAGTGAATTTTGAAGTTCCCAAAATGGTACCAAATACACTTAAAATCCAATTTTGACTTTTTGTTTACTTTTTGATCTTTAATTAATTTTCTTTATTTTCCTTGATCAAATGACTTGAATAATCATATTTTGATGATTTTGATCTTCAAAAGTCCATAGTTGACCAATTTTCTCAAAATCAAAGGTTGACTTGCACAGTTGACTTTTCCAGATGAACTGCAATCTTGTGGATTCCAATTGAATCAAGCTCTTCTCTTCAAATAAATGATGTGAGTGGATTATAATGTTGAATTGAAGATCCTTGAATCATAGTTTTAGCCATGGAGTCATGTCTTGATTAAAAGCAAGTTGTTGATCTTGAATTGCGCCATTCTTAGACTTTGATTTTGATGAGGTAATCACTTGAGCATAGGATAATGCTTGAACTCCTTTGTGGGTTTCAAAACCCTAATTTGCTTAGTCTCCTTTTAATCTGTCTCTTGTCTTGGAACACAAGCAACAAGCAACAATATTTTTGGTATTTTGGTTAGCAAATAATATGTGCATGACGATGATGATCCTACTATTTGAAATGAGGAGGGATCTAAGTGGTCAAAAATTGGGGTACAACACACACAAACTCACTGCGCTTGTAATGCCCCGTTTTTAATCGCTTTATTTATTTAATTGTGTGATTGATAAATTTTCGTATTATTTGTGTGATTATTTGTGAATTAAGTGATTACGTGATTAATTGACTTTTTTATGCTAATATTGTTAGTAAATAACTTAAGTTAGTAAGACAATTGGCATTTGGGCCTAGGTTGGTGTTAGTAAGAGTGGGGTGTTAATTAGAGCCCAATAGTAATAATAAAATAGTGAGGGTTTAACAAAACTAGGGTTTTATGAGAATTAGAGGTTATTTGTGAAATAAGAGAAAGGAGGAAGAGGAGAAACTAGGAGAACCCATTGAAGATTTAGAGGTTCCTTCAATCCAACCAAGGTAAGGATGGGGTTCTATCATTCTAAAGGGATGTATGATGATAGTTTATGGTGGGATTTAATGGTTATATGTATTGAATCATTTTCTTGATAAATGTTAGGTTTTGAGTGAAATCAATTGGGTTTTTGTGAATTGTTGTGTTGAATGATGTTATAATGATTGCCCATGAGTAGTAACATGCTAGGTATCACTAAAATGTGTTGGAATTGGTCTGGAATGAGATTTTGGGTGATTTTTTATTGGAACCCGTAGCTGTTAGTTGAACTAAAATTCTGATTTTCGTTCGGTTTGCCCCGCGAACTGTAAGAAGATTTGGGGAAAACTCAAATATGCGCAACTTTTGATTCGTAGATCTGTTTGAACCTATGTGAAGATGAAATTAATTCCTATATGATGATATATAATTGAATAGCCGTTGAAAACGTTTTGAAAATTGTATTTCTTCCTTGATGGCTTTATGTGATGTGTGTCATACCCCAAAATTTGCCCTATTGCTGTGTCATTTTATATCAAATGAATAGAGTAGCACAATTGGCAAAGCATATGTAAGGACTTGTGAGTGTAAGATCCTGAATTTGAATCTCACTTTTCTATTTTTCTATTTCTTTTATCCTTATTCTTATTTCTTCCACTTTATCTTTTTAGATTTGTTATTATAAGTACATTAGATTTTATAATTCCTTTAATTTACAATTGTATACGTCTAAAATAATAGTTATTAGAATTTTCTATTTTAATCTCTTTTTGCTTAGAAAGTGTTGAATAAGAACTTTATTATTAGTTTTATTTAGACTTTTTTTATAAACACAAAATAAAAAGTTAGAAGTCATTTTTAAGTATCAGTTTTTTAGTTTTCTTGCTTTGAGAATTCTTAGTATGTTATTTAGAAAAAAAAGAATCAAAATAAAAAACAAGAAGCTTTTTAATTGGAATCCGAAAATAAGAAACGTATATAGAATAGAATTTATTTTACGGAATGAATCTGATCCAAATATCTCTATTGAAATAAGGCTGAATTAGTGTTGAATCAAGAAGTACCCTTTTAGCTTTCAAGAATTAATACTAGTATCATATCAAATGCAAACAAACCAAATTAGAAAAAATTGAATCTCCATGATATCAAATTACGGTTACAAATTTGAAATTCAAAGTTGCACATAAACAAAATTAATCCATCCAAAAAAACAGTCCCAATTCAGTCTTCCTAAAAACCAGATCGAAACTTCTATAATATGCACAAAATAACTCATCATGAAAATTGAATCATAGCATTTAATCTTCAAAAACCTAATTGTTCCAACTATAAATTGAGGAGGGTTTTTCAAGCTAGGGGAAAAAGACACCGAGAAAACTTGACTCTGTAGCTCTGACGCAGCAGATCCCGAATGCCCCTGCCACCCATCCACACAACAACAGGACCTGCGACCATCTTCCAGCCGCGGTAGCTCCATCGAGACTCCCTCTAATGAACATACAGATCCCAACGCACCAGCACCGCAGGCAACCACCGCATGCAACCACCACCACTCCCGGTCGGAATATCTTGTGCCACCATTCGAGTCAGCCATAACATTCAGGTTCTTACACCATTTCATTTTTCTTTATTCATGAAATTTGTTTTGTTGTTTTGATTGTGTGGATAAACAAAATAAATAGAACAAAGAGAACTCATAAGAGAAAAAATGGATTTTGGTTTTCTGATCTGGTGCTCTCACATATTGGGATACCTATGTATATGTTTTTTCTTTGTTTTTATTATTAGATAATACATGTTATTTGCTTGTTGATTGGTTTGGAGTCTTTGAAAAGTCAGTGAATTCATTTAAGTTTCCAACGTGGAAGAAATTGGTTTTGCACCTAAATGTCTATCATACTCACTTAGTGTTGTTTATAATTATTATTATTTTTTTTTTGATTTTTTATTTAAATTGTCTTAGCTTTTCTTTTGAAGAACAAGAATTTGTAAAATAGTGACATTAAGTAAATAATACACTTATTTTAATTAAAACACCAAAAACAATACAAGATAAATAAAATACAAAAATAGCTCCTAAGTCTTTGAATAAAATACAAAAATAGATCCTAAGTCTTTGAATTACCTTGTAAATATTTATAATTCACTGATTAAAATCTAAAGTCTATACCGCTGGAGATAATTCGTGATTTGTATATAGGTTCAAAATATTCAAAAATAACAAAAACAACAATTTCAATTAAAAAATTCTAATCCTTATCACGAATAAAACGACGGGAGAATGATAATTTTATTACGTCTTTGAATTGGTCGACTGCTAATGTCGTATCAATCAAATTATTCGAAACATACAATTAATAAACTCAACATTTTTAGGAACACGGATTAAAAACGGGTGAATGTAAATTTCATTCATTTGAGTAATCAAAGACTTAGCGTACGCTATGTCAAAACGACTATTCTCTTCCGCGAAATAATTTAATTTTAACACTTTAACGAATAAATGATGAGATGAATATTTATTTCATCTCGTCTTCGAATTGGTCGACTCTCTATGTCGCACCAATCAAATACCCAAAACATAATTAAAAATTCAAAATAAAATTATTCTAATCCAATTAAAATTCTTATTTAATTATTTAATATTAAAAATACCAAAAAACAGGGATTATATGCAATATTAAATAATATTTTACTATGAAACTGCGATCTACGTCTATTCACTAAAAAACACATTAACAAATTTAATACTTCGCATATAGTCCCATAAAAACACCAACAAATAACTACGAACTACGTTGACTCTGATCCTCCATTAAGGAGGTACGTAGGCATTCAGGCAACCGAAACGAGTCCCCTTCCCCTAAGATTAAGTAGGTTTGAGATTTTATTTTCTACCCTACGGCGTACCTTTAACCATAACCTTCTTTTATAAACTTTACCATGAAACTCTTACCCTAGAGACATTTGGAAAACCTTAAGGAAGGGTTAAGGGTGCCTAACATCTTCCCTTAACCCTAATTTCGCAACTTACCCAATCTCTCTAATTTTAGGTTTTTCTCCCATGTTTACCCTTATAGGATAAAATAAAAACATAGGTGGCAACTATGTAGTTTAAGTTATTTTACTTAAAATTAAAAGACGGTCATAACAATGTGAAGTGATATTATTGTGCTTTGATATGACAAGTGACGTGATTGCGAAGTGATTCATTGCTATGAACAGTAATGATATTGTGGTTGTCGTTAAATTGCGACATTGAATTGATGATGTTTAGTTTTTATATGATAAATGACGTGAATAAGGATGTTGCATCATTGAGTCTCATCCATTGCATAAATGTGAAGTGGCCTTAATGGAAAATGTGACGATGGCATGAAAAATGGCAAATGCAAAGTGGCCCTAATGGCAAAAGCGAAGTGGGAGTTTTAATCAAAACGGTACCACATGCATGTGCATTATGTCGAGTTACATATTGAGTCATAGTTTGGTATTATGAAATGATGACTATGTTGCATTTGTTATATGATGTCAATGATGTTTGAATGATATGTTGCTTGAATATTATATAGCTTGGATAATTGATAATATATACGATTGTTGCAAAAATGCATATGTTGAGAAGTGGTGAATGTGTATGATTCTCATTTTTCCGCTATAAGTATTATCATACGTTTCTTTATCGTTAATGATATCTCACCCCTTCTGTTGTATGTTACCTCTTCGGTGGTAACTTGCAGGTACTGATGACGAGTAGACGTTAGCTTATTGTTCACGTCGGTGTGTCTTATGCTCTGATATGTAGCACCTGAGGGGTTTCGCCGTTTGTGTCGCTTTATGTTACCTTGTATTTGTTGGATTTTGATATTAACTCGTGTGATGACATGATATTTCATGGATGCCATGTTGGCAAGTTCTCATTATGTTGAGATGTTATGAATTATGTGTTCTGCTGCTACATTATGCGATGTTTTGCATTGTTGTGATGATACTTTGTATTCCCCCATGACTAATGTTGCGTATCCATTATATGAGCTTTGATGCATTATATTGTGTTTGCTTATGTTGATCAAATGTGACACTCTGAATATGCATGTTTTCGTATCTTTAATTACTCTTATTGTTATATAAATTATGGGGTAGATTTGGGGTTTACGGTGCTCGTCCGTTATTGGCTCCCCCGCCCTGTGACCCACTGAGTCGGGCTAAACCCTTCCAAGAATCGGCATAACGTCACATACGACGCCTTATCCTGCTCATCCAGACCTTCGTCCTCAACGAAGTAGTCATGAGGACTATGCTAAAAATGGCCATATCACCAGCAGAGGGGGAACAGGGACACCATGCGGGTCACAACTTGGCCGTCATCATCCAGGAGCGTTCGACCCTCTTCATCGGTGTCGGACACTAACCTCAGGGTAGAATTATACGCCCTCTCACTATCTGGACGAATGAGGTAATACTTGGCATTAAAATCTTTACCAGAATCAACGAACATCTTGAATAGCGGATGCTTGGCATTTTTGAAAGAGAACCAACTATGATTCCCTCCAGCAGATTGCCGTTGGATCTTGAAACAACAAAAAAACAACGAAATTGTGGCCCCAATTTCGAGGTAACCTCAAACGATTTCGAACCCTCGAAGGAAATAAATGGCATTCAGATGAAGTTGCGACGGTTCTAGCTTGAGGTAAGAAAAACCGCTCGTTGAAAGCTGGAAAATGGAAGCCGAAGACCCACTTCCTTGAAAACATACTCATACATTGCAAACATGTCCTCATCAAAGGAAGAACATATTCGCTTCGTCTCCGACGGGGAGGAAACCTCCCAGTACCTGGGGGCGCCCGACGCTCCATCCTCGACTACCATAAAAGTCCTAGTAAGAGTCCACATAGCGAGAAGCAACCCCACACGGTTCCTCAACCACCCAGTCAAGATCCGGATCCGTGACCGTGTCTAATAGAATGACATCCTCCTCTAATTCAGAAGAAAACAATGAATTCGACTTCCAAATTAAATCCAACCTTCCACCGCAGGTCAAGTGAAAGGGTGCAGCAAAGGATGCATGTGGTCCCCGACCAAACCCTTGCTCAACCGACCAAAGAGAAACTTAAACATGAATACGATATGCTCAATTTTCAACACCCTCACAAGCGGGCACATGAACCCGACGATCTTGCTACGGATACCCCGAGCCAATACATGCATCCCGCGGGGGACCGGATGAATGACCCGGGAAAAAAGACGAATCATCCGAGCGAAGATATGAATTTCCCAGGATATGACACAAACAACCCAAAAGGATTCTTCGATCTTCTGGGGGACACCATAGTTTTACGAGCCCGGTTACGACTGGCCCGGGAAATTGCATCATTTTCCTGAGGAAAAAGAGAAAAGACTTGAAATCCCTAAGTATATTATAAAAGATTACACTAACTAGACAGATTAATGCCCCGGGGATGTTTCCCCGAAACGCAAAAGTATACACTAACACACGATTCAGGCAGAAAAAGATGGTAAGAAAGAGACTTACCGGTAGTATGAAGCTGGAATCTGGCGGCGAAGAAAACAAAGGAAGCATGAAGATCGGCGGCGGAGCAATGAGAATCAGAGAGTTCTTGAGAGAAAAAAGGAGCGTAAAACCCTAAATGAGAGTTACCACCCCTTTTTGTAGAGCCTGCACAGAAGTCGAAATGTCGCTCGGCTGACACACCATTTCCTAGGCGCCACCTAAATGCATGCCTCGTTATGACCCTACTCCCTAGGCCATCTTTGCTCGTTTAATACGCTGCCACATCATCCAGAGCGCTTATGAATAGTTACCATTCCACTTCCCAAGTAACTAGCAAGCAGCTAGTCTCCCCACGAGAATTCTCCGCTCGTCTAGGTATGTTACACCCGACGAAGCATCCACACGAGGAACACCCTGGAGCGCATGGACCGAAATCCATACAGGAGGAACAAATAGTCACAACCCCCTAGTTGGAAGCTAAGACTTAGGAGGCTCCTATTTTGGACTGGGCCGACGCATGGCCCAAACATAGCATGAGGCCCAAATTCAGCCTGACCCAAGGGAAGCCCAGTCTAGCTCCTCGTCAACAGGGCTTACACCTTCCCGTACATCGGGTATGTGCCATGCTGGGTTCATCCTTGCAAGTCCACGAGCCTCTCGAGCAGGACTGTGGACCAAGCTTGGCTTCGTACTGGGCCTCGAGAAATAATTCCCTGCGAACACCTCCACCTACCTTTTTCGCCGAGGGTCCTCCTCCTTGTAGGGTTCCTTTGCCACACAATCCTCCGAATAAGGCGGAGTCTACGCACATCCGAGAAGACCGCCTCTGCCCTAAAACTTCGGTGCGGTTGGCCCAGGATGGAGACCATGTGCTGGTCTCTAATACACCCGTAAGATCCTTACAGTCTCCATTTTAGGCCTGTACATCCAGTCCAATATGGAGATCTTGGACCAACATTGGGGTTTATAAATACCCTCTTTCACTAGAGGGTCAGGAGTAATACCCCTTTTCTAATCCCAAAGTTATAACATAACATTCATAGAGTAATCATGCATAAAGGAAAAGGGCGTCACATGTTAATTTCCACCGCAATGAAAATCCAAACCAACATACAGAATTTATAATATGCACTAATCATATTGTAAAACAAATTGAAAATCTCATGCTTTTATACATTATGCATAAACGCTTGCGGATACAAATTGAAAATCTCATGCTTTCATACAAATTGAAAATCTCATGCTTTCATACAAATTGAAAATCTCATGCTTTCATACATTGCTATCAAAAGTTTCCATGAATATATCTCATACTATATTCATCTACCAAATTCAATTAACATCTCCAAACATGCTATTTGAAATTCACCATCTAGGCTACATAGCCTTTAAACAACATATCCAAAGTATCAAACAAAACATAGAAAATAACAATATCCAACTATAAGCATAAGTCTAAAGAAACCCCCAAAGTGTTACATGATCAGAGCATATGACTTGCTACCTAATCAAACAACAAACTCGAAAGCTCTTCGGCTAATCTTGAAAAAGCTACTACGTGTCTGAACCTGCACGTCACCAACAAAGGGAAATATTCAAACATAAGGGTGAGAATTAAAATTACTATATAAAACATAATAATGGGAAATGAAAAACAAAACCAAGTAATACATTTTATAATTCATCACTCTTCTTGAAAACATGCTTTCATAATCAATATATTAAGATTAACATTTTTAAAATCAACCAACTAAATTCCATCATACAAGTAATCATATTCAATTACCAACTCATTAACTGTAATCCAATAATGAAATATCATCAAGTACACAATTATCACTTCACAAATTTCCACATACATGCATCAATCAACAAATAATCATTCCACACAAATATATTACAAAATCACACTGTCATACCCCAAAATTTATCCGATACAATTCGCATCTTTTAATTTATTACAGGTGTTAAAACTAAGGATTAGGGGGTTTAACATATCTATTGTTAAACCTGATCTCTTATAAAACCTTTAATTAAAATTAGGTGTGCAATTAGCAGGTATTTGGGCTCAAATCATTTGGCCCAATCTATCTAACTGTGGGTTTTTATCGCTTCTAATAAACTGTTGATTATTCACTTTTTGGGTTATCAATAATTGGGACATTATTCGATTTAGGGCATTAGGTTCAACTATTTATTTGGGTTTTTTTAAATAATTAGGATTAGTAGTTTTTTTAATATAAGGGTTATTAGGGTTAATCACTATTAGTTTCGATTAATATTATTATTATTATTGTTTTAATATTATTATTAATAGGTTAATTATTAGGATTATTTAGGATCAATTTGGTCATTACAATTTTGTGGAGAATTATTGAATTAAATAGGGCCTTTAAATTCATATTTTTGTCATGATTTTTTATTTCCCATTTATTAAGTTATTTTTGATTTTTTATTCCTAAAATTCAAAGATTAATTATATAAAATATAAAATAAATCAGTCAAAGTGCATGGGCTTGGACTTAGGTTGTGTTTGAGGTCCCAATTATGCTGCAAGAAACGTAAAGTTGAATCCCTAGCAGAATCTTGACCAAATTAGGGAGTTTTACATGATTGGCAAACCAAATCTCCCCATGATAAATGCAAGGATTCATCTCAATTTTGGTGACCTAATTGATCCCATTATATATACAAAAGGAAGGGCAAGGCGTGGGGAGGTTTTGGGTGGCCGAAAAAAGGACTGGGCAAAGCTTCAAAAATGTAAACTCGAGTCCCATGGCAGAAGGAGTTGGGGATCAATTCGAGTTCTCTTGCACATCCAAGACCATTCCTCATGGTCTTCTAAAGCTGTCGGATTCATTACCGTCGCCTGTAACCTTCGGAATCGACCTAGACAAGCCTCACAGTGTGCAACCTTTGGATTTTTCTGTAACAACACTCTATGCTTCGTGAACGTGTTTCGACCATATATTTATGCTTAGAATCATGTCTTTATACTTTCTGGACAATTTAATTTGATTTTAAGTGCAGGTACCGTATTACACCATTGTTAGGTTTATTGAGCTCTGATTTAGGGCTTTGCATTTGGGGCAAAATTAGGACGAACCAAGGGCACTATCGAATTCAGAGCATTAACTTTGGTCTACCTATAGTCTTGTATCGGTTTTATACGGTCATTATTGTGATATTTAATTTACAGGCTTTCTGGCTATGGCAAGCAGAACCGTAGGTGTAAGTCTGTTGCATTTTCCAGAACTTCCACGAAGAAGAAAGAAATCCTCGGGCGCGCAGGTTTTTCCGTTTGAATTTATGAGTTTTGTTTAATATATTATTCATCGCATGTCAATGTTTATCAGCAAATGGCAAGTGGTTTAGCGGAAGAAGGGGTGTACGAGACCCTATGCATAATAACGTGGGTTCAATCCCTGGGGGCTTCACCCATTTAGTTGTTTTTTTGAAATATTTGTCTCTATAAGATCATGCGCTCAGGTACAACACGAGACTACCGTGCACCCTCCATCCCAGGCCCTTGGATGCTGTGATTCTTAAATCTGAAGGTTAGATGGCTGCCTTCCCATGGTGCACTTGCAAGGGCTCCCCACATAGGATCTCGCCCCAGGTTCATTCTTGTTTAACTAGCCCCATTAAAACGCATATTTCATATTTATTGTTTTTAGTATGTTATATTATCAGCATGGACATTTGGCAGAGATGGTTTGAGATGAGTGTTGCGAACCAAAGAGACCTGGGTTCGATTCCCAGGTCATGTGTATTTTTTTCTATTATTTTCTTGAGTAGGTTCATTCTTGTTTAACTAGCCCCATTAAAACACATATTTCATATTTATTGTTTTTAGTATGTTATATTATCAGCGTGGACATTTGGCAGAGATGGTTTGAGATGAGTGTTGCGAACCAAAGAGACCTGGGTTCGATTCCCAGGTCATGTGTATTTTTTTCTATTATTTTCTTGAGTTTGCTTGCTAGGGATAAGTCATAAATCAGGCGCTGTGCTGTCCCTGAAGACTACCGTGCGTCTTCACATCTATGCCACAGGATCTCTTACAATCCTGATCCAACGCCCATGAGGATGAAGATGCATACCATGGACACTCACCCAGTCTCATGTGATCCAAGCCAGGTTTTATTTATTTTATTATTTAAACTATTTACATTAAAAATGATAATTAATATTATTTGTTTTAATTAGTTTATTTAATTAGAATTAGATAATAAAATTAGGATTAGGGTTTAGAATTATATTTTTCGATTATTCGATTATTTCGACTTAATTGATTTAATTGATTTAATTGATTTAATTATTTTAATTATTAAAAATCACAAAAAGCGTTCATCAACACGTTAGGGTTCGCCCAATCCCATTGATCACTTGGCTAAGGTTTTAGGATTCAATTTATTACTCATTCCGACCAAATCTATTGGTCGCAGTGATTAATAATCGATTAATTTAATTAATCAAATCCAATAATAAAAAAACGTCAATTCTAACCCCCCTTTAACGGATAAATGACGGATGAATATCTATTTCATCCGCCTTCGAATTGATCGACTCTCTATGTCGTATTGATCAAATATCCAAATAAAGCAATAAAATAATAAAATCATAAATAATAAAATTACAAGATTTAAAATACATTTAATTTGCTGCCCGCGATGATCGAATCTATCGATCTGAGTAACCAGCAATGCCCCATTAATTCATTAGCTATACTGATCAAATCTATTGATCATCGCATCTAACGGTGACATATCAAATCAGGGTTGTACGGCCAAATCTAAAACATTCGAACACACTAAACCACGACACTACAAAATTCACCTCTTCAACACTGCGATGTTCACAACTACGACAAGGTAATTCAAAATACCGTCGAACATTTGCATTTCAAAACTGCGATAGGCCATTCAAAAAGCCTTTAAAACAACTTCCAACTATATCAACTCAAATTCAATTCTAAGGCGTACAACCCTGTGCCCGAACTACGTCGACTCTGATTCTCCATAAGGAGATACGTAGGCACTTGGATAACCAAGGCGAGTCCCCCTCCTTAAAATCTCATTTTTTTCCCCTATTCAATTCTTTAGCTATTAACCTTAACTTTTAGCCATAAGCCTTAACCTTGGATACAAACCTTAGGAAAGGGTTGAGGGTGCCTAACACCTTCCCTCGACCTGATTATAATAACTTACCTCGAATCTCTAAACTGCGTATGGTTTCCTATTCTCCCTTCAGAATAGGTGGCGACTCTAAACCTTTATTTTTAGGGCAGGTTGCTACAGCTGGCGACTCTGCTGGAGATACACTTAATGGTGAATTATTAGACTCCTATAGGTTTTGGCAGGGTTTAGGTTTTTGGCAAACGGTGTAGGTTTTTGGCGAAATTTTTAGGGTTGGCTAATTCGCCATTTTAGGGTTTATGGTTTTAATATAAACATTTAAATTATATTTATTTATTTATTTATTTACAACTTCCATTTACAGTAATTATAACAATTTAAATGAATATTCGTTTACTTTAATATTTGTTGCTGTACTGCAATTTTGGAGCTACAAATGGCAGGATTTGGGGATCAGATTCTTATAAATATTTAAATTTAATTTAATTTAATTATTTATTTACGGTTTTTATTTACAGTAAATATTTATAGTAATTTAAATAAATGTTTATTTAAATGATTACTTGTTTTACTGTAAATTTTGGGGATATATAAGTTGTTGTCAAACCTAAGCGTGGGAATTATAATTAAGACCAGAGGGGAACTACATCGCCTACGAGTCTTGTTATAATTCCACTCAGAGTGGGTTAAATATTCGGAAAGGTCTGATACGAGGCTCGACCTTGTTGAGGGATGGACTGGGTATTTAGCTGATCTCTCTAGGAACCAACCCCTAAAATTCGAACCTCATGGACCAATGAGTTGTTCCAAAATCCAAAGAGACAAAAAGTCTCGGCGGCTACGAACGACCCCATGAGACCTTCTAGAACATACCAATGGGAAGGGTAGGCACCCTAAGCCGTTACGTCGAACTTATGAGCCTTTAAGTAGGAGTTTTTTTTTATACGATAAAAACCCTCACATTTATCCCAGGGGCGGCTAGTGTTCAGTTAACCTGATCAAGCATTCGAAACTCATCAGGAGTACGCATCCAAGGACATAACAATGGTTATCCTTCAAAATATTGAGGAAAGTCAAATCCATAACGATTATCCCTCACCTCAGAAGGTCGAGACATCAAATTTATCCCTCACATTAGGAGGTCGAGACCAACATCAAAACCGCTATGGTTTATCCCTCACATCAGGAGGTCAAAATATGACGATACCACAATGGTAATTCTTCATCAATCAATGACTCAAGCAGTCACTATGCACTTCCAACAAATCAGAGATTCATGATCACACGACTTGTTCAAAAGAAAAGAATGAATCAAAAAGAAGAGAAAACAAGGATTACAAAATAAGAATCCTCATCAAAAGAACAAAGTCGTGTGATCAGACACCAAAAACGAAAGGTAAAGTGACTGCCATGTCCGAACGCCTCATTGGCTCCTCAATAATCTCAAACTCCTCTTGAAATATGAACGCTCGTGTCAAGTTAACTGAACTTAGGACTGGAGAACATCATGAAGGGGGTGGGCACCAAATAATTTTGAGCCTAAAAATCCTTTTTTCTAAAACCGTGAACCTGGCCACGTTACAACCCTTAAAAGTCCTAATTTGTTGCACCCCAAAATTTCCCCACTTATTTATTCCCCAATTGGCTTTCATGTCACATTCGTATGCATACCTCACGTAGGTCATCCACTCAATACATTCATTCATATCATTGTTACTGTTCAAGAAAATTGATAAAAAAGAGCTTCTATGTGGGAGATATCTTGGTTCAAAAGAGAAGGTTTGGAGTATAATTATATGGCCTCGTTTTCATTGGAGTTCTTCTAAAATCAGGTTTTGTTTCTCTCCAAGTCAAAGCTCCGGTTAAAAGATACAAATCTCAGATTCATCAGGGCTTTCAAATTAGGGTTTTGACCAAAGTCAACCCTGTTGACTTTTTGGTCAAGATTTAATTAGGAAATAATTTTGAGCACGAAGTATGGTGGCCTTGAAGAAATGTTCATTGAAGCTTCTTGGGTTGAAAGAGGATTGAGAATCAGATCAGAAACGGATTAACCGGGAAATTCATCTGGAATCGGAAAAATCGGGAAAAGTTGACTTTTTGGTCAAAAACCAAGTCAACTGTCAAATATTGACTCATGGTGGAAAATCGGTCAAAGGAAAGTCAAAGGATGATTAAAACCAAGAAAATAATCAAAGTTGCCATTTTTGGAAGGTTAGTTGAAACTTGAAATTGCTAAAAATAGAAAATTCCATACTTAGTAAAATCGAGTTTCTAAGAAGGGATGAGCAGCCAACTTCATGCAAATATTACACGTGGTTTTATGCATAATTTCAAGACAAGGTCAACATAAAAATTGTTCATCTCATGGCACACTACAACTTTGTAGTTAAAAGTTTTTGCATTACCTAACACCAAAATTGCTCTATGTCATGAACTCCTTAAGTTGATACCAAGAGGGAATTGTTTGAAGGTCCATAGCTAGAGATATAGGTATTCAAAGTGGGGTTCCGGGGTTGTATTCATATGAGGTATTGAAGAGTTCCACATCTAGCCATGCAAGATGCTGCACGTGAAAAGCAAAAGAAAAGTTACTACAAATGTATGACCCTTGTTCACTAAGCATAAGAGAAGTCCCACTACAACCATACACACCATGAGCCAAATCACCTCACTCTATATAAAGCCACACCTCACACAACACACTCTCACGCTTTCATTCTCCCACTTTTCCTTTTCAGTTTCACTCTCATCACCCTCTTCCCTCTCTCACCGTAACCAACCCTCATCAACCACCCCTAACAACCCTAAAGCAACAAACTCCGGCCACCACAACAAACTCCGGCCGCCGTAACAAACTCTTCCACCATCAATCTTCATCCTCTACTCACTATTCCATCATCATCATCATCGTCATCTTCACTTCCCTAGGCATAACGTGTTCATTCATCATAATCGCTGCGAGTTCTTGAAGAAGCAAATATGAGCATCTAGTTCTAAGATATGAGTTTATTTCTCGGCACAAATGAACAAGATTTGAAGTGGAGCGTCTAAAAGCTAAGGAACAGAAAGCAGCTCGTAGAGTTCTTCCCCTTGCTTCAACATTCGTTCAGGTACGTTGCCAAATCCCTCTCAGCATAATAGATAGCGTGCCGCAGGTTCATATGCATTTGTATTCAATCTTTGGATTCTTGAGATTCGTTTTCAGTTTGTGTGAAGTGATGTTTGTGCGAGCGTTTAAATTATGTATATGAGCTCTTTATAGCATGAGGATTGATCTAGTACCATTAGCTTGCGTTCTCGGTGAATTTTTAGAAGTTAGGGTTTAGTTATGTGGCTCGGTTTGAACGTTAGAGAAGGTTTTAGGGAAAACTAAGCTCATTTTCGAACTCAGCACCGGATTCCAAGCCAGGTAGTGGTCATCGCTTTGATTTCTGGGCGTTTTAGTCGAGCTCCGATGGTGGAGCAACCGGAGAAGACGACCGGAGTTGGCATCCCCGGCGTCTGTTACATTTCACGGGTTACAATCCGATTGCATAGGTGGCGCCCTCTTATTGGTTGCTTTTCCAAACTTTTTGCTATTCTTGTTTTACTACAATCATTGAGCTATGAGGTGTTGAATTCTGATTGGCCCTGGCTAATTGTTTTGTCTTTATGTGACTTAAAATGGTTTGAACCAATTGATATCACGTTACTATGTCATTTTGCTATGTGGATCTTGTGTCAAAATAATTGTGCATGCTGAATAAGAATAATAATAGAACAAGGTGATACAAGTTGGGCCTAGCGTTTTCTGGTTCACACCCCCATACTATAAGGCCCATGTTTTGTTGCTTCTTAGTCTAGTTCATTTTGAATGTTACTGCTGCACCCCTGCCAGTTTTCTTTTTTTAGTATACAAATTGTTTTCTTTTTATTTTTCCTTGTTAATTCGATTTTTTTGCCTAAATAAAAATGATAAAAATTATTTTCTAACCAATTAGATTTTTAACAATCCATAGATTTCATTTTTGATTTTTAATTGATTTTAATGGTTGATTGGTGCATAATAATAAAAATAAATAGTTTTTTCCTAATTTTAATTTTTGGAATTAGTTTTGAAATGAATAAAAAAATTTGCTTGTGAATACTTTTGTTTTAGATTTTAATCTTTGATTTCTAATTAGACTTTATTTTCTTTTAATTGATATTATTTGTGTGTTTTTTAGACTTGCTTAGCATAGTTTGGACTTAGAATTTTCCCTTCAAACAATAACTCTAGGCATAGAAATTAGGTTAGTCTCCCTTTTTCTCATTCTTTTTCTTTTTACAACATTAAAACACTTAATAAATAGTTAAATAAAATCCCTCTAAAAAATACAAAGAAAACACTTAAAAAACATTAATAAAAAAGTGAAAATCATTAAATAGGGGATAGAAGCTTGAATCTCCCTTGCTTAAGGGAATCATTCGAGTGCTTGGATCTCCCTTGCTTAAGGGAACCATCCGAGCGTAAGTTCCCAATTTCTAAAAAACACAAACCAAAGAGTAACTCGAGTTTCCCTTGCTTAAGGGATTCCCTCGAAACGCTCAAACTCTCTTCTGTCTCTCGCCCTCGTGGCATTCTTAAGAACATGTTGAATCCATTCCATAATTAGGCGTGTAAGTCTCCAAAGGTCGAGTATCGTGGAGTGCGAATTTAACCTCTGTTCACCTAAAAAACACCAAAACATAGAAAATCTTGAGCCGAACTACGGCGCTCTGATTCCTTGTAAGGGATACGTAGGCATTGGGTCGCGGGGCCTAAGCGAGCATACTTGTAAATAATTCCTTCTTTTCCCCGTATTTCTTTTGCATTCATTCGCATTTAGGTTTAGACATAGATACACCCTCTAGATAGAAACAAACATAGGTGGATACCATCGAGTACGATGGGCGTGAGGGGTGCTAACACCTTCCCCTTGCGTAACCGACTCCCGTGCCCTGTTCTCTGGTCGAAAGACCTTGTTCTTATTCTGAGTTAGGTTATCTGTTATTCCTTTCCCTTGATGGGAGAAATATATTAGTGGCGACTCTGATTCCATTTTTTGCGATAGCGACAGCTGGCGACTCTGCTGGGGATGTTGATAGACCTGCGCTGGTCCATTCTTAGCGAGTCGATCCTAGCCTTTGTTTGTTTCTTTTATTGGGTGTTTTCTTGTTTGTTTGTTTACATCTTGTATATATGTTTGCATATCATGTTTATTTCCGCTTGCATATCATGCATCTAGACTATATTATGGGTCCCCGTGGGGGCCACATATTTTTCTGCTTTGTTTTGCAGGTGGGGGGGTTTCTGTGAGGTAAAAGGCCCACTACCCAGGCCAGTGACACATAGGATTAGCGTGGATGCCCATGTTGACTCCCGTAGCGCTTGCTATGATCGAGCTCGACATGGGGTACCACAACTGGGCGAGGTTCTTTCATGGAACACTGTGTCTGGCACGCTTGTTGCCTCAAACACTTTGTACCCCATGGGAACTGTAGACCCTAGTGACCATTAGGGACCACCTGTCCGTGTCTAGAATTCATACCTGTGAGTTTGGGGAGGGACAGGATACTAGCCTTCATCACACCCGGATTTCCATATTGCAATCTGAAGCCGAAATTTTGAACCTATTGTATTCAGTGCTACCCAGATATCCAGAGTTGCGAGGGACATTCAGTCTCTCACCGCATCACACACATGACACATCACGCTATTGCATCCACCTCACTTCATTCTTGGAGAATCCTAAAGTCTATTCCCGATAAAAATATATACGATCTTTTACCTCAAAAAAAATGAAAAAAAAAAGAAGAAAAAAAATAGCAATAAAAGAGAAAAAGTGATGAAAAGACTTTAGGATTCTTCCAATGAAATGCATTCCACCATATCATTTAACATGCATGTTCATTTATTTTCAGGAACTTTTGGCTTTGTCTCCGACCAACACATGGCTCCACCAATGAAGACTGGTAGACGCAACCTCTCCTATACATTCCCGAATCCGAATCTGGATTCTCTTGAGTGTTTAGCAAAGAAGATCACGCCAGATGAGTCAACCAAGTTCTGAGAAAAATATGGGTATATTCTGAGCCTTCTCAAGATGCCATTCACCAAGTACGAGCAAGAAGGAGTTCATACCCTGCTTCAGTTCTACAATCCTTCTCTTCGCTGTTTCACGTTCCTGACTATCTCTTGGTTCCTACATTAGAGGAGTATTCTCTTTTCCTCGGTGTTCCGGTCAAAAAAGAAGAAGTTCCGTACTATGGCACCATGGAGGCCCCTACGTCCATTGAAATTTCTAAGGCTCTTTATTTGAGCAAGTCGGTCGTGGAAGCAAACCTCTCCAAAAAGGGGGGATGTCTTGGTTTTCGTATGGAGTTTTTGGTTCAAAAGGCTTGTGATGCTGTTGAGGGAAAAGAATGGGACACATTTAGGGCTATCCTGGCTCTAAGTATCTATGTATCATGATGTTCTCAAATGTGGCTAACTTTGTTGACATGATTGCAATTCATATATTCATTCTTCAAAACCCGGTTCCTACGCTTTTGGGAGATGTTTATCACTCCATTCATCACAAGAATAGTCAAAAGGGAGGTTTCGTTAGATGTTGTGCTCCATTGTCAATTGGTAGCAGGAATTGCTATGAATATGTACTTAACCCCTAGGTACATGGTTCGATTCCTGCGGGAGGCAAAAACAATATTTCCTGGGCAGCCGACAAGCGGACCTAGGAGGGATTATTGATTAAGACGGTAACATGCTCGGTTGGCCGACACGGTTGATGCGTGCAGCGGATATCGGGGTGTTACATTAATTAATGTAACACCCCGATATCCGCTGCACGCATCAACCGTGTCGGCCAACCGAGCATGTTACCGGCTTAATCAATAATCCCCCTAGGTCCGCTTATCGGCTGCCCAGGAAATATTGTTTTTGCCTCCCGCAGGAATCGAACCATGTACCTAGGGGTTAAGTACGTATTCATAGCAATTCCTGCTACCACTTGAGCTAGCAGCTCAATTGGTAGCAGGAATTGCTATGAATACGTACTTAACCCCTAGGTACATGGTTCGATTCCTGCGGGAGGCAAAACCAATATTTCCTGGGCAGCCGATAAGCGGACCTAGGGGGGATTATTGATTAAGCCGGTAACATGCTCGGTTGGCCGACACGGTTGATGCGTGCAGCGGATATCGGGGTGTTACACACACATCTAAATGGGCTGAGAGGATTATGGGGCTGAGAGCCAAAGATATCGTCTGGTACAATAGAGCTTTAGATGACATGGAGGTCATTATGAGTTGCAGAAAGTTCAATAATGTACCTCTCATGGGTCTTAGAGGTGGAATCAATTATAATCCCATCTTGGCTAGGAGAACATATGGATACGCTTTTGTAAGTCCTCCTGAGCAAACAGAGATTACTGAGACTATTTTCTATCATTCAGCCACTGACAATGGGAAAATGGCAGAAGCGGTGCAAGCTTGGAAGAGTATTTGTTGGCGAGATAAGAAACATTTTGGCCAGAGAGATTGTGCTACTTACGAGGATTATACTAAGTGGGTCAAATCTGTGGCTGATACTCAAGGGATGCCTTTCCCTCCTAAAGATCCTTTGTATCCCCTTGCTGGTGAACAACCCAACATTGTTTCCATGTCTCGTTATAATGAAACGGTGGAGCAGAACAGAAAGTTAACCAAACAGGTAGAAACAGTGCTCGTTAATATGAATACCGCTCGACAAGAGAAGCTCTCTGCACTCCATAAGTTGAAATTAAGAGAAATAAAGCTCGAATAATTGTATGCTAGAGGGAGCACTTCTCAAAAGAGGCCAAGAATGACTATAGGCTCTAAATCTATCGAAACCCAAGAAAAGAAGATGAAAGAGCATTACGAGGCTCAGTTGGCAGAGTTGACTGAAAGACTCCAGATTCAGACTGAAGAAGCCAATTCAGAAAAGGCTCGTCGTAAGAAAGCAGACAAACTCCTGTTGGAACGCCAAGGAAAGATAGAGAAATGTTATGAAGAGATCCGAAAGCTGACAAGTCAGGTAAGAGAAAAGGATCAGAGTAATGCCCAAGTTCAAGAAGAAGCTAGGTATTGGGAGTTGAAGCACCGCCACGTGGAAACGATGCACTTCAGAAAAGACCTTCTGATTCAAGAGATCATTAAGAGGCCAACCCGTGATGATACCAAAAAGCTTTTCAATGAAAAGAAGGCCTGGAGCGATAAGAACATTGGAGAAAGCCCTCTCCGTCATGTGGACATGGAGGATCCCGCTTAGTGATGGCTTTGTTATTTGAATCACCACCAGACTTGTTGGATGTGGTTCCTGGTTCCATTTTTTTTGTTGTTGGCTCATGAGAGCGAATTAATTTGTGATTCTGATTATGTCAAGAACTTGGTTACAAATCTAATGGAGTTTTCCTATTCATCTTGGTTATGTTTCAGTCTCTTCTATTATTTTGTGTTGTTGGTTTGAGACAAAGCTAAAGTTTCCTAAAAATAAAAAAACATGACATATCCATGCACACATGCACACATGCATTTCATACATTCATATATATGACAGGTGCACCAAATGGTATTCTTGTTTGATTGACCAGGTTTTCTCTTTCAGCAATTGCACCTCCACCTACACATCGCTACTACACAAGGGCTAATCATTCACTGCAAATGGATCAGTTAAGGGACGATCTTATCCAGATGAGAACTCAGGTTACTGCTCAGATGGCTCAGTTCATGGAAGTCATGCAAAGCATGGCTGATCGCCAAGAAGAGCTCAGAATCAGGATGGACACAGTTGCTCAGGTTGTTGCGGACCCCCCGCAAAGAAATTCTGCTGATATTCGTGTCAATGGTGAACCTGTGAGCGGAGGACCTGGTGTAATTCCTCCTGCTGCTAATCAAGGTAATCCCCGTGGGCCTCCCCAGCCTTCTCCTGAAGGACAAACCACACAACAAATCAGAAGGGCTGCTGCTATCCCCGTGTTGGAAGAGGACCAACACGAGGACTTGTTTCCTGAAAGTAAATGGGGATTTCCACATGATGCTGGAAGGATGTTTAGAGGTCTGGAAGAAAGGATGAGGGCAATGGAAGGCCAAGGACTTGGTATGGATATCAGTGATTTGGGTTTGGTTCCTGGCGTCCGTGTGCCACCGAAACTCAAAGTACCTGATTTTGAGAAATACAAGGGGAATACTTGTCCTAAGACACATGTCCGAGCTTACTATCGCAAAATGCATGTATACTCTGAGGACGAAGGACTGTTGATGCACTTCTTCCAAGATAGCCTTATTGGGGCATCCTTGGAGTGGTACATGAGGTTGGAAAGAGCTCACATCCGAAGTTGGAGAGATCTGGTTGAGGCCTTCGTGAAGCAATATCAGTATAATATTGACATGGCACTGAATCGCACTCAGTTACAAAATCTAGCCCAGAAAGCTAATGAGTCCTTCAAAGAATATGCGCAGAAATGGCGCGAGTTGGCGGCTAGAGTCCAACCACCCATGCTGGAAAGAGAAATGATGGATATGTTCACCAATACTCTGGAGGGCCAATACTACTCTTCCTGCTCTGCATCCTCGAGTTTCGCCGAGTTGGTTATGATTGGTGAACGAATTGAAAGTGGAATTAAGGCTGGTAGAATACAGAATCCAAGTGCTGCTAGTTCCTCCTCTAGGGCAGGAGGGAAGAAACCATATAACGGATTTGCTAAGAAAAGAGATGGTGAAACAAGTGCTGCTTACTATGGTAAAGGCAAAGGCCATGCTTATCAACAAGTATCCGCTGTGACCATACCGAATGCTCCTCTTCAACAACAACAACAACAGCAGAGGTATCCTCCGCATCAGTATCAGCAAAAGCCGAGAGCGCCAAGAAATTTTGATCCCATACCCATTACATATGCACAACTACTTGCTCATCTTTTACATCTTGAGTTGGTGCAACTTCGTACCATGGGCCCTCCACCTGCTAAGCTCCCTCCTAACTATGATGCTAATGCTCACTGTGCGTTTCATTCTGGGGCTGCTGGTCATGATATTAAACATTGCATAGGATTCATGCATAAAGTACAAGATCTGATTGATTCAAAGGCTATTGAGTTCACCCCTACTCAAGGACCTAACGTTGTACAGAACCCTATGCCTCCCCATGGAACTCATGCTGCAAATGCCATCGAGGTTGTCGAAGACGCTCACTTGGTCAAGGATGTGACCGAATTGGGCTCTCTGTTACCATTGTTGAAGATAGAATTATTGAGGATGGGTCTATACTCTGGTTGTGGAGAATTATGTACTGATTGCACGGCCATTTCCTCAGTCTGTGACAAGGTAAAAAGTGGGATTCAACAGTTGATAGATAATGGGTATCTACAGTTTGAGCATGTGCGACATCCTGAATTAGTCAAGAATGAAGTCAATGTGGTATCCATCCCGTATACTCCTGCTAAGATTCCAGTTCCTACCAGAGCGCCGCCTTTGGTCATTACGTTGCCTGGTCCCGTCCCATATACTAGTGAAAAAGCAATCCAATGGAATTATGGCTGAGAAGTTTTCTACCAAGGGGCCAAGTATGAGATTAAAATGCCGGTTGAGAAAGAAGATGTGGATAATGTTGTTGGCATTGGGAGAATGACAAGAAGTGGTCGTATTTTCAATCCTCCCCAGAATACTCGCGATGACAATGCAGAAGCTCTAGCTCAAGCAAAAGGGAAAAGAGTGGTAGAAGATACAGTGGATCAGGGGCAAAGCTCTAACTCTGAAGACACTGTGGCCAAAGAGATGGAAGAGTTCCTCAAGAACATCAAGAAAAGTGAGTATAAAGTGGTTGACCAACTGAATCAAGCTCAATCAAAGATTTCGATCTTGCAGTTGCTCTTGTGTTCGGAAACACATCGAAATGCTTTGCTAAGACTCTTAAGTACTGCTTTCGTCCCTCCAGAGATCTCAGTGAATCAACTTGAAGGGGTGGTGTCAAACATTAATGCTGGTAATGGATTGGGGTTCACTGATGCTGATCTGCCTCCTGAAGGTAGAAACCACAATAGAGCTTTACATATATCGGTGGAGTGTAAAGGGACTATGTTATCACGCGTTCTCGTGGATAATGGATCTTCTTTGAATGTATTACCGAAGTCGTCTTTGATGAGGCTAGATTATTCTGGTGTTCAGATAAGGTCGAGTGAATTGACGGTGAGAGCCTTTGATGGATCAAAGAGATCAGTATTTGGGGAGGTTGACTTGCTGATAATGATAGGTCCTCAGCTCTTCACTATTACTTTCATTGTGATGGATATCCACCCGTCTTACAGTTGTCTCCTGGGACGTCCATGGATCCATGCTGCTGGGGCCGTGACTTCCACATTGCATCAGAAACTCAAATTCGCAACTCAAGGAAAGATAGTCACAATATGTGGGGAGGAAGAACACGTGGTAAGCCATCTTGCGTCCTTCAGGTATATTGATGTGGAAGGAGAGGTCCACGAGACGCCTTGCCAAGCCTTTGAGGCTGTCCAGACCATCAAGATCCCTTATGTTGAAAATAAGAAGTTGGAGGCTCCCATGTCTTCACTAAAGGAAGCTAAAGCTGTGGTTGAATCTGGTCATCCTGAAGGATGGGGCCGAGTCTTGGATTTACCGATCAAGCTGGATAAATGTGGGATTGGTTATCAAGTGGGTCAGAGTTCATCAAATGAGGTCCCCAAGAAGTCTGGAACCTTCGTTCCGATCAAGTTCTCTAGTGTTGGCATCGTCAAAGATCATGTCTGTGCTGCTGATGACGATATGGATAGCGATTATGACATTGAAGAATGGATCAAGCCGCGTGTCCCAGGACAGAAGCTTCTCAACTGGTCGTCCGAGGACATCATCTCAATTGCTTTTGATCAAGAGTAATACTGTTTGTTTTTGTTTATCATACAATAATTCCTGTGTTCTGCCCAAGACACAGTGAACACATGTAGGGCATCATTTGTTGTTTTTCAATGTTAAAATCATTAATAAATGGACGTTTTTGCATTCAAATATTTTGTTCCCTGTCTTTCCTTTTTTACTTTTACATTTGTTATAAATAAATAAAAAAAATGACAACGTTGCTTAGTCATCATCATCCCTCCATTCTAAAATAAAGCATAAATCATAATCCATGCAGATCCACTTCTCCTCCGGATTCTGTTGACAACGATCTTGCTATGCCTCGTTATGACTTCGACAATCCTATCTATACCGCTGAAGAAGGGGGTGAAGAAGATTGTGAACTCCCTGATGAGTTGGCCAGATTGTTGAAACAAGAAGAGAAAGTGATCGAGCCACATCAAGAGCCTATTGAGACGGTAAATCTTGGCACCGAAGAGATAAGAAGGGAGGTTAAAATAGGGGCTTCTTTGAATGAGGATGTGAAAGAAAAGTTGATTGGAATGTTGAAAGAGTATTCTGATATCTTCGCTTGGTCTTACGAAGATATGCCTGGATTAGATACTAATATTGTTGTGCACAGGTTACCTCTTAAAGAAAATTCTCTGCCTGTCAAACAGAAACTCAGAAGAACACGTCCCGACATGTCCAAGAAGATCCAGGAAGAGGTTCAGAAGCAGTTTGATGCAGGTTTTCTTGCTGTAACAGTTTATCCACCATGGGTCGCCAATATTGTACCTGTACCTAAGAAAGATGGGAAGGTACGAATGTGTGTCGACTATCGAGATCTGAATAGGGCGAGTCCGAAGGATGATTTCCCGCTTCCTCACATCGATGTATTGGTAGATAATACTGCTCAGTTATCGGTTTTCTCCTTCATGGACGGTTTTTCTGGTTACAATCAAATAAAGATGGCGCCCGAGGACATGGAAAAGACAACATTCATTACGCCGTGGGGCACCTTTTGTTACAAGGTCATGCCATTTGGGTTGAAGAATGCTGGGGCAACCTATCAAAGAGCTTTGGTGACTTTATTTCACGACATGATTCATAAGGAGATTGAGGTCTATGTGGACGACATGATTGCAAAGTCCCATACTGAGGAGGAGCACCTTGTCCACCTGAAGAAATTGTTTGAAAGGTTAAGAAAGTTCAGGTTAAGGTTGAATCCCAATAAATGTACCTTCGGAGTGAGATCAGGAAAGTTGCTTGGTTTCATCATAAGTGAAAAGGGTATTGAGGTCGATCCCGCCAAGGTAAAAGCTATACAAGAGATGCCTGAGCCGAGGACTGAGAAGCAGGTTCGTGGGTTCCTGGGAAGGTTGAATTATATTGCAAGGTTCATCTCACACCTTACCGCCACGTGTGAACCTATCTTCAAGTTATTGAGAAAGAATCAAGCAATAAAGTGGGATGACAATTGTCAAAAGGCATTTGATAAGGTTAAAGAGTATTTGCAAGAGCCTCCAATCCTCATGCCTCCAGTGGAAGGTAGGCCGTTGATTATGTACTTGACGGTCCTCGAGAATTCGATGGGGTGCGTGCTGGGTCAGCATGACGAGTCCGGTCAAAAAGAGCACGCAATTTATTACCTTATCAAAAAGTTTACCGATTGTGAATCAAGATACTCACTACTCGAGAAAACTTGCTGTGCTTTGGCATGGGCTACTCGCCGACTGAGACAATATATGTTGACTCACACTACTTTGTTGATTTCAAAGATGGATCCGATCAAATATATATTTGAGAGACCAGCATTGACAGGAAGGATTGCCCGTTGGCAAATGATCTTGACAGAATATGACATACAATACACTACTCAGAAGGCCGTTAAAAGCAGTGTGATTGCTGATTATCTTGCGCATCAACCTGTTGACAATTACCAGTCTATGTACTTTGAGTTTCCTGATGAGGATATAATGTGTGTGGCAGAGACTTCCAAGAGTCAAGATCAAGAGGAAGGACCTGAACCAGGGGCACGATGGACGCTCGTGTTCGATGGTGCCTCTAATGCATTGGGTAATGGTATCGGGGCTGTGCTTACTTCTCCGACAGGTTTTCATATTCCATTCACGGCCAGGATTTGTTTTGATTGTACTAATAATGTGGCTGAATACGAGGCTTGCATATATGGTATTGAGGCTGCCATTGATTTGAGGATTAAAAATCTCGCAGTGTATGGAGATTCTGCCTTGGTGATTAGTCAGATCAACGGAGACTGGGAAACACGCCACCCCAATTTGGTTCCCTATAGAGAACATGTTGTGAAATTGGCTCAATACTTCGATGAGATCACCTTTGATCACATCCCTCGAGAGGAAAATCATTTGGCGGATGCCTTGGCCACTTTAGCATCCATGTTCAAAGTCAAATGGGACAATGAAGCGCCTTCAATTGTGATCAAAAGGTTAGATGAGCCTGCATTATGTGGCGTTGTTGATAATGTGCCTGATGAGAAACCATGGTTTTATGACATTAAGAAATTTCTGGAGAACCAAGAGTATCCTGAGGGTGCTTCCCTTACGGATAGGAAAACTCTGAAGAGACTATCTGCCAAGTTCTTCCTTGCTGGAGGAGTGTTGTACAAGAGGAATTTTGATTCTGTGTTGCTCAGATGCGTGGATAGACACGAAGCAGCAAAGATCATGCAAGAGGTGCATGAAGGATCCTTTGGTACACATGCAAGTGGACACACCATGGCTAGAAAAATATTGAGAGCAGGTTATTATTGGTCGACCTTGGAGCATGATTATTTCAACCATGTGGTGGTATGTTACAAATGTCAAGTGTATGCAGATAGGGTTCATGTACCTCCGGTTCCTCTGAATGTGTTGACATCTCCTTGGCCGTTTTCTATGTGGGGCATCGATATGATCGGAGAAATTAAGCCCACCGCCTCTAATGGATATCGTTTCATCCTCGTTGCTATTGACTACTTCACCAAGTGGGTTGAAGCTGCTTCTTATGCAAATGTCTCCAAACAAGTAGTGACTCGCTTCATCAAGCACAATATAATCTGTCGTTATGGGGTTCCTGAGAAAATTATCACTGATAATGGATCCAACCTCAATAACAAGATGATGAAGGAATTATGCGAGAACTTCAAGATTACACATCATAATTCCTCCCCGTACAGGTCAAAGATGAATGGCGCGGTTGAAGCGGCCAATAAGAATATCAAGAAGATTGTGCAAAAGATGGTGGTCACTTACAAGGACTGGCATGAGATGTTGCCTTTTGCTTTACATGGTTATCGTACCTCGGTGCGTGCTTCCACAGGGGCAACTCCCTTCTCATTAGTATATGGCATGGAAGCGATCCTTCCGGTTGAGGTTGAGATTCCTTCATTAAGGGTATTGACAGATGTGAAGCTCAGTGAAGCTGATTGGGTTCAGACCAGATTTGATCAACTGAACCTCATTGATGAAAAGAGACTAGCGGCCATATGCCATGGGCAAGCCTATCAAAAGAAGATGAAGAAAGCCTTCGACAAGAAGATTCGTCCTCGACACTTTCAGGTTGGTGACCTTGTGCTCAAGAAGATCCTGCCTATTCACAATGATCCTAGGGGAAAGTGGACTCCGAATTACGAAGGGCCTTATGTCGTAAAGAAAGTCTCCTCAGGTGGCGCCATGATCCTCTCAACTATGGATGGTGAAGACTTCCCACTTCCCGTGAATGCCGACGCAGTTAAAAAATACTTCGCATAAACCTGGTCAAAAAATAAAATAAAAGAAAAGGAGAAGATCAGGCAAAAGAATGAAAAAGTAATAAAGTACACCCGCTAAGTTGAAAACCCGAAAGGGAGACTTAGGCAAAAATGGGGTCCTGGTGGATTGAAAACCCGAAAGGGCGGTCCAGGCAAAAGAAGGACAAAAAGCGAATGACTGCGTCGTGCATTGGATCCTTGAGCATAGCTAGTCACCACAATTGAAGGACTCAGAAGGGTAAAAGATCAATTCATTCATCCATTTCGGAAAGCAAAGCAGAAGGAATATTGAAGATCTGCAAGGCATAGCAAGATTGGAACCCAATGGAATCTTTTCTTACGTTGCCATGTTTGTAAATGTTGTTTGTTTTCCTTTTTGGTGGCCACCTCCTTAAGGGGGCCACTTCCTGACGTACACGCCTATGTTAGGCAATTTTTTTCATTAATAAAAAGATATTTCATTCAAAAAATTCCAACATCGTTTTATTTTTACCGTTTTGTTTACAAAAACATCCAATTATTTTGGTAAGCATTACATTTCTAACATCGAAGTCCTACAAAAAGAACATGATCTAAAACAGATAGAATTGCTTAAAGATTTTGAGTACTTGGGATGATGGACGAGGTATAGCCATCATACCTGGGGCATACTTGTTTGACTTGTTTTGCAGGAATCTCCTATCATTCAGCACAGTCAGATGCCAGTACCTACGCTTCAAGAGGTGTCAACCGGACATCTCTTTCGAGATGGAACCCAAAAGTCTTCTTTCCTATAAATACCAGAGTTTATTTCTCTGGGGAGCTCTCATCCAGGGTCCAAATGCTCCGCAGTGTTGATTAGATTCCCTTATTCTTCGACAAAGATGTAGAAGTTCAAAAGGGGAGGTGCAATCTTCAAGTTTCCAAACATGGTGACGGTAATGTCTCTCAAAAGTGCCATCGTGTATCCTTCCTCACAAGTCTTCTGGCGCAAGTTTCCCCCCTGCAGAAGTTACATATTGGGGTTAGTCAAGAAACCATCTGGTGTGGCCGGGTAAAGTCAGAACGAAGAATCCCCCCACAGAGTGTTTTGGACAGAAGGCTCTCTCCGATGTTCATTTATCCTCTCTTGCATATAGTAATCATTGCATTCATACTGCATCTACAAAAACGCGTAGCATTTCCATGAATATGGAGCATTACGCCATGGAAAAATCAAACATGCATCAATGCATAAGCCAGGTTTGTATGTGCTCCCAAAGGCACAAGGTAATATATCCCCAGAAAAAGTCTCACTTTCTCCCTCCAAGTGTGGATTGGATACAAAGTCTTCCTTCGTCAAGATCATTGTCTCTTTGGTTATTTCCCTTTTGTTGAGTTCAATCGTTTGGATAACCCATACTTTGTGTGTGGCAATTCGAATGATTGTCACTCTTGTAGAATTACACCCCGCCTTTTGGCCTGAGGGAACCATGTAGCTCTTATGTTCCGTAAGTAACAATACCTCTTTCAAAGTCCAGTGTTTATTGGCATCATCTAAAAGAGTCTGGTCGTCACCAGTCCTCTCTTTGCGTTCACTTTTTGTGAGTCCCCTTTACTGCCTTTTGCATAAGGGATATCTCTTGCTTCTTGCAAGTTTGCCTTAGTTATTTTCCCGTATGCTGCCTGCAGATTAGAGTGCGAATGAGGGTGGGCATTCAACCCATCTCATTTTTCAATTATTTGGGTAATCATACTTGGTGTGTGGTGACTCGAATGAATGCCACTCTTGAAGAGTACACCCCGCCTTTTGGCCTGAGGGACCCATGTAACTTTTATGCTTCGCAAGCATCATCACCTCCTCGAAGGTTCAGTGGTTACTGTCATCCGCGTGTCGAGTCTAGTCGTTACTAGTCTTGTTTTGGTTATTTTCCCGCATGTTGCGTGCATAATAGAGTGCGAATGAGGGTGGGCATTCAACCCATCTCATTTTTCAATCATTTGAAATCCATACTATGTGTGTGGCAATTCGAGTGATTGCCACCCTTGAAGGGTTACACCCCGCCTGTTGGCCTGTGGGATTCATGTAATTCTTATGCTTCGCAAGCATCAATGCTTTTTGAAAGCCCAGTGTTTACTGATATCTCTTCAGTCAAGTCCAATGATTATTGGCATCTCTTTCCTTTAAAGTCCCATGGTTATAGGCATCCTTCTAAGTCTGGTTGTTACCAGTAAAAGTCCTGTTGTTACGGGCATCCTTTGATCAGTGCTAGTTGTTACTAGTCTGTTCCTTTAAAGTCCTGTGGTTACAGGCATCCTTTGGTTAGGTCTGATTGTTATTGGTCCTTTCCTTGAAAGTCTGGTTGTTACCAGCAAAAGTCCTGTTGTTATGGGCATCCTTTGATCAGTGCTAGTTGTTACTAGTCTGTTCCTTTAAAGTCCTATGGTTATAGGCATCCTTTGGTTAAGTCTGATTGTTATTGGTCCTTTCCTTGAAAGTCTGGTTGTTACCAGCAAAAGTCCTGTTGTTACGGGCATCTTTTGGTCAGTTCTAGTTGTTACTAGTCTGTTCCTTTAAAGTCCTGTTGTTACATGCATCCTTTGGCTAGGTCTGATTGTTATTGGTCCTTTCCTTCAAAGTCCGGTTGTTATCGGCAAAGGTCCAGTAGTTGACTGTCGTTTCTTGTTTGTGTCAAGCATTTAATTGTATCCCCTGTTTGGAATCAGTGGTAACTGGTATCCTTTCTCAAAATCACAGTTACAAATGTCTCTTCAGAGTTGTTACTCCAGAGCGCAAATTTTTGGGTTCTTTGGTATTCAATCCACTTACACCTCAAATGTCCATAACTTGTATCGTTCGTACATTCAGGTCCAAGCAGATTGAATAGGGGCAACTGTTGCACCCCAAAATTTGCCCACTTATTTATTCCCCAATTGGCTTTCATGTCACATTCGTATGCATACCTCACGTAGGTCATCCACTCAATACATTCATTCATATCATTGTTACTGTTCAAGAAAATTGATAAAAAAGAGCTTCTATGTGGGAGATATCTTGGTTCAAAAGAGAAGGTTTGGAGTATAATTATATGGCCTCGTTTTCATTAGAGTTCTTCTAAAATCAGGTTTTGTTTCTCTCCAAGTCAAAGCTCCGGTTAAAAGATACAAATCTCAGATTCATCAGGGCTTTCAAATTAGGGTTTTGACCAAAGTCAACCCTGTTGACTTTTTGGTCAAGATTTAATTAGGAAATAATTTTGAGCACGAAGTATGGTGGCCTTGAAGAAATGTTCATTGAAGCTTCTTGGGTTGAAAGAGGATTGAGAATCAGATCAGAAACGGATTAACCGGGAAATTCATCTGGAATCGGAAAAATCGGGAAAAGTTGACTTTTTGGTCAAAAACCAAGTCAACTGTCAAATATTGACTCATGGTGGAAAATCGGTCAAAGGAAAGTCAAAGGATGATTAAAACCAAGAAAATAATCAAAGTTGCCATTTTTGGAAGGTTAGTTGAAACTTGAAATTGCTAAAAATAGAAAATTCCATACTTAGTAAAATCGAGTTTCTAAGAAGGGATGAGCAGCCAACTTCATGAAAATATTACACGTGGTTTTATGCATAATTTCAAGACAAGGTCAACATAAAAATTGTTCATCTCATGGCACGCTACAACTTTGTAGTTAAAAGTTTTTGCATTTGAATCATGGTTGAAAAGATACAAAGGTACAAAGTTTGAAGGTTCCAAGTTATTCAAGTCATGATGCTGGGCAGAATTGCTGGGCATGCGCAGTCATTTAATCGAACATGTGGTGTGCCACCTTTGAAGCCAGTTTTAGAGAAGTATGAAGTTTCATAAAACACAAAATTGGTGTGTATCTCTTCTCCTCCATTCCCTCTATCCAATGAGACAAGAATTGGATCATTTGGACAAGTATTGATCAAGATAGAGAAACTTAAAGTCATGACCTTACCAAGACACATTTTGACCAAGACCTGGGCACAAATCCAAAGCACGCACGAGACATTTTGTCAAACACGTGGCAGGCATAATTCAAAGTTGATTTTAGGGAAGTGCAAACATTTTAAGGACTCCATACCAATGCTAAGTTACTCTACTCCATGAGGTCTACATAATGGGCTCAAAATCATCAACTCTGGATACATATTGAAGAAGATATTGATGCTCAAAGTCATGTCCTCGCAAAGTTCCATTTTGAACAAGGCACGGGCCAGTTTCCATGTCACACGCGCGCAGTGGTGTTCCTATGAGTTTCAAACCATCTTCACTCCATTTCTAAGCATTGATTCAAGAATTACTCAACACCAAAATTGCTCTATGCCATGAACTCCTTAAGTTGATACCAAGAGGGAATTGTTTGAAGGTCCATAGCTGGAGATATAGGTATTCAAAGTGGGGTTCCGGGGTTGTATTCATATGAGGTATTGAAGAGTTCCACATCTAGCCATGCAAGATGCTGCACGTGAAAAGCAAAAGAAAAGTTACTACAAATGTATGACCCTTGTTCACTAAGCATAAGAGAAGTCCCACTACAACCATACACACCATGAGCCAAATCACCTCACTCTATATAAAGCCACACCTCACACAACACACTCTCTGGCTTTCATTCTCCCACTTTTCCTTGTCAGTTTCACTCTCATCACCCTCTTCCCTCTCTCACCGTAACCAACCCTCATCAACCACCCCTAACCACCCTAAAGCAACAAACTCCGGCCACCACAACAAACTCCGGCCGCCGTAACAAACTCTTCCACCATCAATCTTCATCCTCTACTCACTATTCCATCATCATCATCATCGTCATCTTCACTTCCCTAGGCATAACGTGTTCATTCATCATCATCGCTGCGAGTTCTTGAAGAAGCAAATATGAGCATCTAGTTCTAAGATCTGAGTTTATTCCTCGGCACAAATGAACAAGATTTGAAGTGGAGCGTCGAAAAGCTAAGGAACAGAAAGCAGCTCGTAGAGTTCTTCCCCTTGCTTCAACAATCGTTCAGGTACGTTGCCAAATCCATCTCAGCATAATAGATAGCGTGCCGCAGGTTCATATGCATTTGTATTCAATCTTTGGATTCTTGAGATTCGTTTTCAGTTTGTGTGAAGTGATGTTTGTGCGAGCGTTTAAATTATGTATATGAGCTCTTTATAGCATGAGGATTGATCTAGTACCATTAGCTTGCGTTCTCGGTGAATTTTTAGAAGTTAGGGTTTAGTTATATGGCTCGGTTTGAACGTTAGAGAAGGTTTTAGGGAAAACTAAGCTCATTTTCGAACTCAGCACAAGATTCCGAGCCAGGTAGTGGTCATTGCTTTGATTTCTGGGCGTTTTAGTCGAGCTCCGATGGTGGAGCAACCAGAGAAGACGACCGGAGTTGGCATCTCCGGCGTCTGTTACATTTCACGGGTTACAATCCGATTGCATAGGTGGCGCCCTCTTATTGGTTGCTTTTCCAAACTTTTTGCTATTCTTGTTTTACTACAATCATTGAGCTATGAGGTGTTGAATTCTGATTGGCCCTGGCTAATTGTTTTGTCTTTATGTGACTTAAAATGGTTTGAACCAATTGATATCACGTTACTATGTCATTTTGCTATGTGGATCTTGTGTCAAAATAATTGTGCATGCTGAATAAGAATAATAATGGAACAAGGTGATACAAGTTGGGCCTAGCGTTTTCTGGTTCACACCCCCATACTATAAGGCCCATGTTTTGTTGCTTCTTAGTCTAGTTCATTTTGAATGTTACTGCTGCACCCCTGCCAGTTTTCTTTTTTTAGTATACAAATTGTTTTCTTTTTATTTTTGCTTGTTAATTCGATTTTTTTTGCCTAAATAAAAATGATAAAAATTGATTTCTAACCAATTAGATTTTTAACAATCCATAGATTTCATTTTTGATTTTTAATTGATTTTAATGGTTGATTGGTGCATAATAATAAAAATAAATAGTTTTTTCCTAATTTTAATTTTTGGAATTAGTTTTGAAATGAATAAAAAAATTTGCTTGTGAATACTTTTGTTTTAGATTTTAATCTTTGATTTCTAATTAGACTTTATTTTCTTTTAATTGATATTATTTGTGTGTTTTTTTAGACTTGCTTAGCATAGTTTGGACTTAGAATTTTCCCTTCAAACAATAACTCTAGGCATAGAAATTAGGTTAGTCTCCCTTTTTCTCATTCTTTTTCTTTTTACAACATTAAAACACTTAATAAATAGTTAAATAAAATCCCTCTAAAAAATACAAAGAAAACACTTAAAAAACATTAATAAAAAAGTGAAAATCATTAAATAGGGGATGGAAGCTTGAATCTCCCTTGCTTAAGGGAATCATTCGAGTGCTTGGATCTCCCTTGCTTAAGGGAACCATCCGAGCGTAAGTTCCCAATTTCTAAAAAACACAAACCAAAGAGTAACTCGAGCTTCCCTTGCTTAAGGGATTCCCTCGAAACGCTCAAACTCTCTTCTGACTCTCGCCCTCGTGGCATTCTTAAGAACATGTTGAATCCATTCCATAATTAGGCGTGTAAGTCTCCAAAGGTCGAGCATCGTGGAGTGCGACTTTAACCTCTGTTCACCTAAAAAACACCAAAACATAGAAAATCTTGAGCCGAACTACGGCGCTCTGATTCCTTGTAAGGGATACGTAGGCATTGGGTCGCGGGGCCTAAGCGAGCACACTTGTAAATAATTCCTTCTTTTCCCCGTATTTCTTTTGCATTCATTTGCATTTAGGTTTAGACATAGATACACCCTCTAGATAGAAACAAACATAGGTGGATACCATCGAGTACGATGGGCGTGAGGGGTGCTAGCACCTTCCCCTTGCGTAACCGACTCCCGTGCCCTGTTCTCTGGTCGAAACACCTTGTTCTTATTCTGAGTTAGGTTATCTGGTATTCCTTTCCCTTGATGGGATAAATATATTAGTGGCGACTCTGATTCCATTTTTCGCGATAGCGACATAATTGAAGCAGGGTTAATTCGAAAGCAGACTATACATGAGAATACGGTAAGCTGACTCCTAGGAGATTCGCTAAGCGCTTGAGTTGGTATCACACCATCTTTCTCTAACAAAAAACTCGATGTTACGACATCCTTTCAAAAAAATTTCTTTTAATTTCGAGACAAACATACTCTTTGCATTAGAATTATATTTCTCATAATAAACATTCTTTGCATACGAACTAGTGCTTGACATCAAGAAAGTTTTCATCATGAACTTCAGATGAAAAAAGTTTTATCCTCCCAAAGGGCAAGTTGTCTTCAAAACTCTGTCACCCTGAGGGGCACAGAAGCAGTTGAACACTCTGTCGAGCCAAAATTCAGTCAATGTGAGGCAATCAGGTCAAGATTCGAAGAATCTCTCAATGTGTTAAGTAATCAGGGGCATTCACCCAAGCGTAGTTGAAGCTACTTCCAACATAGGTCAAGCAGGGGCACAGTTTCAAAGTTCATGATATTGAGCCAAAATTCTGCACATTGATCTTTTTGGCCCAGTCAAAATAGCATCTGTCAGAGGGAAGAAATATGGATTAGTCATCGTAGATGATTATAGTCGCTGAACATGGGTAAAGTTCTTGAAACACAAGGATGAGTCTCATTCAGTGTTCTTTGAATTCTGCACTCAGATCCAATCTAAGAAAGTGTGTAAAATCATAAAGGTCAGAAGTGATCATGGTGGCGAATTTGAGAACAGATTCTTTGAGGTTTACTTCAAAGAAAATGGTATTGCCCATGATTTCTCTTGCCCTAGAACTCCACAGCAAAATGGAGTTGTAGAGCAAAAGAATAGGACTCTACAAGAAATGGCCAGAACTATGATCAATGAAACCAATATGGCTAAGCATTTCTGGGCAGAAGCAATAAACACTGCATGTTATATTCAGAATAGAATCTCTATTAGACCTATTCTTAATAAGACTCCTTATGAATTGTGGATGAACAGAAAGCCCAACATTTCATATCTTCATCCTTTTGGATGTGTGTGTTTTATTCTGAATACTAAAGATCATCTGAGTAAGTTTGACTCTAAGGCACATAAGTGTTTCCTTCTTAGATATTCTGAACGCTCTAAAGGCTACAGAGTATACAATACTGAAACATTGATTGTTGAAGAATCAATCAATATCAGATTTGATGATAACCTTTGTCTTGAAAAGCCAAAGCAGTTTGAGAATTTTGCAGATATAGATATCTCAATTTCATAAGCTGAAGAACCAAGAAGCAAAGTATCAGAAGCTGAAGTACCCAGAAGCAAAGGATCAGAAGATCAAGTTGCTGCTTCTTTAGAGAATCTCAGAATTTCTGAAGAGCCAACTGTCAGAAGATCTTCTAGACTCAACTCTGCTCACCCAGAAGATGTCATTCTTGGAAAGAAAGATGATCCTATCAGAACAAGAGCATTCCTTAAGAACAATGCAGAATGTCAATTAGGCCTTGTTTCTTTGATCGAGCCAACTTCTGTTGATCAAGCTCTAGAAGATGCAGACTGGATAATTGCCATGCAAGAAGAACTAAATCAGTTTACAAGGAATGATGTGTGGGATCTTATTCCTAGACCAAAAGGATTTAACAACTTTGGTACGAAGTGGGTCTTCAAAAACAAGCTAAGCGAAAAAGGAGAAGTTGTAAGAAACAAAGCCAGACTGGTGGCTCAGGGCTATAGTCAACAAGAAGGTATTGACTATACAAAAACCTTTGCACCAGTGGCCAGGTTAAAATCTATTCGCTTATTGATTTCCTTTGCCACTCAACATAACATCACTCTATATCAGATGGATGTTAAGAGTGCCTTCTTAAATGGTTATATAGATGAGGAAGTATATGTCCACCAACCTCCTGGTTTTGAAGACTCTAAGTCTCCAAATCATGTTTTTAAACTAAAGAAGTCATTATACGGATTGAAGCAAGCTCCTAGAGCTTGGTATGAAAGATTAAGTTCTTTCCTTCTGGATAATGGTTTCACTAGAGGAAAAGTGGATACTACTCTCTTTTGTAAAACCTTTAAAAAGGATATTCTAATTTTCCAAATTTATGTCGATAACATTATCTTTGGAACATCTAATGCTGCACTTGGAAAGGAGTTTGCTAAGTCTATGCAGGCTGAGTTTGAAATGAGCATGATGGGAGAACTCAAGTATTTTCTTGGGATCCAGATCAATCAAACATCAGAAGGAACCTATGTTCATCAAACCAAGTATGTGAAAGAACTTCTGAAGAAGTTTAATCTTTCTGAAAGCAAAGAAGCAAAGACTCATATGCATCCAACGTGTGTTTTAGGTAAGGATGAGGTAAGTAAGAAGGTCGATCAGAAGTTGTACATAGGTATGATTGGATCTCTTCTATATCTCACTGCTTCTAGACCTGATATTTTATTCAGTGTTTGTCTGTGTGCAAGATTCCAAACAGATCCTAGAGAATCTCACTTAACAGTTGTTAAGAGAATTATGAGGTATCTGAAAGGTACTACTAATGTTGGTTTAATCTACAGAAGATCTAAAGAATACAACTTAGTAGGATTTTGTGATACTGATTACGATGGAGATAGAATTGAAAGAAAGAGTACTTATGGAAGTTGTCAATTTCTTGGAAGTCATCTGATCTCCTGGTACAACAAGAAGCAAGCTACAATTGCTCTCTACAACACAAGCAGAATATGTTGCTGCTACTGGATGTAGTACACAGATGCTCTGGATGAAGAGTCAGCTAGAAGATTATCAGATATATGAGAGTAACATTCCTATCTTCTATGATAATACTTCTGCTATTTGTTTGTCTAAGAATCCAATCTTGCATTCCAAAGCTAAACATATTGAAATCAAACATCATTTCATTAAGGACTATGTTCAGAAGGGTGTTCTATCTTTGAACTTTGTTGATACAGACCATCAATGGGCTGATATCTTTACAAAACCCCTTGCTGAAGATAGGTTTAAGTTCATTCTGAAGAATATCAGTATGGATTTATGCCCAGAATGAGAAGATGAGAAGTTCTGACGTATGGATTAGTTCTGAAATGATTTTGTTTTATCTTCTTATAAGAAGTTCTGATGTTGATCAATTAGAAGTTCTTATTATGTTATTACTAACTTTTCATTATCTAAGTTAATTCAAAATCTCTTTTAAAGAAAAACAGTTGTCACCAGCTTTTCCAGAAGATGAACACGTGTTCACTCTATTTGGACAAGTACGCGTGCAGTTGAGGAGACGCTGCCCGAGGTAACTGTGCAAATCATTTCAAATATTACGTTATCTCTCCTAACATCATTTCTCATTAAATGCATTTGATTCTATGTTTTTCTGTAATCCTGTTCATTCAAATGCATATTGCATTTCATTTCAAATCCGTCTCTATATATATACTCATCTCTAGAAAAATTCATCTCTTTACATTCTCTCTCTTCATTCATTGTCTCTTTCATTCATCTCTCTCTTTCTAGTTTTTGCATAAACCCTAGTTTCTAAACCGATTCTCAGAGTGAATTCATGCTTCCATCCTCAAGTAATCAACACAAAATGTCTTCTGCACATCTTGTTCAACACAAATATGGATATCATCCCTTGAAGACTTGTTCTATTCCATATGATGAACTGGAAGTTCTATGCGAAACAATGGTGGATTTTGAAAATCTATTGGAACATGATTTCAAAACCAAGGCTGCAATGCTGGTACAAGGTTGGTCAAACTACTTTGAAAGATTGGTTGGACCAGTTTATCCTCTCTTGGTCATGGATTTCTAGACTCATGCAACAGTTACTCCAACTGTTATCATCTCCTTCGTATTAGGGCATGAAGTTGTTGTGACATAGAAGATGATAAGGAAGCTGTATGGTCTTGATGACTCAGATGGAATCACAGGTGCTCTTCCGGGTATAGTTGATTGGGAGAAAGTTGATAAAGAATTGTCTTCCTCTAGATCTGCATCTCATCAAACTACTTCTTTGAAGCCTTCCTATAGAGTTTGGGCTGAGATTATTCTGGGATCTCTTTATCATAGAAAGCTATCTCTTGCTGCTACTTATGTAAATCAGGATCAGAAGTATGTACTTTTCTGCATTGGAAAAGGTATAAAACTTAATCTCTCAAACATTCTCTTTCAACATTTAAAGACAAATATTGAAGAATCAAGAGATGAAGAACGTAAGAAGAATCCAAATTTCAAGAAGAATATTATCCCTCTTGCCAGAATGATTTCAGATATTCTGATTGAAAGTGACTTGATGGATCTTCTGAGAGCTGTTGGTTCACCCAAGTTCTTACCTGTCATACAAGGACGTATTCTGAATGCCTTTGATCTACAAAGGATGCAGCTGATTGAAAAGGTAACTTTTATTCCAAGAATATTTCCAGATATTCTAACTAGAAGAACTCCTGTTGAGAGCTTCTCTCACATGTTCAAAGAAGAGCTAGACAAGTCTGTTAAGCGCTATTTGAAGTCATGTGTCAAAGCTCAAACTTCTGTTGATCCTGCGTGGATTCGAGGGAGAACTCTTCCATCTCTGGATGAGTTGAGAAAGAAAGAACAGAAGAAGAAAGAAAAGAAATTAAAGAGAAAGGCCTCAGAAGCAGGACCTAATGCGGAGCCTGCAAAGAAGCAGAAGCAACCCTTTGATCCTCTCAAAGTACAATCTGTTGAATACCTTGATTAGCGCATTAAGAAAGCTTTTCGTGCAGATTCTTCTGCCTGTTCATCTCAGAAAAAGCCTCCTACTTCTGAACCCCAAAATTCTTTCACCATTCTAAATAGTTACCAACCACCTCCTTCTACACGAATTCTGAACCCTCAACCACTAAATGCCATTCCCCCAACACCTTCTGAAAATTCATCTTCATCCACCTTCACAATAGATTCTCCACCTTCTTTAACCCCTGCTTTGTTCTCAAGAAAATCCAAACCATATTGTCTTCTGTACCCTGATTATCGGTTCACCTTTAATCCTCCTGAACCCTCTCTTGATATCTGCTTTGACCTATTCAAGCTTAAGTTCAGAACTAAGATGGAAACTTTGAGAGCTGCTCATGACTCCAAGTTGGATCATGTTGCTATTCGAAGCTTATGGAAAATATTTAAGAAGGATTTTCAGTTTGATGCTATGAACATCCAGAAGAGATGCTTGGCTGAGGCATCTGGCTCTCCTGGTTATTTCTTAGAAGTTGATGATGGTAAGTACCATCATCCAATCAGAACTTGGAGATCTCTTGAGGAGAAGAAGTTTGTAGATGAGCTTAAAGATGAACCATGCCTTGAATTGGTTGTATGGAAGCCTCAATTCACTGTTCTGACTGGAGACTTTCAGTCAATATTCAACTGGCTAAGGGAGAATCCCTCAGAGAAAGCACCAGATATGGTATATCCGGCTGTTGAATACCCATCAGAAGTTGCTGCTCCTACACCTCCAAGGAATCTGGCTGAGATCCTTCAGGCTCTTGCAAATTCTGATTCTGATATCCCTGCTCCAAAATATGCTGAAGATGCTTCTATGGCAGAAGCTGTTGCTGAGACTCAAGATGCTGAGAATCATCCTGCAGAGAAACTTCCTGTTCAAGAAAATCAAGATGATGTTCTCATGATTGATTCTGCTGTTGAGCATGCTACTCCGTTGAATGATAGCTGTGAAGCTTCTTCTGATGAACCTTCTGTTCTGGTGAGCGCCATGAAGGCTCTTCAAAAGAATCAAGTTGATCTTGCTTCTCGTTTGGATAAGCATGAAGATACTCACAATGAGTTTCGCTCATTCATGAAGACGCAGTCTAAAAGCACTTCTGAGATTCAAAACCTTCTGGCCAAAATAGTTTCTAAGCTAGGCTAGTCGTATTGTGTCTTGGTCTTAGTTGTTTTCTTGTTTCTTGCATCTGTTTCTTGCATCTGCTTCTATCTTTTGTACTTCTGATATTTTATTGAATCAATGAAATGTTATCTTCTTCACTCATATTGTTTTTCATCTGAATCTTTTAAATGCTTTTTGATGTTATGACAAAAGGGGGAGAAACATGATAATTGATTTGGTTTATTATATCAGTTGCTGGGATTAAGTCTCAACATTCCTAACATTATTTGCAAGTTCTATGTCTTTGAGATTTTTTGCAAGATTGAAGATATTCTGAAAAAGCTCAACATGAGAAGCAAATACATGAGGAAAAGCAATTCTATAAAGAAGCATGTTCTTGGAATTGAAGCAAACTTAGTGCTGTGAAGCTTCAAGATCAGAAGCAAGAAGGAAGAATGTTCTGATATTCTCGTGCCAGAATATGCTCTAACACATTCTTATCCCTCATATGTTCTGATACATATTTCTTTTAAGAACTTATCAAAGTTTGCTTTGATATTTTTTTAGCATTGCTCTGATACATGTTCTTTCTTAAAAGAATGTTCTGATTCATTCATGCTCTGACTTTTGTCGTCTAGTTTGTTCAGAAACATTTCAGGATGTAAAGATGCTCTGATGATGCTCTAATACATTCAAGAATGTTCTGATACAAGCAAGCATGCAATGATTCAAGAAGAAATTCAAAGCTCTGAAGCTGTCCTATGGAAGCAAGAAGCAGAATCTCTGAATGTTCTGAAGTTCTAGGCAAATGTGAACGTCTCGACTGAAATGAAAAATACTCAGGGAAGTCTTTTATTTATAAATTCTTCTAGTATTTATTTCAGGGGGAGATTGTTAATCTCAGGGGAGACATATTCACACACTATGTTTATATGCTTATGCTATAATTGTGTAATTGTCTTTAGCCATCTGATATTCTGATTGCAAATTCATATTAATTATATATGTTTTTGTCATCATCAAAAAGGGGGAGATTATTAGAACAAGAATCGTTCTGATCAATATTCTTAGTTTTGATGATAACATTATATATGAATTTTGTATAAGACAATGTGGTACTCTAATCCTATGCATTTTCCATTTCAGGAAATATATAAAGAGTATGCACAATTCAATGCAAGAAACACTGACTCAGAAGGTTCAAGTATGCAACATCAGAACATGCTCTAGCAAGACATCAGAAGATGGTAAAGCAGAATCAGAACATGGTCTATGAAGCATCAGAAGAACTTGAGTTCAGAAGCAGAAGCACTGAAGTTCTTATGGTATCACGCTAGAAGCACTTCAAAGTCAGAAGACAAGAAGATGCTCTTCACCAAGCTGAATGACTTTGATATTCAAACATTGTATCTACAAACATCAGATCAGAAGCAAGTACAAGATGACAGGCTACGCTGACTGACAAAAGGAACGTTAGAAGCTATTAAAGGCAAAGTCAATTAAAGAAGGTTAAGCAAGGCTCGAGGTAGTTGACAAAAGAGTGAAACATTAAATGCAATGATGTACGGATCACGCAACGCATTAAATGCTCCCAACGGTCATCTTCTCAAAACGCCTATAAATAGTGAAGTTTTGATCAGAAGCAAGGTTAACAACACCAATTTACGAACAACTCTTGCAAACTTGCTGAAACGCTGTTGAATCAAACTTCATCTTCAACCTCACTTCATTTGTAATATCTTAGTGAGATTTAAGCTTAGAACTTAAGAGAAATATCACAGTTGTGATTATAGCTTATTAAGAAGCATTGTAATACTCTTGTAAGAACTTGTTTTACATTAACTTGTAAAAGGTTCCTGGAGTGATCAAGGTGTGATCAGAATACTCTAGAAGACTTAGAGGGTATCTAAGTGGAAAACCATTGTAATCAAGGTTGATTAGTGGACTAAATCCTCAGGTGAGGTAAATCACTCTAAGGGGGTGGACTGGATTTCTTCATTTTCTTCATTTGTAACAATACACTTTTCTTTAGTGAACCTGACATTGAACCCTTCATCACACAGTTGGCTGATACTTATAAGATTTGCAGCCAGTCCTTGTACAAGTAAGACATTATTCAGATTAGGAGCACCAGGATATCCTGACTTGCGAACCCCTTTGACTTCTCTTATTTCTCCATCACCAAGAGTCACATAACTGGTTCCATCAAATTTGATGTCTACTAGTAAGTTCTTTCTTCCAGTCATATGATTTGAGCAACCACTGTCAAGGTACCAGTCTTCCTTGGCAGGCATTCTTAGTGAAATGTGTGCTACTAGAGCAACATTCTTAGCCACCCACTGTTGCTTCCTGTTAAAAGTATCATGTTTAGGTTTGGATTGATTTGTTTGGTTTGGATATCCAACTAGTCTGAAACAGAATGGCTTTATGTGACCAAATCTTCCACAGTGGTGACAGCTCCATCTTTTGAATTTCTTCTTTGTATGGCTCATTCTTCTGTTTCCTTGATGTTGTGACATTAGTGGTGACATATGGTTTGTCATGCAAGCTTCAAGTTTTGATCTCCTGGTCCCAGAAGTGAATTCCTCTTTAGCCACAAATCCTACCCCAGACATATCTCCTGCTTCCATCCCAAACTCTAGAATTTCTTCCAGAGTGTTAGTTCCATTATTCAGCATTCTGAAGGATTTAGTCATTTGATCAAGTTTGTAGTTCAAAAAACTCATTTCACTACTGAGAGAGTCTATGGTTGCAAGATGTTTATTCTTCTCAGTTTCCAACTCCCTCATGATTATCTTTTGCTTCTCCACTTGTTTGCAGACTTCAGCATTCTTGATGAGGCAGCAAGCAAATCGTTTCCAAGTTGCAGAGCAATTCCAGAGGTTTTGGTGATTCAAACACATTCTTGGATCACTCTTGAAGCTGTCCCGACCATCCTCAACATGCCAGACCCTTGGAATCGTTCTCTATAACTCACGGTTTGCACCTTCTAAACTTGAATTCGAATCCAATACTCTACGCATCTTACACACGATTTGTTTGCATATTTATGTTTGGCATGATGTTATGAGTGTTTATGGATAAATAATTGTTGTTTAATCACCTGTACGAAGGACCGCCATTGCTAGGGTTTATAAGCTCCATATTGGGGAATTGAGTTATAGGTAAAATTGGCTAAAGATAAGGTCACCATTGGATTCAGGGGACAAAATTGAGTCGAACCATGGTCTCGTTATAGATTTATTATTGTTATTTTGTGATGTCAAAAGTGCAGGTATTTAGCCACGGTTGAAATCGTAGCAATTTCACAGCTGGTTCGTAGCTAAATGTTTGGGTTCCAAAAACGAAGAAGACGAAGACGTGGCAGCGTATGATTGGTCCAATTCAAACGTTATTTTTGGCACGCGCGTTTGGTGAAGGTGATGCCAGATCCAGTGTGTCTCTTCCACGCGCGTATGGTGCACCTCCCCCCTGTTGCCATAATATTGTTCCAGAGTTAGATCCAACGCATATGAACACGCAGGTCCACCATGGTCTTTTAGAGGCATGCCACACAAGAGCCTGCAATAGGTTTTTTTTTTTTGTTTTTTTTTTTATTTCTTTTATTTTAATTGTTTTCTTAATTTTCTTTTTAACTAAAAAACTTTTCAAAATTAATTCTTTTTTTATATATAAATAACAAAAATCCTTTTAATTAATAAAATTAGTTTTTTATTTAGTAATTAATTTAAATTAGTTTAAATAATTAGTTAATAATTTTAATTAGGGTAATTAGTTAATAATTTAAATTAGGTTTCTAATTTTAATTAGGGTAATTAGTTAATAATTTAAATTAGGTTTCTAATTTTAATTAGGGTAATTAGTTAATAATTTAAATTAGGTTTATAAGTTTAATTAGGGTACTTAGTTAATAATTTTAATTAGGTTTAATTAATTTTAGGTTTATAATTTAATTTAGGTTTATTATTTATATTAATTTTAGGTTTACAATTAGGTTTAGCCTTAAACTTCAAAAACCATAGATAACCCTAAAAACCTAAGTTAGGTAGGTATTGCCCATTAACATTGAGTCTTGGTTTTTTTACCCCATTAACCTTGAGTCTGGATTTTTTACCCATTTGGTTTACCTTCTTAAATTTTATTTTTTTATAAACCCTTTTCTTTTTTATCCTTCTTTTCTCGTTCGCCCGATTTTATTTTTGTATCTGCTTTGGGTTTGTAATAATGAGTGGTTAATTTTATTTCAGGCTAATTTTTATTGTAACTTCCCCAAAGCCTTGTAATAATTTTTAGGTTTTATTTTCGCGCTCAATTATTCACTATTATGTAACTGCCCCAAAGCCATGTAATAGTTGTGGTTTTATTTTCTGCCTTTATTTTCGGCATTCCATGGTTTTTGGTTTTGTAATCCCCCCTCCCCGAAGCCTTGTAATAGCGTAGGTTTTATTTTCTGCTTTTTATTTCCTACATTATATAACTATTAGAAATTGAATAGAATTGTATGGCAAGACTAAAAGTAACATAGAATAACCCTAATTTTAAGGATTAAAATAAATCAATCACTCTGTTTCACACACTCACCTTTAGGGTAATCACTCTTATGTTGCCTTTTCGATTAAATAGACAAGTCCCTTGGATGTAGGGATACCTTAGCCTGCTGCCTATGAATAAAGTCGTCATAAAAAGATCATAGTCCCTTCGATGTTGCCTACGATAGATGATCTTGTCCCTCGGCTGAATGATGATAGTCCCTTTCGATCGCTAAGGTATCCTTACTTGTTGCCTTAATGACTATTCTCATAAACTGATAAGACTCCCTACCCTCCTTATGGTATGGATAGCCTTATGGAAAAACGATGACCCTTCGATGACTCGCACATCCAATGCATAGGACTACTTACCCTCAAATGGTATAGATAGTACTATCACCTAAGTAAAGACTTAAAGAACAAGTTAGACCTTATAACTTTAGGGTATGTGTAATACAATGGGAGAAATGTCTTTTTAAAAATGTTGCGGATAGCAAGAGTCGCCACCGACTTTTATTTTATCCAATTAGGAAAGGAAAAAAGAACAGGAAAGACCTTTTTGAAAGAGATTGAGTTCGGGGGGTAGGTTATACAAAGGGAAGGTATGAGCACCCTTTGTATCCATGGTTATCCATGGGCTCTTAATTGCTTAGCTCGCTTTGATTTGTTTTGAATTGTTTGAAGTGTAGTGTGTGTTTAGAAAAACAGTTTGTAAAAGAACTTGACTTTGTAATGATTCATCATTCGAATATATACAAAGTACTTGTCTTGAAAGATGTTTTTGAAAAGCAAGGTGTGAAAAGTGTTTGAAGTTTTGATTTTATTGTGAGCAAGCAGTTAAGAGCCACCTACCCTAAGTTTGTCTTTCTTGTTCTTTAAGTCTTTCGTTTGAAAGGGCTATCCATACCATAAGGAGGGTAGGTAGTCCTTTCATTGGATGTGCGGGTCATCGAGGGTCATCGTTTTCCATAAGGCTATCCATACCATAAGAAAGGTAGGAAGTCTTATGCGTTGGTGAGAATAACCATAAAAGGCAACATGTAAGGATACCTTAGCATTCGAAGGGATTATCATCATGTAATCGAAGGCAACATCGAGGGACGAGATCATTTTATATCGTAGGAAACATCGAAGGGACTATGATCTTTAAGATGATTTTTGAATCGAAGGCAACAGGCTAAGGTATCCTTACATCCGAGGGACTTGACTATTTAATCGAAAGGTAGCATGAGAGAGATTACCTTAAAGGTGAGTGTGTGAACAAAAAGTGATCGATTAATTTAATCTTGAAAATTAGTGTTATTCTAGTTTGATTTTATCTTTCCATACAATCCTATTATCATCTAACAGTATATAGAAGTTTATAGGTCTGGAAAGTAAAGTGCGGAAAATAAAATCCTACGTTATTACATGGCTTTGGGAGAGATACATAATTATAAAACCTTTGCAGAAAATAAATCATAATTACTATTACATGGCTTCGGGAGAGATAATTAATTGTAAAACCTTTGTAGAAAATAAAATGCGGAAAATAAAAGTCCTAATTAAACTATTACATCCCATAGGCAGTTACATAATTTGTAAAAAAAAAAAAAATAATGCAAGGAAATTAAAATAACGGATGAAGTGAAAAGTAGAGAAGATATGGAAAGAGAAGGAAAAGATTTAGGGTTATAAAAGATTTACTTGTTAATGTTAAACTAAATCTAATTTAATTGATAAAAATAAATCTAATTATCTAATTATGTACAAATTAAATCTAATCTAATTAAATCTCTAATTGATTTTAATTATTAAGTCTAAAAAATCTAATCAAATCCTAATTACTAAATTAATCAAAATTATGTTAAAATAAAATAAAATAAAATCAATTAAACCTAAATCTACTGATTTTAAAAAAAATTCTAATTACTAAATCTAATCTAATTAAATTTTAAATTGTAAATTAATCCTAATTATTAAATCCAATCAAATCCTAAATCTAATCAAATAAAATTAATGTTAAGGAAAAAAATCAAATCAAACTAGAACTATTATTTTTGTGTTTTTTATGATTTTGTAATGATTAAACTAATTAAAATATCCTAATTAAATTAAAATGAATTAGTTGAAGAAATAAAGAAAAAAATTAATCGATTAAAAAAATCCTAATCCTAATTAATTAATAGAAATCAAGAGTTAATAAATAATTAAAAGTTGAAAGGATAATTAATAAAATAAGAGAAATAGTGAAAAGGTGATGAAAATTGGGAGAAAAAAAAGATTGAGGGACGTCGACGTTACCGGCATGACGGACGACGGTTGTTGGGCTGCTGCGTTTTGTGGTGCCGTTGGAGGGATCGCCGGCGGTTAAGGTGTGAAGGAGTGATGCGGACCTGTTTGATTCGGTGATTCTGACTAAGTTCCACTTCTCTTTTGTTTTCCTCTTCTACGTCTTTGGTAGATTATTTTCCATGTGATTTCATCTTCTTCCCCATATGTATTCTCTCTTCTCCATTCACACAAACAAAATCAAATTAAAAGAAAACAACACTTTCAAAACAATAATCATGGCCATCAATTGAACCAATAAAAAGCTAGCAAAAATAAACAACACCATCTGAGGGCTTCGATGGCGGTTTTTGGAGGAAAGATGGGCGTTGAACCGCTCGGTTCTTCGGTGAGAGAATGATATAAGTTCTTGAGTTTTTTTTAAAGTGTTCTTGATGTTCTTCAATAAGCTATGAAGTTGTTATGTTATTCATGAGAGAAAGTGAAGTTTGATCTTAGAGAGAAGGAGGAGAAAATATTGTGTTTGTGAGAAGAGAGAAAGTGGGAATAAGGGTTAGAATTGTTGGTTTTAGATGTGTGAAAAAAGTGACTATTTATACACAAAAAATAGGTTAAGTAAAAAAGAAAAATTAAAATCTATGAATCAAATCAAGGCCAAAAAATTAATCTGTTTTAATTCTAGCAAGAAATTAAATCAAAATAATTTAATGAGATTGACTTGCTCCCCAAGATATGAAAAGGGCTATTTAATAGAACAAATAAGATAAAAAACTTCGTTTTTAGATTTTTTGAATATTTTATGATTTTTGGTGATTTTTTGACTAAAAAATGCATAAAATTGAAAATTGACTATTTTAAAAAATGCCTATTTAATTAGTGCGAAACTTAAATTAAAATAATAAAAAAATGCAATTTTTATAATTTTTGAATAATGGAAATAAAGTTATGAAGGATAGAAAAACACTTAGAAAGGGGGGGATTGAATAAGTGTGACTTTAAATCTTGGACGATAAAAATAAAATGCACAATTATTTTTATCCTGGTTCGCTGTTAACGAAGCTACTCCAGTCCACCCCCGCAGAGATGATTTACCTCAACTGAGGATTTAATCCACTAATCGCACGGATTACAATGGTTTTCCACTTAGCCGCAACTAAGTCTTCCAGAGTCTTCTGATCACAACCTGATCACTCCAGGAACAACTGCTTAGTTCACTCCTAAGACTTTTCTAGAGTCTACTGATCAACACGATCACTCTAGGCTTAGTTCACTCCTAAGACTTTCTGCTCAGCCAACTGCCAAGACTTCCTGCTCAGCCAACTGCCAAGACTTCCTAGAGTATACTGATCAACTGATCACTCTAGTTCCTTACAACTTAATGTAATCTATTCAAGAGTTTACAAATGCTTCTTAAAAGCGATAATCACAACTGTGATATTTCTCTTACAATTTAAGCTTAATCTCACTAAGATATTACAACAGCAATGTAGTGAGCTTTGATGAAGATGAAGATTCTGAGTTTAGATTTGAACAGCGTTTCAGCAAGTTTGATATAAGTTGATTTTGTGCAGAATCGTTAACCTTGCTTCTCATCAGAACTTCATATTTATAGGCGTTGAGAAGATGACCGTTGAATGCATTTAATGCTTTGCGTGTTCCGTACAGCTTTGCATTTAATGTTATACGCTTTTGTCAACTACCTCGAGCCTTGTTCACGCTGTGTCTACTGACGTAGCCTTTAGTAGCTTTAACGTTCCTTTTGTCAGTCAGCGTAGTCTGCCACGTGTACTTCCTTCTGATCTGATGTTTGTGAATACGACGTTTGAATATCATCAGAGTAAAACAGCTTGGTGCACAGCATCTTCTGATCTTCTGACCTTGAAGTGCTTCTGAGCGTGATACCATCTTCTGATCTTCAGTGCTTCTGATCTCATGTTCTTCTGATGCTTCCATAGACCCATGTTCTGATTCTGCTTCAACCATCTTCTGATGTCTTGCCAGACCATGTTCTGATGTTGCATGCTGAACCATTTGAGACACATCTTCTGAGCGCTGAATTATGCGTCCTCTTTATATATTTCCTGAAAGGGAAATTGCATTGGATTAGAGTACCATATTATCTTAAGCAAAATTCATATTATTGTTATCATCAAAACTAAGATAATTGATAAGAACAAATCTTGTTCTAACAATCTCCCCCTTTTTGATGATGACAAAAACATATATAAATGATATGAATTTGCGATCAGAAAGAGTAGACGGCAAAAGACAAATTACACAGCTATAGCATAAGCATATGAATATGTCTCCCCCTGAGATTAACAATCTCCCCCTGAGATAAATAATCTCCCCCTGAAATAAATACTCGAAGAACTTTGATAAAAGACTTCCCTGATTATTTCGGTAGAGACGATCATATAAGCTTCTGCCTTCAGAGAATTCATAGCTTCTGACTTCTGCTTCCATTGGACAGCTTCAGAACTTGAATTTCTTTGATCTTCAGAACATTCACAGCTTCTGACTTCTGCTTCCATTCAGGACAGCTTCAGAACTTGAATTTCTTTGATCTTCAGAACATTCACAGCTTCTGACTTCTGCTTCCATTCAGGACAGCTTCAGAACTTGAATTACTGGATCTTTTTAGAACATTCACATCTTCTGATTTCTGCTTCCCTCGGATAGCTTCAGAACTTTGAATGTCTACCAACATCACTTCATGCTAGATTTGTATCAGAACATTGTTGAATGTACCAGAGCATCATCAGAGCATCTCTACATCCTGAAATGTTACAGAACAAAAACTAAACGACAAAAGTCAGCATGAACGAGTTAGAACATAAAATGTATATTCAAATACATGATATGTATCAGAGCCAAATGTATCAGAGCATTTTAGGCTAAAAACATGTATTAGAGCAAATAATGTATCAGAGCATTTTAGGCTAAAAACATGTATTAGAGCAAATAATGTATCAGAGCCATAACATTATATGTATCAGTGCTTCTGATTCATTCTTCTTTCTTGCTTCTGATCTCTGAAGCTTGACAGCACTCAGCTTGCTTCAGTTTCCATGGTTTTGCTTCTAGTGTTTGCTTTGAAGATTCACTTCACTTCTTTGTACCTGCAAAACACTTAAACCATATAGAACTTGCAGTTCTTGTTAGTGAATGTGTGGGAGCCTTTACCCAGCAACTGATAGATTTAATCAAATCATTTATCATTTATCTTTCTCCCCCTTTTTGTCATAACATCAAAAAGAATATATAAAAAGATTCAGATGAATAAAACAGAACACATGGAGGAAGAAGATGATTTCATTAAGGTTCAACCAATGTGTACAGAAGTACAAGATGAAAAAATCAGATGCACAGAAACAAAACAGATGCAAAGAAAAGAAAGAAACACCACAGACTCAATCTAAGATGGCCCTAGTCTTGATAAGATCTTGGCCAGCATCTCTTTAACATCGTTGTTGTGTCCTTCTTGCCTTTCAATGAAAGCATCATACTTGTCATTGAGTGAGCTTTGCTCATCCTGTCTCCTCTGAATCGCTTCTAGAGTCCTTGCAAGACGAGAAGGTTCATCAAGAGAAGTTTCACCGCTTTCAACCACAGGAATGACATGTTGATCTGCAGCTTCCATAGAAGTATCATTTGCTGAGATATCCTCAACAGGGTCTGATTTAGCAACATGATCTTCAGCATCTGCTTCTTGCATAGAAGCATCTTCATACTCTGCAGCAGGAATTTCAGAGTCTCCATTCTCTAGAGCCTGAAGAATGGCAGCTAAATTCCTGGGAGCAGAAGGACCTTCAACTACTGGTGGATCAACAACTTCTGGAATGACCAAGCTTGGGTCTTTCACAGACGGGTTTTCCCTCAGAAAGTCAAATAAGGTCTTGAAGTCTCCAAGCAGAACAGGATACTCAGGAATCCAGATAACCATGTCCCTGCATGGGTTTGCTTCCATTGCAGCAGCCAGTCTCAACTGTTCCAATTCATCCACAAAGGGCTTCTCTTCCAACAGATATCTGCCTCTGAGACGAGCAAACCAGAAGTCTTCGTAATTCCGCAGAATTCCACGAGGCCGTGGGGCAGCAGCTACACAGGCTTCCTGAGTTTCTAAAAACAGAGCATCTGATTCTCTGCGAAAGATCCTCCAGAAGTTCCGCATAGCAACATCATTCAATCCAGAACCTTCAGCGAGTCTGAGAGTATCAAAGATACTTCTGAGATTCCTCTTTATGTTTTCAAAAACTACACCAATAGGATATACAGGGCGGGATTTTATTAGGGTTTTTGAAAAGGCAGGATTGGAGGTGAAGTATGGAAGAGGTTCTCTATCCAACCTATAAGAAGATTCTGCTTCAGTATCAGAATCTAACACTACCACTTCAGCTTCAGGACGAGGCTTGGGAGTGTAGTTGCAATCACGGAGCAGTTGCTCATGTGATGCAGAGGTTGGAAAAGGAGAATCACAAGGATTGTTTTGAGAGGTGGAGGGAGAATGTTCAAGAGTGGTATTGGGAGAAGGTTGAGATGGAAAGAGAGTTTGAAGGGGTTGTATGTTCAGAACAAGATTGTCAACAGCTTGGTCAGAGACAAGATTAGTGGAGGGTGAGGGAGACGGAATGGATTGAGGAGATGGTGGAGATTTTGTGAAGGGAAAAGGTGAGGGAGGAAGAGAATTGGATTTGTTTGCATGTGAAGAAGGAATGGGTATAGGGGAAGACGGTGGTGTAAGAATATGGACAACAACGGGTGATTCTGATGAGGCTTTTTCTGGTTCAGGGGTAGGTACAACCTCTATTGGTGTAGCTTCTGAACAAACAACAGGAACAGAAATAGGTTCAGAAATGCATATACCTTTTGAACCCTTCAGAAGCGCTTTGGTCACATCCTCCGTTTTCTTCAGCTTTTTACTCTTTGGCTCTTCAACAATCTTTGCTTTGCCTCTAGAGATTTCTTTCCTTCTGACATAAGCCTGAACTTCTTGTTGGTTTTCAGCTTCTTGAGGAATATTGTCTTCATCAGAGCTTTGAATAATCATCTTCCTCTTCTTGGTTATCTTCTTTTCAACAACTTCAACCATCTCATTATTTTTGTTTGACTTCTTCTTCTTTTTCTCTTTCTCAAAGTCATCAGATACGGCCTTAACAACATTAGCAATCACCTTTTTAGAAACCTCTTGTTTCTTAGAGACAGCAGAAGGATAATCATGCTTTCTTTTAGTCCTTTCTTCCCTCTTGCGATTTACTTTGAAAGGGGCACCTTTGTCTTGATCTTTAAAACTCTTGTTCTCTTCAAGAGATTTCAGATAAACAGTTTTGACTTCAGGTACCTCACTATTGAAGAAGGTTTCAAAGTCAGCCAGTACTGGTTCTCTTATGGTTCTTGTTCCAGCTAGAGGTTCAGGAACTTTGAGAGCAGTGTCAATGATTTTCATCTTCTTTAAAGAGAAGGCATTCAGACAAGCCCCAGTGGTGACAGCAAGATCTTTGATGATACCTTCAGACTTCAGACTTTCAACAATCTTGGAATGTACCAGAAGGTTTGTAATAATCCTACCAAAAGGAATGGTTGTTCCAGCATTTTCCTTTCTGAAAGCATTCCTGGAATCCTTTACTGCTTTCCACATATGGTTGAAGATAATGTAAATCGCATCAACCTTCTTCTGAGTGGCAATGCAATAAAGAATATACCTTTGATCATTACTGATGAAGTCCGAGGCATGAGTTGATTTCCTATGGTAGAAACACCCGAGAAGGATCTTTGTCCAGATTCTGTAGATATCTTTCAAATTCTTGACATGTGTAGTTTTCTTGACATTTGAATAGAGAGTGGATAGAATATCTTCCACATCTTCTCTTTGATCAGACTCAAAAGCCCCTTCAGGATTTTTCAGATCAAACATCACTCTTAGGATGTTTTCAGTAACAACGACTGACTTTCCATGGACGAAGGAGAGTATAGCTTTTGGTGCAACCACAGCATGTACCCAGAACTCTTTGACAAGATCCGGATAAACAGGGCCAACGAACTCAGCAAACAATGAGGTCCATCCTTGAAAGATGATGTCTTCTTTAAGATGAAATTGATTTTCTTCAAGGTTATCAAAGTCGACCATGAGTTCACACAAAACTTCCAATTTATTTTTGGGGATGGAGCATGCAACAACAGGAGTGAGTTCCTGGTGTGTTTCATCGTGCATATGAAGAAGAGTAGATGACCCAGCAAAATGAGATGAAGAAGCAGCCATTGAACAGAATGAACAAAAAAACGAGCAAGAGAAGCGAACTGGGTTTTCGATTAGGGTTTGTAGAAAACGGCTAAGAACTTTTCAAACGAGAGAATGCAAGGGGAGAGAGAGAGACAAAGGAGCGAAAAAGATGTATGATATGATTTGAAAAACATATATAGAGACGAATTAAAAAAATTGAACAGTTCCAGAATCAAGGAAATCAATTTTATTAAATGATGAGTGACATGAGGAGAGAGAGAACGTGGTAAATGACATGATTCAATACAGTTACCTAGGTCGGCGTCTTTTCAACTGCACGCTTTGTACTAACCGTACAGATACGTGTTCATCATCAGATAATAGATGACAGCTGTAAATATCAGAGAGATTTTACGCCTTCGAATTCTGATTACTGCTTCTGAGTTGATCAAGTTTCTCCTCTGGAAATACTCCTTCTGAAGTGTGCTGATATAAGTCTGAATGATCTTCTGATCCATTACTTCAGATGTACACAGCTTCTGGAGGTTTACTTCTTTGTTCTGCAGCTTCTGATAAGATAAAACTGTATCTGCAGAAATTCTTAAGCTCTTTGATTCATCAGAAACAAGTTTATCATCAAAACAGATGTTTATTGATTTGTCCACAATCAATGTTTCAATGTTTGTATATTCTGTAGCATCAAGAATGAAACATCAATGCTTTAGAGACAAACAAAAACAGATGGTTCCAAGACTAATAAACTTTCTTTTCTGAATTCCTACAAACAAAGTTTCTTCAACAGATTTAAGAACCAGAACTTGAAAGACAATCTTTCTTCCCTTCAAGTGTTGAGACCAACTTGAATCCAGGTGTCATGTCATGTTGAATGTTGTCTTCTTTGTTATCAAGAGAATCTGCAAAAGAAATAATCTTTTTCTTTGGTACCCACATCTTCTTGGGTCCTTTCTTGTTAGATTTTCTCAAGTTCTGATTGAACTTGGGTTTAACATTGTAAGCAATAGGAGGAACAGCATGATAATTCTTAATGTGAGTTTCATGATATTTCCTAGGTTGTGTCACATGCTTCTTGGTGTGTGTAATGTGAAAACTTTGTGCATGTGAAGTGTGCCTAATATCATGAGAGTGGCCATACTTGAACTGATCATACAATGGCTTGTATGTAATTTTCATTTCATCAACAGGTTCAAGTTTGTATGGGTTTTCACCCTCATAACCAATGCCAAATCTTTTGTTTCCAGACACAGCATATATCATAGAAGCTAGCTGACTTCTGCCAATACTTCTAGATAAGAACTTTCTGAAACTTAAATCATATTCCTTCAGAATATGGTTTAGACTGGGAGTGGATTTTTCTGAATCAGAAGGAGATCCAACATTATTGGATAGTTTTAAAAGTTTATCTTTCAATTCAGAATTTTCCAATTCAAGCCTCTTTGTTTCAAATTCAAATAGCTTTTTCAGCTTTTTGTATTTAATACAAATCTGAGACTTGGATTCCAGAAGTTCAGTTAATCCGGAAACTAACTCATCTCTAGTAAGTTCAGAAAATACCTCTTCAGAATCTGATTCTGATGTAGATTCTGATCCGTTATCTTCTGTCGCCATCAGCGCACAGTTGGCCTGCTCATCTTCTGAATCATCTTCTGACTCATCCCAGGTTGCCATAAGACCTTTCTTCTTATGAACCTTTTTCTTGGGACTTTCCTTCTGAAGATTTGGACATTCATTCTTGTAGTGTCCAGGCTCATTGCATTCATAGCACATGACCTTCTTCTTGTCAAATCTTCTTTCATCAGAAGATTCTCCACGTTCAAATTTCCTTGAACTTCTGAAGCCTCTGAACTTCCTTTGCTTGATCTTCCAGAGTTGATTTAGCCTTCTGGAAATCATGGACAGTTCATCTTCTTCTTCAGATTCTGATTCTTCAGGATCTTCTTCTCTAGCCTGAAAAGCGTTAGTGCATTTCTTGATATTAGATTTTAATGCAATAGACTTACCTTTCTTTTGAGGCTCATTTGCGTCCAGCTCAATTTCATGACTTCTCAAGGCGCTGATAAGCTCTTCCAGAGAAACTTCATTCAGATTCTTCGCAATCTTGAATGCAATCACCATCGGACCCCATCTTCTGGGTAAGCTTCTGATGATCTTCTTCACATGATCAGCCTTGGTGTATCCTTTGTCAAGAACTCTCAATCCAGCAGTAAGAGTTTGAAATCTCGAAAACATCTTTTCAATGTCTTCATCATCCTCCATCTTGAAGGCTTCATACTTCTGGATTAAGGCTAGAGCTTTGGTCTCCTTGACTTGAGCATTTCCTTCATGAGTCATTTTCAAGGACTCATATATGTCATAGGCCGTTTCCCTGTTAGATATCTTCTCATACTCAGCATGAGAGATAGCATTCAGCAAAACAGTTCTACATTTATGATGATTCCTGAAAAGCTTCTTTTGATCATCATTCATTTCTTGCCTTGACAGCTTTACGCCTCTGGCATTTACTGGATGTTTGTAACCATCCATCAGAAGATCCCATAGATCACCATCTAGACCCAGAAAGTAACTTTCCAGTTTATCTTTCCAGTATTCAAAGTTTTCACCATCAAATACCGACGGTCTAGTATAACCATTGTTACCGTTGTATTGCTCAGCAGAGCCAGATGTAGATGTAGTCTTTTCACTTTCATCAACCATCTTTTAAATGAAGCGTTTTTCTCTTCCTGAATCTTTTCTAAACACGGTTAAGTGCTTGCACCTTAGAACCGGCGCTCTGATGCCAATTGAAGGATAGAAAAACACTTAGAAAGGGGGGGATTGAATAAGTGTGACTTTAAATCTTGGACGATAAAAATAAAATGCACAATTATTTTTATCCTGGTTCGCTGTTAACGAAGCTACTCCAGTCCACCCCCGCAGAGATGATTTACCTCAACTGAGGATTTAATCCACTAATCGCACGGATTACAATGGTTTTCCACTTAGCCGCAACTAAGTCTTCCAGAGTCTTCTGATCACAACCTGATCACTCCAGGAACAACTGCTTAGTTCACTCCTAAGACTTTTCTAGAGTCTACTGATCAACACGATCACTCTAGGCTTAGTTCACTCCTAAGACTTTCTGCTCAGCCAACTGCCAAGACTTCCTGCTCAGCCAACTGCCAAGACTTCCTAGAGTATACTGATCAACTGATCACTCTAGTTCCTTACAACTTAATGTAATCTATTCAAGAGTTTACAAATGCTTCTTAAAAGCGATAATCACAACTGTGATATTTCTCTTACAATTTAAGCTTAATCTCACTAAGATATTACAACAGCAATGTAGTGAGCTTTGATGAAGATGAAGATTCTGAGTTTAGATTTGAACAGCGTTTCAGCAAGTTTGATATAAGTTGATTTTGTGCAGAATCGTTAACCTTGCTTCTCATCAGAACTTCATATTTATAGGCGTTGAGAAGATGACCGTTGAATGCATTTAATGCTTTGCGTGTTCCGTACAGCTTTGCATTTAATGTTATACGCTTTTGTCAACTACCTCGAGCCTTGTTCACGCTGTGTCTACTGACGTAGCCTTTAGTAGCTTTAACGTTCCTTTTGTCAGTCAGCGTAGTCTGCCACGTGTACTTCCTTCTGATCTGATGTTTGTGAATACGACGTTTGAATATCATCAGAGTAAAACAGCTTGGTGCACATCATCTTCTGATCTTCTGACCTTGAAGTGCTTCTGAGCGTGATACCATCTTCTGATCTTCAGTGCTTCTGATCTCATGTTCTTCTGATGCTTCCATAGACCCATGTTCTGATTCTGCTTCAACCATCTTCTGATGTCTTGCCAGACCATGTTCTGATGTTGCATGCTGAACCATTTGAGACACATCTTCTGAGCGCTGAATTATGCGTACTCTTTATATATTTCCTGAAAGGGAAATTGCATTGGATTAGAGTACCATATTATCTTAAGCAAAATTTATATTATTGTTATCATCAAAACTAAGATAATTGATAAGAACAAATCTTGTTCTAACAAGTTAGAGTTAAAATTAGAAAACAAATAAAAAAGGAGAAATGTTAGAAGTGAGATTCGAGCCCGGGACCTCTCGCTCATGTACCTTTTAACCTTAAATCCTTACCAACGGTGCTATGTCACTTATTCGAAATAAAATGACATTTGCAAATGTATGAGGGCAAATTTTGGGGTACAACAACTGCCCCTGTTCAATTTTCTTAAACTTGAGGATGTAGATTGGCTTGTGTGCCAGTCGGAATCTGAAGGTGGAAGAGGATTGAACACTACAATACCCAGAAATTTGCCCTTGCTGAGGTAGGGACCTTTGTCGGAGATGGGCTTGAAGATGTCATCTAGGTGTTGGCAAGGTATTGTCAGAAATGAGCTTAAAGATGCCATCTGGTTTTGATAATATGAGAGTCAAAATGAGTGGTACATTAGACTGTATCTGAGCTCGAAGTATTGATAGGTGATTGTTGGAGATGGGCTTAAAGATGCCATCTGGATGAGATATTTGTCAGAAGTCTAGAAGGTCATGCTTTCAAAATATGCACCTGATAGGAATTTTTCAGAATATCCGAGATTCGAGATTCCAGAACTATACTTGGCGTAGAGTTCAGACCAGTCGGGGTTCAAGCTTCCGGGGTGTAACTTGCGTAGATATCAGATCATTCAGGGTTCAGGCTTCCGAAACATATCTGTCGTAGATTTCAGATCATTCGGGGTTCAGGCTTCTGTCATACCCCAAAATTTACCCGATATAATTTGCATCTGTCCATTTATTAAGGGCGTTAAAAACTAGGAGCCATAGGATTTAATATACCTATTATTAAACTCGTTCTCCTATAAAACCCCCTTATAAATCGGTCAAATGGAAATAAGGGTGTAAATAGCAAATCTTCCTAAATTACACTAGGCCCGCCCATTCACATTCTTCAAAGCCTTTTTATAGATATTAATTTTTTTTCCCAAAAAAAGTTAAGTTAATATTTATTTAAATTATTTTTTAATTAATATGTTAATATTAAAGTTAATCTCTTTTATTAGTTTTTTAGCTATTTTGACTTTAACTAGGTTTATTTCTATTTAGTATTATTGGTTTCTTGTTATTTAATTATTACCATTATTTTAATATCATTTAGGTTATTAAATCAGAATTATTAGTTTTATTAGAGTTAGCAAGATTAATTATGAGGCTCGTTAATGTTATCTGATTTATTATTATTGTTAATTGTCATTAGAATCAGCATTAGTTGTATTAGTTTTAATATTTTTTTTTGTTAAGTTAATATAATGTGGGCCGGATCTGCTAACTAAAATAGGACTATGGATCAAGGGTTATTGGGCCAAGCGTGGATCGGATACGGACCGGGTCAAACTGACCCGGGTCCTGTTCATCTTCTCTCCCAAATCTTCAGCGCCGCCCCTCCTCTACATAAACCCTAGCATCAACCAAGTGAATCTCCAAGCAATCAAACCCTAATCCAACAATTTGCCCAGGCCCATGCATGAATCAGACGAGAAAAAAACGAATCAAGGATCAAAACGCAAAGAGAATCAAACTTAAACAAAATCAAAACTTGAAGGAAATAAAAGATTTTTATTAAAGATTATTTACAGAGTCAATTACAAACGAATCAAGATCTAAAACCTAATTGAATCAATCTAATTTTTCCTAAATCTAATCTAAACCTAACTATAAATTAAAAAAGAAATTAGATGAAATGAGAGGAGATTTTCTGGAAAAATTCTTGAAGCGCCGCGAAGACAAACCCTCAAACTTTAATCTTCGATTTCGCACCTGCAAGAAGGGAAGAGAGGGAGGATCAGAGAAAGCGATTAAAAAAAATCAGGTGAAGATTAAAGCTCACAGAGGTAAATCGAGATCCCTTAGCTTAAGTTTCTTCGATCGATTCGTGATTGCATGTTGTTGTTGGCTTGATTTCTGAAATGTTAGGGTTAAGTTTATAAGGTTAGGGTTCCTAAGTTGGGGATTAAGTTTTCTGGGTTTCTGGGTTTGAATCCGTTGAAGGTTTGAAGTATCCGGTTGAATATCAACCGGAAAACTGGGTTCTCGCGGTGGCTTTAGGGCGGTTTACGGCGGGGCTTTAGTTTCGCTGGGTTGTTCCTTTCTGGGTTCATACGAGAGAATGGAAGAGAGCAAAGAGAGAATGGGAGAGAGGGATCAAGTTAGAGAGAGAAAGAAGATGAGGAAATGAGGAGTGGAAAGAGATAGGGATCAAGGTATCCTTCCCCCGAGCCGTTGGATTGAAGCCACGTGGCTTCACGATAGCCACAAGGCTGGCATTCTGAACATGATTCAGTGCCTCTCCCTTACTATGCACCCTCTAAACCCAAGACATGCAAGCCATCAGATTAGAACGAACGGCCTAGATCTAAGCGAATCCACCATAACACGCATACCCTCACCACACCCAACACACAGACCAAAAATCTAATTGGGCCAAACCCTTTTGCTATTCACACACCCTGAATTTCTAACCCCTAATAAAATACACCCCCTATACAAAATAAAAAAATCATAATAATAAAATTAATTAATTAATTTTGTAAAAATGCTAATTATTTAATTGTTTGTTATTTTGATAATTCAATTTAATTTTCTCCTCGAACCGACTATACCTATTAGTAGCATTAGACGAGAAATAATTTTTGATCAATTTAATTTATTATTTACTATTTAATAATTAATTCTAGTTTAATTCTCTCCTCGACCCGACTAAAGCCATTAGTCGCATTAGACGAGAGATAAAAAAATACATAAAATTCAAAACACACTTAATTTGCTTCCCGCGATGATCGAATCTATCGATCTGAGTAACCAGCAATGCCCTTAATCCGTTAGCTATACTGATCAAATCTATTGATCACCGCATCTAAAAGTGCCATATCAAATCAGGGTTGTACGCCCAAAACATCTAAAAAACACTAAACCACGATACTACGAATTTTCATCCTTTTCAATCAGGCAATTCAAAATGCCTTTCAAATCAAATTCAAACTACGACAGGCCAGTCAAAAAGCCTTCAAACAATCAATTCAAATTCAAAGGCGTACAACCCTGTGCCCGAACTACGTTGACTCTGATTCTCCCTAAGGAGATACGTAGGCACTTGGATAACCAAGGCGAGTCCCCTTCCCCATAAATCTCATTTTTTCCCGATTTGTTTTCCCTTAATTATTAACCCTTGAAAGCATAAACCTTACCTTAACACTCTTAGCCATAAAACTGTTAACCTTAGATTCAAAGCCAATAGGAAAGGGTTGAGGGTGCCTAACACCTTCCCTCGACCTGATTATAATAACTTACCCAGATTTCTTAACTTCGTAGGGTTTCCTATTCGCCCTTCAGAATAGGTGGCGACTCTAAACCTTTAATTTTAGGGCAGGTTGCTACAGCTTCCGACACATAGGTTTTGACTTAACAACTTTTTCTTTTTGGTGGCTATTGACTTCCTGACTTGATGGTTGTGGGAACCCATCATTATTTGTGTAGACAACAACTAGTGTGATTGAGTCAACTGAGTAACTACCCTGCCCCAGGTTATGATTAAACGTTCTAATAATTTGTACGCGAAAGAAAAACTTCTACTTCTTAGGCTCAAAGGGGTTGACGAGGGATTAACAGCCTTATATCTCCATTATTTAGGAATTAAAACAATGCCTGCACATCGTCAGCACAGTCTGTTCAAAAGCATACTGTATGAGGCTGTGGTATCGTTTTCGTCATCCTCCTTCAAAAGGCATACAACTTTAGCAGGAGTCGAATATCACAAAACATAAACAAAGTAAAAACCAGTTTAAATGAGTGGTAGCAAAATAATTAATTCAAGACAAACATATGCAATGCACTAATGATGATTATTAAAACAAATAATGTCTATCATAAGTCAAATGTTTAAATAAACAAAATAGAAATTGCTAATGAAAGTAGATCTAATGATCCAAAACTTCGTCTGTCTAGACATCAATCAGTCTTGTCATGACTAGGCATGGGAGCGGTGATCACCACAGGAGTCTTGGGAGGGTTGAACTCAATTTCACCAGCATCAATCATATCTTGGATCTTGTTCTTCAACGACCAACAATTATTTGTGTCATGTCCAGGACTATTGGAATGATATGCGTACCTTGCATCAGGCTTATAGCTAGGGGCGGAATTGTTGGGCTTCACGGGAGGATCCCTTACAGTAATCAAGTTTGCCTTCAGCAGATGTTGCAATACCCGAGCCAGTGACATATTGATCTTTGTGAACTAACGCTTAGGCGTGTCTTGCTTATTTAGACGACTTTGTTGTGGCGATGGTGTGGAGATCAGAACTGCCCCCACAGATTGGTTGCGTTCATTACGACTTTTCTGGTTGTGCACAACGTCAGTTACACGAGGTTCCTTAGGTGAGTTGAAATCAATGATCTTGTCATCGATTAAGTCTTGAATCCTATGCTTTAATGGTCCACAATCCTCAGTATCATGACCAGGACTATTCGAATGATAAGCACATCTCGCACGATACTTGTACCCAGGAGCAAGATTGACAGGAACTGAGTATGGAGGCAATAGGGTTATTAAGTTCTGATTGAGCAGTTGTTGCAGAACTTGAGACAGCGGCATGTGCAATGGAGTAAATGATCGCTTAGGTTTGGATTTCCGATTACCTTGACCACCTTGCTGCCTTCAATTCTTCTTGCCCCTTGGCCAAGTTAAGGATCTCCTTTTGAAACTGGTTGTTCTGAGCTTAAAAGATTTCTGATAGATCGCTCGAGATTCATGATGCTGAAATAAACAGCGAGGAGGTGAGAAAACCGTCGTGAGAAACATGCTATGCGATGTTATGAATGCAAATGCAATATTTTCAGGATCTATAGGAAATATAGTTTGCCGCATTTGGAAATTAGATTGGTCAAAGCTTTGTCTGAAGAATTTTGACTCGTCTTGGAACGTCCTTCTTTAAGAATCAAGCTCACCATATCCAGTGGGTCATAGCCTCTGATTCGGGATATTCGTTTCTGAGTTTGAAAGCATATGGCTAGAGGAAAATAAATCCTCTTGCCCCTTGATAGGTACTGAGTCTCTGAATTGGAAGGCATGTGGCCAGAGGAAAGTAAATCCCCTTTCCCCTTGATATGGATTAAGTCCTTGATAATGGCACCTGCAATTGTGCGCCCTAAATTCCTAAGATCCTTGAAAAGGGTTAGTTAACATGCTATGTTATAATGTTATGATGTAATAATGTTATGCGAATGCAATGCATCAGGAAAAGCGCAAGATAACAAGGACGAATGGGTCCTACAACATAACCTGCAAGGAAATCAAAAGGTTAGCAGCACACACAAGTAAGTCACACAAGTGTCCTCCCCAAGGAAATCAAAAGGTTAGCAGCACACACAAGTAGAGGCTTGCATGAAGTTCATAGGTAAATACCCTCCCCACTGAAGTTTAGTTGGTTCAACCTGTCCTAAATAAAGATCGGGTTCTAGGGAGCTCATATCATTGACCTTTCTCGAAGGCACTATTTCAGTTCAGCAATCGATTCACCGACGAAAACATCCTGAAAGTCCAGTCCATATGAGTGTAGCTATGATAACACGAAAACGTATCGTATATTTAGCTTAATTTACATGCATTATTATTCTATTTTATTTCGATTTTATTATTTTATTTTGTATTATGCCGGTATTTTTATTTATTTTCAGGTATTTAATAAAATCACGACTTGCAAAGGAAATGAAGAAAAAATAGTCGAATTAAAGATTAAAAGGCCAAAAAAGGGGTGTAACATTAACAAAGGGTGTAGAAAGAAGAAGACAAGGCAAGCCAAAGGCCCAGACTGCAAGCAGCCCACGACGAGAGGCGCACCAGGCCCCCTGCCGGTCGGCGCAAGGCCCTATCTGCCGTTCGGCACCCCCTAAATACAGGTGTGTGACGTTAGTCACAAACCCAGGCCTAGAAGAGACTCTGTTTTCAAAAATGCTATTTTCTCTCCTCCAATTTCTACGCCGTGAGCATGCTGTTACGAGACATTTCCAAGATCAATTCAAAACCTAGTGCTGCTCTTTAAATACAACAAGACCTGAACCAGAAAGGAGAGCTTGGAGAACCCTAGTGCCATATTTTATTTCTTCTGCAATTTTACTTTCTTCCCGAACCAATACTCTGCAATAGTTTTCCACCCCGGAACACTATTGCGTTTCAATTTCTTTCAAGCTCCAGATTTTAGTGATAGATTCAGTTTATTTTCTGCAATTGATTTTGTTCCGGATTCAAGGATTGATACTTCAAGATTATTCATTACAGTCTAGCATTTTAATTCAGGTTCATTTATTAGCTTTAATTATTATTCTCTGTTTATGTTAGTTATTAGAATTATGTCCGGATTATTTTTTACCAGCTATATCTGTTCCGTTTTATCTATTAAAACAATGTCCGGCTAAATTATTTTTATCGGTATGTAAGGTCACATAACCGAGGAAATCGAGCAACTCTGTCGACGTATTTTATAAATTAAATTTATTTATCTGGTATTAATTTCTAATGCTTATCTTAACTGTTTTGTAACGAGAGTTAAAAACAATAGAAGTTAGGATCAATAAAAACGAGAGTTTGAGATTTTAACTGGACAGTAGAAATTAAACATTAACTTTAAATACAGCGAGAGAGCTTTAAGGTTAATTAGACTTCATCGGTTTTCAAAAAGCATCTTTAAACTTTATTTGATACAGCGAGAGCGCTCACTTAGGTTTAATAATGAGATCATAATCAACAAACACGGGAGTGTGAGAGGAAGGTTTTTAAACAAGTGATTTCTATTGAAAGAATATTTCAAATTACGATTCACGTCGATAGTTTACTAGATCCCCGACGTCCAGCCGTTACATACCGATTATATTCCTGCCTACTTAATTCAATAATATTTCTTTTTAATTCCCCGTTTGATCATAATCAATCAGATATTAGCCTTAGGTTTACGTAGTAGCGACTAACTACACTAGGTCGATTCTTAGTCCCTGTGGGTTCGATATCTTTTAAAACTACGCGATAAACTGTGCACTTGCAGTCATAATCACAGACATACCCCATTGTAGAGACTAAGGCAACTCAATTATTCTAATTCCCTTTGTGCATGCCAAGTACTCACTCTCGAAGTGAAGACTTAGTGCTGCCAATTCCCAAACCGGAGCGTTCTATCACTGTATCACGTCGATTACGACGTACTCGCACTCTTGCTCCTACTCCTACTTCTTAACCAGTTGAAGAATCAAACATGGGTGAACAGCCGCGTCCTCTCAAATCTTACGCTATTCCTTCGCAAGCTGAACCTCACAATAGCATTGTCGCTCCTGCTATTGAAGCAAATAATTTCGAGCTAAAACCATCGTTGTTGTTAGCTGTACAACAAAACCAATTTTCTAGAAATGCGACGGAAGATCCTAATCTTCATTTTTCAGTGTTCTTGCAATACGCAGACACTGTAAAGGTGAATAATGTCAGTGCGGAAGCTCTCCGACTGCGCCTTTTTCCTTTTTCACTGAGGGATAGAGCTAGAGCTTGGCTCCAGTCTTTACCCGCCAATTCTGTCACGACCTGGAATGAACTTAAGAAATTCTTCCCGACACGTTATTTTTCACCTAGTAAGACCGCCATGCTAAGTGTCATACCCCAAAATTTGCCCTCCTCATTTCATCTTCAATGACTCAAGGCTCAAGGGTTTTCTCAAGTCACTCTCTCCTATTCAAAATCAGGGTTTGCATTTTATCAAAAGAATTTGAATCTCTAAGGCCTCAAATGGATTTCAAGGTGTCTCATATGTCTCAAGGTATCTCCATGTCAATTATCAAGCTTCAATCCCAAGGATTTCTCATTCAAATGCTCAGGTGATCCACAATCGACTATTTTGACCTAAATGTCAACTATGGTCAAAGTACAGTCAAAACTTCTGACTTTTGGTAAACATCAAGTATTTAAGGCTATATCCATCATTTGATCAAAGGTTGATCATGATCCTTAAATAAAAACTCAGAAATGAACAAATTCAAAAGGTTCAAATTATGGTTTTTTATAGGAGAAAGTCAACTCAACTTTGATTGACCATAACTTTCACATGGAGCATCAAAAATTTCTCACTTAAAGCCTATTTTTAAGGAAATTGAATCCTCTACAATTTTGTTTCTCACATGCCAAGGCTAGAAATGCTTCATTCAAGGGATATGGTCCAATACATTACAGGTCCTCCAAAAGGGTCATTAAAAGGTCATCTTTCTAAAAAGACCATAACAGTAGCATGGAAACTTAAATGGAGATGAAACTAAAAGGAATGTTTAGAGGACCTTTTGAGCTTTCCAAAAAGTCCAAGATCACTCCCATATCATAAAAATGGAGAGAGTTATGCATTGATGAAGTTGGACAATTTTGGAGAAATACACAAAGGTCAACTTGAGCAAAATCACTTATTTTGACTAATGGGCCTAGGTTTGAGTTTCTAAACATGGTCATGAGTGCACTATGAGCCCATAATTCTATTCTTATCTTTTTTACTTATTTATTTTTATTATATTGGATTTTTATTCATAAAAACCAATATAAACTAAATAAATGATGAAAATAATTAAAGATTGGAATGAGATCTTGTTACTATCAAATTTGGAGGAATATTTTGAGTATAAATCAAGGGAATTTCGTGGAGAGAGAAAGAGATATGATAGAACCAAAGATAGAAAGTTTTTATGCAAATTTTCCAATCAATTTTCTCATGATTTTTCCCAAGACTTAACCCTAAATTCTATCATATATATAGCTTATATTGTTGCAGCCAGAGAGGGGTGTTCTTTTGGACGATTTTGGGCAGGTCATTAGGGTTTTAAAAAGGTTACAAAATTTCAAGAAAAAAAAGGGCATGTGTGAACTCGGGCTCCAGGTATTATCTAAGCATTCTAGCCATTCATTCAATCTCCAATCACCTGATTGATGCTTCCCGGTAACCTTACCGATGACAGTAACTTCGCTGTTGGTTTATTTCCAATCACCTGATTGATGCTTCCCGGTAACCTTACCGATGACAGTAACTTCGTTGTTGGTTTATTTCCAATCGCCTGATTGATGTTTCCCGGTAACCTTACCGATGACAGTAACTTCGTTGTTGGTTTATTTCCAATCGCCTGATTGACGTATCCCAGTAACCTTACCGATGATAGTAACCTTACTGTTGGTTTATTTCCAATCACCTGATTGACGTATCCCGGTAACCTTACCGATGACTAGCAAACTTACGGAGATATTCACCCCAATCACCTGATTGATGTATCCCGGTAACCTTACCGATGATAGAAACCTTGTTGTTCATTTCACTCATAAACAAACTACGCATACGCATAAGCATCAGCGTTATCCACATTACCAATCCGACATAAGCATAGTCGTGGTATAGGTGCAAATATGGTTTAAACAGGTTGAATAAGGAGATAAAATCTCGGGATTGCATCAGCATACATACATACGCATTATCATATACATATCATCTAGCACATTCACATACTACAAAAAGCCCAGTTTCCAACCCTCGTACTGTGATAGGTTAATTTTTTGACCCTCGAGTCGTGAGTTTCCAACCCTCGTGTTGTGATTAGTTTGTTTTTCGACCCTCGAGTCGTGAGTTCCCAACCCTCGTGTTGTGATTAGTTTGCTTTCCGGCCCTCGAGTCGTGAGTTTCCAACCCTCGTGTTGTGATTGGTTTGTTTTCCGACCCTAGAGTCGTGAGTTTCCAACCCTCGTGTTGTGATTGGTTTGTTTTCCGACCCTCGAGTCGTGAGTTTCCAACCCTCGTGGTTTGATTGGTTTATTTTCCGACCCTCGAGTCGTGAGTTTCCAACCCTCGTGTTGTAATTGGTTTGTTTTCTGACCCTCGAGTCGTGAGTTTCTGAACATATCGTTTCCTTTCCGACCCTTGAGTCGTGAATATTTGACACGCTATTTTCTCTGACCCTCGAGTCGTGAGTCTCCAAGCAAGTGAATCTTTCCCATGCAGGCAAACGTGCTAGAACTATAGCAAACAATCTTTTATACAGGAAAACTTGTCCGAGCCGGGGCAAGTGGATCCCATTGGTGCAGGTGAGCTTTCTAGAGCTATATCAAGTGATCCTTTTGGGATTACTCCAACTACGATAGAAAGTAGGTATGGGTAACTGCGATGACTTACTAGAACAATAGTAAGTGGGCCACACCATCTACGATAAGCTTGCTCCAACTATGATAGTAAGTAGGTATGGCTAACTGCGACGACTTACCAGAGCTATGGTAAGTGGGCCACACCATCTACGATAAACTTACTCCAACTACGATAGCAAGTAGGTATGGCTAACTGTGACGACTTACTAGAACAATAGTAAGTGGGCCACACCATCTACGATAAGCTTGCTCCAACTACGATAGTAAGTAGGTATGGTTAACTGCAACGACTTACCAGAGCTATGGTAAGTGGGCCACACCATCTACGATAAACTTACTCCAAATACGATAGGGAGTGGGTATACCAACTGCGACGACTTACTAGAACTATAGTAAGTGGGTTACTTACAAACTGCAAAAACCTTGCTAGCACTATAGCAAGTTAACTATCTTCTACACAGCAAACGACGAACCCTCGCCATTGCTAGCTACGGTTATTCATCACGTTAGTCCCTCAGCAGTGATCTTCTTCAAAAACTTCACCAACAAACAAAGGTTTTATTTTTCTTTTCCAAACTTACTAACATACTTCAACTAACATAGCTAACAGTCATGCATCATTCAACTGCATACATCATTCATACATAATGCATACATTTCTCTCATTTATTTTGAGAAATTCCACTACATCATACATTACATGCATCATAACATTGCATAAAAATAAGGTTGCCTTTTCAGGCCATGCTACAATCAAAGAACCTGGTTCCTTCCAAAAAAAAACATTTGCTTCACATTTTGAAAAATGGTATTTACCTTGGGTGACATCTTTAAGCCCATCTCCCACAGAACTTTTTCCGACAAATGCAAATTTCAGGGCATTTCAGTGTTCAATCGTCTTCTACCTTTAGATCACGATAGGCAGACGTGCCTATCTAACTCTTCAGGTTTAAGAAGATTGAATAGGGGCAGCTGTCATACCCCAAAATTTGCCCTCCTCATTTCATCTTTAATGACTCAAGGCTCAAGGGTTTTCTCAAGTCACTCTCTCCTATTCAAAATCAGGGTTTGCATTTTATCAAAAGAATTTGAATCTCTAAGGCCTCAAATGGATTTCAAGGTGTCTCATATGTCTCAAGGTATCTCCATTTCAATTATCAAGCTTAAATCCCAAGGATTTCTCATTCAAATGCTCAGGTGATCCACAGTCGACTATTTTGACCTAAAAGTCAACTCTGGTCAAAGTACAGTCAAAACTCCCGACTTTTGGTAAACATCAAGTATTTAAGGCTATATCCATCATTGATCAAAGTTTGATCATGATCCACAAAAAAAAACTCAGAAATGAACAAATTCAAAAGGTTCAAATTAGGGTTTTTTATAGGAGAAAGTCAACTCAACTTTGACTGATCATAACTTTCACATGGAGCATCAAACATTTCTCACTCAAAGCCTGTTTGGAAGGAAATTGAATCCTCTACAATTTTGTCTCTCACATGCCAAGGCTAGAAATGCTTCATTCAAGAGATATGGTCCAATACATTACAGGTCCTCCAAAAGGGTCATTAAAAGGTCATCTTTTTCAAAAGCCCATAACATGAGCATGGAAACTTAAATGGAGATGAAACCAAAAGGAATGTTTAGAGGAACTTTTGATCTTTCTAAAAAGTCCTAGAACACTCCCATATCATAAAAATGGAGAGAGTTATGCATTGATGAAGTTGGACAATTTTGGAGAAATACACAAAGGTCAACTTGAGCAAAATCACTTATTTTGACTAATGGGCCTAGGTTTGAGTTTCTAAACATGGTCATGAGTGCACTATGAGCCCATAAATCTATTCTTAACTTTTTTACTTATTTATTTTTCTTATATTGGATTTTTATTCATAAAAACCAATATAAACTAAATAAATGATGAAAATAATTAAAGATTGGAATGAGATCTTGTTACTATCAAATTTGGAGGAATATTTTGAGAATAAATCAAGGGAATTTCGTGGGTAGAGAAAGAGATATGATAGAACCAAAGATAGAAAGTTTTTATGCAAATTTTCCAATCAATTTTCTCATGATTTTTTCCCAAGACTTAACCCTAAATTCTATCATATATATAGCTTATATTGTTGCAGCCAGAGAGGGGGGTTCTTTTGGACGATTTTGGGCAGGTCATTATGGTTTTGAAAAGGTTACAAAATTTCAAGAAAAAAAGGGGCATGTGTGAACTCGGGCTCTAGGTATTATCTAAGCATTATAGCCATTCATTCATTCTCCAAAAGCTCCCAGCAACACGTTTCAGTCATTGGTGAAGGCCAAAGCATTCCAGGTCCATCTCTCTAACAAACTCACAGTTTGTATTTTTCTTAGAATTCGTATTTTTTATTCAGACCGTTTTAATTAATTTCGTGTGCATATGCTTGTTTGTAATCATGTTTAGAGTAGTATAGATGGTTTCCTGTTAAGCTTTGACGCAGGAATAACGTTGTGCCATGGTTAGGGCACAACAATGTTCAAGCTTCGGGTTCCAAGGAGCAGGCCGTTTCAAAGAAAACAAACTCCACCAATGGATTCAGAGTATGTTATTTAGTGGATCTGGGCAAGACTTATGTTTGTATAATGCGTTTTGTTTGAGTTATGATTGTTGCAGGGATTCGAAGGATTATCCGCAGGTAACAGCGCAGGAAAAATCGCGGGTATTTCCGCATGTAATGGAGAAAGAGAAGATGAATAGTAGGGGAGACCTTGGACCATGCGTGGCTCGCTCCTTATTGGTTAGTCAACAGTCAATAAGTCTCTTTCCAATGCAGATTCGCCGGTCAGCTCCACGTAAGCCCTATTTGACTCGGTTTGAACCAACAAGTTTCTCTTCATATTTTTGTATACATTATTCTGAAGCAATACTCTTAAGAAGCAACGAAGGCAGCGCATGTGGTAACGCGCGCTTGGTGTGACTGAAGGGTCCAGGGTTCGATCCCTGGCCCTTATTTGGTTTTTCATGAATTAACATTCTGCAGATCTAGTGTGGCATCCACGCGAAAGCTCACCATGCACCCTCATCTCCCAGCCATAAGATCTCCTATGATTCAAATCTAACGCGTCAGAATGGCGAGGCATACCATGGACACTCAAAGGCAACCATACAGAATCAAAGCCAGGTTTTCTTTATTTTATTTAAATTTGTTAGATTAAATATCAATTAACATTGATTAATGTAATTAATTTATTTAATTAAGGGTAGAAATAAAATTATTAATTAGGAAAATTAGTATTAGGATTATAATATTTCCCGATTCTTTCGATTATTTCATTTTAATTAATTTAACCTTAATTATAAAAATCAAAAAAGGCCTAGAAGGTTAGCAAGTATTAGGGTTTGCCCAATCCCATTGGCCATTTGGAAAAAATACTAATTCTTGATTAATATAATTTTCTCCTCGATCCGACTATATCTATTAGTCGCATTGGCGAGAAATAAATTTAATCTAATTAATTTATTCGTTAATATTAATTTGACTAATTCTTGACTAATTCTATCCAATATCCGACTAAACCTATTGGTCGCATTGGCGAGAGATAAAATAATAAAGCATAAATATTGAAATTCATTATCATGTAATAACCAAATCTATTGGTTATGAGAGATAATGATAAAACTCATAATTTAATTACAAGATTAAAATACATTTTATTTGCTGCTCATGACGACCGAATCTATCGGTCAGAATGGCCAGCAATACATTATTTAATCGTTAATTATCATGATCAAATCTATTGATCATCGCACCTAACGAAAACACATCAAATCAGGGTTGTACACCCAAATCTTAAAACACTCCTTCAAACTACGGATTTTCATCTCTTCAATACTGCGAATAAGGAAATTCAAAATGCCTTGCAAACCACAAAATTCAAAACTACGATAGGCCATTCAAGAAGCCTTCAAACAATTTCATAATCAATTCTAAGCCATACAACCCTGTGTCCCGAACTACGTTGACTCTGATTCTCCCTAAGGAGATACGTAGGCACTTGGCAACAAGGCGAGTCCCCCTCCTCCAAACTCTAATCATGTTCAAATAATTAGCCTTTAACTCTATTAATTGTCTGTCATCTTTCTTTATTTTAGCCATAAACCTTGACTTTATAATGCAAACCTTAGGAAAGGGTTTAGGGTGCCTAACACATTCCCTCGACCTGATTATAATAATCTTACCCCGATCTCTTAACTGCATAGGGTTTCCTATTCGCCCTGGTAGGATAGGTGGCGACTCTAAATAACTTTAATTTTTAGGGCAGGTTGCTACACTAAGAGCCCAGATCAATGGGTTTAGACAAAAAGACAACGAGTCTTTATTCGAAGCGTGGGAGAGATACAAGGACATGCTTAGACTCTGTCCACATCATGAATTAGAAGAATGGTAAATTATCCATACCTTCTACAATGGTCTCCTCTACAATACGAGACTTACCATTCACGCCATCGCAGGTGGCACGCTGATGGACAAAGCGTATGGTGATGCCTATGCACTTATCGAGAGTATGGCTCAGAATCATTATCAATGGGGAAGCGAGAGAGCTCAATCATAGAAAACTTCTGGAGAAAAATCTTCAACGAAGAGTGGGATGTACGAGATAAGTAGCCTCGACCGCATTAACGCCAAAGTCAATGCCCTAACTCAGAAGATTGAAAACCTCACTATAGCACGTGTAGCCGTTGTGGCTGCTGTTTCCCCAAATTGCGAAATATGCGGGATGTCTGGACATGCTGCCCCCGAGTGCCATCTTCTGGCAGGAGTTTCCCCCGAACCAGTAAACTATGCTCAAGGAAACCCCTACTCAAACACGTATAACCCAGGATGGAAGAATCACCCTAATTTCTCGTACAAGAACAATAATGCTTTGTATGCACCTGGTGAAGCACCCAGTGTACCATCTGGATATCAAAAGGAACCATTCGCTGCTCCTAACATCCCTAGGAAGTCTAACTTAGAATTGATGATGGAAAATTTCATAGCCACTCAAACTCAGACTAATAAGGATTTCATAAACCAGAACATGCACACCAATGAGCAAATCAAACAGTTAGCAACTAAAGTAGACGCGTTGGCCACTCACAAAAAGATGCTTGAGACACAAATCTCTCAAGTGGCACAACAACAAGCACCTACTTCCGCGCCTGCTGGGACATTTCCGGGACAGCCACAACCTAACCCAAAGGGACATGCTCATGCTATTATTCTGCGAAGTGGTAGAGAGATGGACGAACCGACTGACCCTAGGCTTAAAAACCCTGCTATGTTCCAAAGCCCTAGGAAGATAATTGAGGAGGAAAGTAGACCCAAGGATAAGCCAAGTGATCCGAAAGAGAAAGAGGACAAGGAAGGCGAGACGGAGGAAAAAGAAGCACCATACATACCTCCACCACCTTATAAACCACCTATCCCGTACCCTAAAAGACTCGAGAAATCTAAAAACATAGGGCAGTTTAAGAAATTTGTCGAACTTCTTAAACAGTTGAACATCACAATTCCGTTTACAGAAGCTATTACCCAAATGCCCTCATATGCTAAGTTCCTAAAAGAAATCCTATCGAATAAGAAGAAATTAGAGGACGTAACACTCACTGCCGAATGTAGTGCAATCATCCAAAATAAAATGCCACCTAAGCTGAAGGACCCAGGAAGTTTCTCCATACCTTGCAATATAGGAAAATTTGTCATAGACAAAGCCTTGTGTGACTTAGGAGCTAGTATTAGCCTAATGCCTTTGTCCATTTGCGAGAAACTAAACATGGGAGATCTAAGACCAACCAAGATGTCAGTACAACTTGCAGACCGATCTGTCAAGTATCCTGTAGGTGTTCTTGAAAATGTACCCGTCCACATTGGACAATTCTACATCCCTACGGATTTCATAATTATGGACTTAAAAGAAGACGTCAATACTCCTATAATCTTAGGAAGACCTTTCCTAGCTACCGCTGGAGCCATTATAGACGTAACGAAAGGCAAGTTGACATTCGAAGTAGGTGAGGAGAAGGTCGAGTTTATTCTAACACAATTCCTTCAAGCCCCAGCTATAGAAGATACATGTTATCTGGTGGATGTTATTGATGAATGTGTAAGAGAGATAGGATTATCAGAAGAATCTTACTTTGAAGTTATAAAGATTCCGATGCCCCTGATTTTCGAAGATGGCAATTGGCGTCCGGAATATCGAGACGATAGTTTAAGCGAATGCTTAGCCTTAACACCTAACTGAAGGATAGAAAAACACTTAGAAAGGGGGGGTTTGAATAAGTGTAGTCTAAAAACTTGAACGATAAAAACAATATACACAGTTATTTTTATCCTGGTTCGTTGTTAACTAAACTACTCTAGTCCACCCCCACGGAGTGATTTACCTCACCCGAGGATTTAATCCACTAATCGCAACAGATTACAATGGTTTTCCACTTAGTCCGCGACTAAGTCTTCTAGAGTATCCTGATCACAACCTGATCACTCCAGGAACAAATGCTTAGACACAAGCTAAGACTTTCTTAGAGTATCCTGACCACCACGTGATCACTCTAATTACAACTGCTTAGACATAAGCTAAGACTTCCTAGAGTATCCTGATCAACACTTGATCACTCTAGTTACTTACAAATTAATGTAATCAATTCTAAGAGTATTACAAATGCTTCTGAAAAGCTATAATCACAACAGTGATATTTCTCTTAACGTTTAAGCTTAATCTCACTAATATATTACAACAACAATGTAGTGAGCTTTGATGAAGATGAAGTTTCTGAGCTTTGAGTTGAGCAGCGTTTCAGCAAGTTAATATTCACAGAATTTGGTTCAGCGTTGTTCAGAATTGGTAACCTTGCTTCTCATCAGAACTTCATATTTATAGGCGTTTGAGAAGATGACCGTTGAGCGCATTTAATGCTTTGCGTATTCCGTACAGCTTTGCATTTAATGTTTCACGCTTTTGTCAACTACCTCGAGCCTTGTTCACGCTGTGTCTACTGACGTTGCCTTTAATAGCTTCCAACGTTCCTTTTATCAGTCAGCGTAGCCTGCCACCTGTACTTTCTTCTGATCTGATGTTTGAATATAATATTTGAATATCATCAGAGTCAAACAGCTTGGTGCATAGCATCTTCTTGTCTTCTGACCTTGAAGTGCTTCTGAGCGTGATACCATGAGAACTTCAGTGCTTCTGCTTCTGATCTCAAGTTCTTCTGATGCTTTCATAGACCCATGTTCTGATTCTGCCTTGACCATCTTCTGATGTCTTGCCAGACCATGTTCTGATGTTGCATGCTGAACCTTCTGAGACAAAGCTTCTGAGCGCTGATTTGTGCATACTCTTTATATATTTCCTGAAATGGAAATTGCAATGTATTAGAGTACCACATTGTCTCACACAAAATTCATATCCTTTTTATCATCAAAACTAAGAATATTGATCAGAACAAATCTTGTTCTAACAATCTCCCCCTTTTTGATGATGACAAAAACATATATAAATGATATGAATTTGCGATCAGAAAGAGCAGACGGCTAAAGACAAATTACACAGCTATAACATAAGCATGTGAATATGTCTCCCCCTGAGATTAACAATCTCCCCCTGAGATGAATAATCTCCCCCTGAAATAAATACTCGAAGAACTTTAATAATAAAGGACTTCCCTGATTATTTCGGTAGAGACGATCACATAAGCTTCTGTCTTCTGATAATTCATAGCTTCTGACTTCTACTTCCATTGGACAGCTTCAGAACTTGAATTTCTTTAGATCCCTAGAACACTCATAGCTTCTGATTCCTGCTTCCGTTTAGGACAGCTTCAGAACTTGAATTTCTTTGATCTTCAGAACATTCACAGCTTCTGATTCCTGCTTCCATTTAGGACAGCTTCAGAACTTGAATTTCTTTGATCTTCAGAACATTCACAGCTTCTGATTCATGCTTCCATTTAAGACAGCTTCAGAACTTGAATTTCTTTGATCTTCAGAACATTCACAGCTTCTGATTCATGCTTCCATTTAGGACAGCTTCAGAACTTGAGTTTTCTGGATCTTTAGAACATTCACAGCTTCTGATTTCTGCTTCCCTCGGATAGCTTCAGAGCTTTGAATTTCTTCTTACATCACTTCATGCTAGATTGTATCAGAACATTGTTGAATGTACCAGAGCATCATCAGAGCATCTCTACATCCTGAAATGTTACAGAACAAAACTAAACGACAAAAGTCAGCATGAATGAGTTAGAACATAAAATGTGTATCAGAACACAAAATATGTATCAAAGCCATATAAGCCATATAGAATATATCAGATCCAATAAACAATGTATTAGAGCAAATAGCCAATGATTTGGATCATATTCTATTATCAGAATTTTTTATCATTCTTTCTTCTTGCTTCTGATTCTGAAGCTTCCTAGCACTCAGCTTGCTTCAAGAATCCAAGAGCTTGATTCATCATCTTGTTGCTTCTCATGTTGGTCTTGAATCTTTGATTCCTGCAACAACACAACTTAAAAACATATGAAGCTTGCAGCTTCTGTTAGTAAATGTGGAGCCTTTTTACTCGGTAACTGATAATATTAATCAGATCATTTATCATATATTTTCTCCCCCTTTTTATCATAACATCAAAAAGCATAAAAAGATTCAGATGTAAAGCAAGAGACAAAAGGAAAGAAACATAAATAACTTTTCATTGATTTCAACAAGAAGGTTTACAAAAGAGGAATGCAGGAAAACAGATGCAGCAAGGAAAGAAAACTACAAAGACCAAAGGACTAAGACCCTAGCCTACGCAAAATCCGCGCCAGAACATCATGAATCCCGTCAGTGCTTGTAGCTTGCCTTGCCATGAAAGAGCGAAACTCAGCATTGGCTGCTTCTTGCGCGTCCAAACGAGAAGCCAGCATAGCTTGATTCTGATGAAGAGCTTCCAAGGTCTCCATCAGAGCTGAGGTTTCACCAGAAGAAGAGGCACCAGAATTTCTGCCAAAAGGGACAGCAATCTCAGCAGGGCGATCTTCTGGAAGGTCTTCAGCTTGTGCATCTTCCATCTCCACATCTGAGTCTGACTCAGAGGTAGCCTTAGCATATTCAGGTTCAGGCAGCTCAGAAGTTCCAACTTCCAAAGCTTGAAGAATAGCTGCTAGGTTTGTTGGAGGAGTAGGACCAGCAACTTCAGTAGGATAAACCACTACTGGAAAGACCATGTGAGGTGCTTTTTCAGAAGGGTTCATTCTGAACCAGTTAAACAGCCACTGAAAATCTCCAGTCAGCACAGGATACCATGGTCTCCACACCATGATGTCTCTGCAGGGATTTTCTTCTTCCAACTCATCTGCAGGTATCCTCTCTTCAAGAACTCTTCTGTTCCTGATGAGATGGTGATAGCTGCTTTCACCAACTTCCAACCGAAGACCACGAACACCAGGTGCTTCAGACATGATCCTTCTCTGAATGTCTGTAGCCCTAGCCAGAAAATCCTGACGAAAGGTATCCCAAAGGTTGCATGTAGCATACTCATCCAGATGGTTAAGGTGAGCAGCACCCAGAATCTCCAACCAGCCATTTACATCAGAATGTAAAAGCTCCAGAAATGATTGAGTGGTAGGGGTTGGAGGGTTGACAGTGAACCTGGAGTCGGGAAAAACAACACTGTAGGGGTTAGGTGTTCTGGTGGGAAAAGGGTGTGAGAGAGATGAGGAAATATCTGAGGGATGGGTTGAAGGAGAGGAGATATCAGATGGTGAAGAAGGTGGTTCCGAGAGGATGAATGAGGAGGAAGAGGTGGTGGAGGTCTGTGAAGAGGGAGGTGATTGAGGGGTACCGTCGAGGGGTTGATACACACGTCTAGAATAGTTTCCAGACATCATAGCTTCAAACGGGTTCACTTTGAGAGGGTCAAAGGTGATCCTTACTCTTTTTGGTTTGGTTTCTTGTTCAGCAGTTGCCTTTCTCTTTTGTTTTCGATCATTTTCTTGATTTCCAGAGCTTGACGATGGATTCATGATGAAGTTGCAGATATTGGAAACTGCTAGGGTTTATGATATGAATGCAAAGAGAGAGAACGAAAAAGAAACTGAATGCAAAGTGAGAGAAATATAAGAGGGAAAAGAAACGTTTGAAGAGTATAAAAAGAAAAACTGAAAGAGAGTAAATGATGGATAGCATTTAATGTTACGTGACGTGAGGAGAGATAATAATGACAAAAGACGTGATTTGCACAGTTACCTAAGTAGACGTCTCCTCAACTGCACGCACGCTCGTCCAGGAATAGTGAACACGTGTTTACCATTTGGATAGCCAGTTACAGCTGTTTTGCTTTTAAAGAGATTCTAAATCAACTTAGACAATGAAACGTTAGTAATAACTGAATCACAATTTCTAATTGATTTCAATCAGAACTTCTTATAAAAAAAATAATCCAATTTCATTTCAGAAGATACTCATACATAAGATCTTCTCATCTTCTCATTCTGGGCATAAATCCATACTGATATTCTTCAGAATGAACTTAAACCTATCTTCAGCAAGGGGTTTTGTAAAGATATCAGCCCATTGATGGTCTGTATCCACAAAGTTTAAAGATATAACACCCTTCTGAACATAGTCCCTTATGAAATGATGTTTAATCTCAATATGTTTAGCTTTTGAATGTAAAATAGGATTCTTAGATAAACATATAGCAGAAGTATTATCACAGAAAATAGGAATGTTACTCTCATATATCTGATAATCTTCCAGCTGACTTCTCATCCAGAGCATTTGTGTGCTACAACCAGCAGCAGCAACATATTCTGCTTCTGTTGTTGAGAGGGCAATAGTAGCTTGCTTCTTGCTGTACCATGAGATCAGATGACTTCCAAGAAATTGACAACTTCCAGAAGTGCTCTTTCTTTCTATTCTATCTCCAGCATAGTCAGCATCACAGAATCCTACTAAGTTGTAGTCTTCAGATCTTCTGTAAACTAAACCAACATTAGTAGTACCTTTCAGATACCTTATAATTCTCTTAACCGCAGTTAAATGAGATTCTCTTGGATCTGATTGGAATCGAGCACACAAACAAACACTAAAGAGAATGTCAGGTCTAGAAGTAGTTAGATATAGAAGAGATCCAATCATACCTCTGTACAACTTCTGATCTACCTTCTTACTTACCTCATCCTTACCCAGTACACATGTTGGATGCATAGGAGTTTTGGCTTCTTTGCTTTCAGAAAGATTAAACTTCTTCAGAAGTTCTTTCACATACTTCGTTTGATGAACATAGGTTCCATCGGAAGTTTGGTTAATTTGAATCCCAAGGAAATACTTGAGTTCTCCCATCATGCTCATTTCAAATTCAGCCTGCATAGACTTAGCAAACTCCTTTCCAAGTGTAGCATTAGATGTTCCAAAGATAATATCATCAACATATATTTGACAAATTAAAATATCCTTTTTAAATGTTTTACAAAAGAGAGTAGTGTCCACTTTTCCTCTAGTGAAATCATTTTCCAGAAGGAAAGAACTCAAACGTTCATACCAAGCTCTAGGAGCTTGTTTCAATCCGTATAATGATTTCTTTAATTTGAAAACATGATTTGGAGACATGGAGTCTTCAAAACCAGGAGGTTGGTGAACATAAACTTCTTCATCTATATAACCATTTAAGAAGGCACTCTTGACATCCATCTGATAAAGAGTGATGTTGTGTTGAGTGGCAAAAGAAATTAATAGACGAATAGACTCTAACCTGGCCACTGGTGCAAAGGTTTCTGTATAATCAATCCCTTCTTGCTGACTATAACCCTGAGCAACCAGTCTGGCTTTGTTTCTTACCACTTCACCTTTCTCACTTAGCTTGTTTCTGAAAACCCACTTAGTACCGATGATGTTAAATCCTTTTGGTCTAGGAACCAAGTCCCATACATCATTCCTTGTAAACTGATTTAGTTCTTCTTGCATGGCAATTATCCAGTCTGGATCTTCTAGAGCTTGATCAACAGAAGTTGGCTCGATCAAAGAAACAAGACCTAATTGACATTCTGCATTGTTCTTAAGGAATGCCCTTGTTCTGATGGGATCATCTTTCTTTCCAAGGATCACATCTTCTGAGTGAGCTGAAGCAAGTCTAGGTGATCTTCTGACTGTAGGTTCTTCAGAAATTCTCAGATTCTCTAAAGATGCAGCAACTTGATCTTCTGATCCATTGCTTCTGAGACTGCCAGCTTCTGCAGCTTTGCTTCTTGGTTCTACTGCTTCTGATATATCAATATCAAAATCTGCAAAATTCTCAAACTGCTTTGGTTTTTCAAGACCAAGCTTATCATCAAACCTGATATTGATTGATTCTTCTACAATCAATGTTTCAGTATTGTATACTCTGTAGCCTTTAGAGCGTTCAGAATATCCAAGAAGGAAACACTTTTGTGCTTTAGAATCAAACTTACCAAGATGATCTTTAGTATTCAGAATAAAACATACACATCCAAAAGGATGGAAATATGAAATGTTGGGCTTTCTGTTCTTCCACAATTCATAAGGAGTCTTATTTAGAATAGGTCTGATAGAGATTCTATTCTGAATATAGCATGTAGTGTTAATTGCTTCTGCCCAGAAATGCTTAGCCATATTGGTTTCATTGATCATGGTTCTGGCCATTTCTTGTAGAGTCCTATTCTTTCGCTCTACAACTCCATTTTGCTGTGGAGTTCTAGGACAAGAGAAATCATGGGCAATACCATTTTCTTTGAAGAACTCCTCAAAGAATTTGTTCTCAAATTCGCCACCATGATCACTTCTGACCTTTATGATTTTGCACTCCTTCTCAGATTGGATCTGAGTGCAGAATTCAAAGAACACTGAATGAGACTCATCCTTGTGTTTCAAGAACTTTACCCACGTCCAGCGGCTATAATCATCAACGATGACTAATCCATATTTTTTCCCTCTGACAGATGCTGTTTTGACTGGGCCAAACAGATCAATGTGTAAGAGTTCTAACGGCCTTGAGGTAGAAACAACATTCTTAGACTTGAATGCAGGTCTGGAGAACTTGCCCTTCTGACATGCTTCACAAAGAGCATCTGATTTGTATTTCAGATTTGGGAGTCCTCTGACTAGATTTAGTTTGTTAATCTGAGAAATCTTTCTCAAACTAGCATGACCTAATCTTCTGTTCCAGACCCATTGCTCTTCAGAAACAGACATAAGACAAGTCACCTTTTGCTTCTCAAGATCAGAAAGATCAATCTTATAAATGTTGTTCTTCCTCTTGCCTGTAAATAGGATTGAGCCATCCTTCTGACTTACAGCCTTGCAAGACTTTTGATTGAAGATTATATCATAACCATTGTCACTTAATTGACTTATGGACAATAAGTTATGCGTTAATCCTTCTACAAGAAGTACATTAGTTATGGAAGGAGAGTTACCAAGACTTATGGTTCCAGAGCCAATGATTTTGCCCTTCTGATCTCCTCCAAACTTAACTTCTCCACCTGGTTTAAGCACCAGGTCTTGGAATGTAGACCTTCTTCCCGTCATGTGTCGCGAGCACCCAGAGTCCAGGTACCATGACATTTTGCTTTTTGTCCTCTTTTCCGCCAAGGATATCTGCAATAGGAATAATCTTTTCCTTAGGTACCCACAATTTCTTGGGTCCTTTCTTGTTAGTTCTCCTCAAGTTCTGATTGAACTTGGGTTTAGCAAAATATTTAACAGGAGGAACAGTATGATATTTCTTATTCTGAGTTCCATGATATTTCTTAGGTTGTGTCACATGCTTCTTGGTGTGTGTTAAGTGAAAACTTTGTGCATGTGATGTGTGCTTAATATCATGGGAGTGGCCAAATTTAAATTGGTTATACAGAGGCTTGTATGATATTTTCATATCATCCACAGATTCAAGCTTGTATGGGATTTCACCCTCATAACCAATGCCAACTCTCTTGTTCCCAGACACAGCATATATCATAGAAGCTATCTGACTTCTGCCAATACTTCTAGATAAGAACTTCCTGAAACTTAAATCATATTCTTTCAGAATATGATTCAGACTGGGAGTGGATTTTTCTGAATCAGAAGGAGATCCAACATTATTGGATAATTTTAAAACTTTTTCTTTTAATTCAGAATTTTCCAACTCAAGCTTCTTAGTTTCAAATTCAAATTGCTTTTCAGCTTTTTGTATTTGATACTAAGATGAGCTTTTAATTCAAGAAGCTCTGTTAGACTGGAAACTAACTCTTCTCTAGATAGTTCAGAAAATACCTCTTCAGAATCTGATTCTGATGTAGATTCTGATCCATCATCTTCTGTCGCCATCAGCGCAAAGTTTGCCTGCTCTCCTTCAGAGTCTGATCCTGATTCTGATTCAGAATCATCCCATGTTGCCATAAGACCTTTCTTCTTATGAAACTTCTTCTTGGGATTCTCCTTCTGAAGTTTTGGACACTCATTCTTGTAATGTCCAGGCTCATTGCACTCATAGCAGACAGCCTTCTTCTTGTTAGATCTTCTGTCACCAGAAGATTCTCCTCGTTCAAATTTCTTTGAACTTCTGAAGCCTCTGAACTTCCTTTGCTTGCTCTTCCAGAGTTGGTTCACCCTTCTGGAGATCATGGACAGTTCATCTTCTTCTTCAGATTCTGATTCTTCAGGATCTTCTTCTCTAGCCTGAAAAGCGTTAGTGCATTTTTTAATATTAGATTTTAATGCAATAGACTTACCTTTCTTCTGAGGCTCGTTTGCGTCCAGCTCTATTTCATGGCTTCTCAAGGCACTGATAAGCTCTTCCAAAGAAACTTCATTCAGATTCTTGGCAATCTTGAATGCTGTTACCATTGGACCCCATCTTCTGGGTAAGCTTCTGATAATCTTCTTTACATGATCAGCCTTGGTGTAGCCTTTATCCAGAACTCTCAATCCAGCAGTCAGAGTTTGAAATCTTGAAAACATCTTTTCAATGTCTTCATCATCCTCCATCTTGAAGGCTTCATACTTCTGGATTAGTGCAAGAGCTTTGGTCTCCTTGACTTGAGCATTTCCTTCATGAGTCATCTTCAAGGACTCATATATGTCATGGGCCGTTTCCCTGTTAGATATCTTCTCATACTCAGCATGGGAGATAGCATTCAGCAAAACAGTCCTGCATTTGTGATGATTTTTGAAATCTTTCTTTTGATCATCAGTCATTTCGCTTCTCGTGAGCCTTACACCAGTAGCTTTAACAGGATGTTTGTAACCATCCAACAGAAGATCCTATAGATCAGCATCTAGACCAAGAAAGTAACTTTCCAGTTTATCCTTCCAGTATTCAAAGTTTTCACCATCAAATACTGGTGGTCTAGTATAACCATTGTTACCATTGTATTGCTCAGCAGAGCCAGATGTAGATGCAGCTGGATTTGTTGGAATTTCACCAGCCATCTTTTACTGAAGCGTTTTTCTCTTCCTGAATCTTTTCTAAACACGGTTAAGTGCTTGCACCTTAGAACCGGCGCTCTGATACCAATTGAAGGATAGAAAAACACTTAGAAAGGGGGGGTTTGAATAAGTGTAGTCTAAAAACTTGAACGATAAAAACAATATACACAGTTATTTTTATCCTGGTTCGTTGTTAACTAAACTACTCCAGTCCACCCCCACGGAGTGATTTACCTCACCTGAGGATTTAATCCACTAATCGCAACAGATTACAATGGTTTTCCACTTAGTCCGCGACTAAGACTTCTAGAGTATCCTGATCACAACCTGATCACTCTAGGAACAAATGCTTAGACACAAGCTAAGACTTTCTTAGAGTATCCTGACCACCACGTGATCACTCTAATTACAACTGCTTAGACACAAGCTAAGACTTCCTAGAGTATCCTGATCAACACTTGATCACTCTAGTTACTTACAAATTAATGTAATAAATTCTAAGAGTATTACAAATGCTTCTGAAAATCTATAATCACAACAGTGATATTTCTCTTAACGTTTAAGCCTAATCTCACTAATATATTACAACAGCAATGTAGTGAGCTTTGATGAAGATGAAGTTTCTGAGCTTTGAGTTGAGCAGCGTTTCAGCAAGTTAATATTCACAGAATTTGGTTCAGCGTTGTTCAGAATTGGTAACCTTGCTTCTCATCAGAACTTCATATTTATAGGCGTTTGAGAAGATGATCGTTGAGCGCATTTAATGCTTTGCGTATTCCGTACAGCTTTGCATTTAATGTTTCACGCTTTTGTCAACTACCTCGAGCCTTGTTCACGCTGTGTCTACTGACGTTGCCTTTAATAGCTTCCAACGTTCCTTTTGTCAGTCAGCGTAGCCTGCCACCTGTACTTTCTTCTGATCTAATGTTTGAATATAATATTTGAATATCATCAAAGTCAAACAGCTTGGTGCATAGCATCTTCTTGTCTTCTGACCTTGAAGTGCTTCTGAGCGTGATACCATGAGAACTTCAGTGCTTCTGCTTCTGATCTCAAGTTCTTCTGATGCTTTCATAGACCCATGTTCTGATTCTGCCTTGACCATCTTCTGATGTCTTGCCAGACCATGTTCTGATGTTGCATGCTGAACCTTCTGAGACAAAGCTTCTGAGCGCTGATTTGTGCATACTCTTTATATATTTCCTGAAATGGAAATTGCAATGTATTAGAGTACCACATTGTCTCACACAAAATTCATATCCTTGTTATCATCAAAACTAAGAATATTGATCAGAAAAAATCTTGTTCTAACACTAACCCTATGCCTTGCCCAAAGAAACCAGCCTTGGACCTTAAACCATTACCCAAGACTCTTAGGTATGAATACCTAGACGATGAGCTCAAAAAACCAGTAATAGTCAACGCAGAGCTAGGAGCCACAGAGACCGAGAAGCTATTCCAAGTATTGAGAAAGTATCCATCTGGGTTAGGATATAACATTGCTGATCTGAAAGGAATAAGCCCTTCCATATGTATGCATCGCATCATGTTGAAAGAAGATTGCAAAACCTCTAGGGAGCACCAAATAAGGATTAACCCTATCTTGAGCACAGTAGTTAAAGATGAAGTTACCAAACTTCTGAATGCTGGAATTATATATCCAATCTCTGATAGTCAGTGGGTAAGTCCGGTCCATTGTGTACCAAAGAAGGGAGGCATAACAGTTACCGTAAATAAGTCAGACGAATCTATAGCCGAAAGAAAGGTGATTGGAGCAAGGATGTGTATTGACTATCGTAAGTTAAACAAAGCCACAAGGAAAGACCATTTCCCTCTTCCCTTTATTGACCAAATGCTCGAACGCTTAGCAAAACATTCCTATTACTGCTACCTGGATGGTTACTCAGGATTCTTTCAAATCCCAATCCACTCTGATGACCAAGAGAGAACAACCTTCACGTGCCCTTACGGAACATTCGCTTATAGAAGAATGCCTTTCGAATTATGCAACGCCCCTATGACATTTCAGAGATGCATGATGTCGATTTTTGCTGATTACATAGACAACATCATGGAAGTCTTTATGGACGACTTCTCTGTGTGTGGGGAAGATTTCGAAAGATGTCTCTCAAATCTAGAAAAAGTATTGGACAAATGTGTACAAGTTAACCTCGTCCTAAACTAGGAAAAGTGTCACTTTATGGTTAAACAAGGGATTGTACTTGGACACGTAGTCTCCGAAAGAGGAATTGATGTCGATAAAGCAAAGATCGAAGTAATAGAAAACCTCCAACCCCCAAAAACAGTTAGAGAGATACAGAGCTTCTTAGGACACGCAGGTTTTTATCGAAGATTCATAAAGGACTTTTCTAAGATCTCTAAACCTCTGACTAGCCTCTTAATGAAAGACGTTGAGTTAAATTTCAACGATGAATGTTTAGAAGCCTTTGAAGTACTAAAGACAACCCTTATATCCGCACCCATAATGCAACCACCCGACTGGAATTTACCATTTGAAATTATGTGTGATGCAAGCGACTATGCTGTAGGAGCAGTCTTAGGCCAAAGGAAAGATAAGAAACTCCACGCAATATATTATGCAAGTAGGACCTTAGATCTTGCGCAAATGAATTACGCCACAACCGAAAAGGAACTCTTGGTCGTGGTCTTCGCGTTAGATAAGTTTCGTTCCTATCTGATAGGAGAAAAGATAATAGTTTACACTGACCATTCAGCCGTTAGGTATCTACTAGCTAAACAAGATGCAAAACCTAGACTATTAAGGTGGATCCTACTACTACAAGAATTTAATTTGGAAATCAAAGATAAAAAGGGAACCGAAAACGTTGTAGCCGACCATTTATCTAGGATGGAAGGTATTAAAACAGAAGAAACACCAATCAACAATGATTTCCCTTATGAACGCTTAATAGCACATTTAGAATCCAAAAGCGACACATTGGAACAACCTAAAGCGCAAACCGTTAAGACACTAAGCACCGGAGCCACACTGCCATGGTATGCTGATTTCGTCAACTACCTAGCGGCGAGAGTGCTTCCTCCTGACATGACTTATCAGCAAAAGAAGAAGTTCTTCCATGACCTTAAACAGTACTATTGGGATGAACCCTTACTACTCAAGAGAGGCGCTGATGGGATATTCCACCGATGTGTTCCGGAAGAAGAGACAAAGAGTATAATACGTCACTGCCATGATGCCCCCTATGGTGGGCATGCAAGCACATCAAAGACATGCGCTAAGATTCTGCAAGCCGGTCTCTTTTGGCCCAACCTGTGGAAGGATGTCCACATCGCTGTTAGAAACAGCGACCGGTGTCAGCGCATTGGAAACATATCTAGGCGAGATGAAATGCCACAAAAGGGCATTTTAGAAGTAGAAATCTTTGATGTGTGGGGGATCGATTTTATGGGACCTTTCCCATCGTCCTTTGGTAATAACTACATACTTGTCGCAGTCGATTACGTATCTAAATGGATAGAAGCTGTAGCCTCACCCATAAACGATGCGCAAGTAGTGATTAAGCTGTTCAAGAATATAATCTTCCCGAGGTTTGGTGTACCAAGGTTAGTCATTAGCGACGAAGGATCCCACTTCATATCTAGAATTTTCGAAAAAATCTTAGTGAAATATGGAGTTCGACACCGTGTAGCAACACCTTACCGCCGGCAAACTAGTGGACAAGTTGAAGTCTCGAATAGACAAATCAAGCAAATACTTGAAAGGACTGTTGCCACATCTAGAAAGGATTGGTCAACTAAGTTACACGAAGCACCGTGGGCGTATAGAACTGCCTACAAGACACCAATAGGAACCATGCCTTTCAAATTAGTATACGGTAAATCTTGTCAATTACCGGTGGAACTAGAGCATAAAGCCTACTGGGCAATAAAAACGTTAAACTTAAGTTACACCACCGCAGGCGAAAGGAGGCTATTGGATATCAGCGAGTTGGAAGAACTTAGATTGGATGCTTACGAGAATGCTAGGATTTACAAAGAAAGAACAAAGAAGTGGCACGATAAACGCATCTCAAGGAAGGAGTTCAATGAAGGAGATGTGGTGCTACTGTTTAATTCTCGACTTAAGCTATTCCCAGGGAAACTTCGTTCAAGGTGGTCTGGTCCAATCGAAGTTACCAAAGTATATCCGAGTGGCGCTGTTGAAATTAAAGGAAAATCGAGCGATAGCTTCGTTGTAAACAGGCAGTGATTAAAACATTACCATATTTTTGAAAACAAAGACTACACTGATAGTCTTAAGCTCGTAGAGTTAATCGTCGAGTCGTAGAACTAACCATCGGTTCGTCGAGCTTGCGACGTTAAACAAAGCGCTTTCGTGGGAGACAACCCACCTTTTAACTTTAATTTTCTTTTAAATTATTTTAATTTTAAATGTTTTATTAAAATTTATCTTCTTTTCTTTCTGCACTCTATTTTCAAAATACTAACTCTTTGTTTTAAATCATACTAACTTAAAACTTTTCTTTCTGATTTTAAAAACTTCCAGGGTACTAACCACTTTTCTGACTTTAGAGATGGATTTCACTGATGACATGGTAGTTACTTTTGGGAGTGAGGATCAGCAGAGACGATATGAGATTTTGGCACAGCGTGAGATGGGTCTCACTGCTTTCTCGCATGATGCGACTCTGACAGTTCTAGGTATCCGGGAAAGTGTGCATTTTATGCTTCATCAGATTGGATGGGAGGATTTCCTTACCACCCGTACACCCACTTTCCGCAACCTGACCTTAGAGTTTCTGAGTTCCCTCCGATATGAGCCTAGACTTGGATTAGGTTTCAACAGAGGAAGAGTTTCATTCAGTTTTTTTGGATTCACCTACCGCTTCACCACCCGTCAGTTGGCCGAGTTACTAGGATATCCCACAGGCATGGATGCCTTAATGGAAGTCGATGATGAGTACTTCCCTGATAACATTGTTGACTACTTTTGGAGTACCATGTCTGGTAGAAACCAGAATGACCTACGACTCTCTTCAAAAATCCACAATCCCGCCATTAGGTATTTCCAAATGATTCTAGCTTTCACACTTTTTGGAAAACCTTTGTGCGATACTTCGGTGACTAAGGATGAGCTAGGCATTATGATGTGTGTTTTCCAAGCCAGACCGGTTATGGGAGTTTCATTTATGCTTGCTAGGATGGCCACTCTAGCCCAAGATACCATCGTTCCTATCCTCGTAAGTGGTCTTGTTACTTAGATCGCCCGTGCTTTATCTTTGAGAGCCTCGCTTGCTAGATTGATTCCTTATGGAGAATTCAAATCCATGGACATGGAGTTTTGCTTCAACAAGAGCCTGATTAGCAACTACGAGTCTCCACCTTATCAGCTTCTCGTGAACTATGAGCCGGTTAATCATTTTGCTTTGCCTTGCATTAGGTTCACAAGTGTTCACAAGAAAGAGAATGGGATTTATGACTTGGAAGGACAACGTGAGAATGACTTAGAGCAAGAAGAAAGTGATCCGAGGACACCGACTGGCTACTATGACATTGATACTACACCTGGTGAGGATGTGCCTATGGTCGACCAAGCTGCTGCTATAGAGACCCTTCGGAACGACGTTGCTGTACTTCGTACCGATTTAGGGAGACTCCGAGAAGATTTCCACGGATTTATGGATTTGGTCGCGGCAAATCTCGACAGTTTTCATCAACACTTTCAGTCCATCCCGCCTCCGAAAAGTGGCTAACTGAAGACCGCTAATTTCTATTTCTAACTCTTACATTTAGACAATGAGGACATCGTCTAGTTTAAGTGTGGGGGAAGGGAATGCTTAGTTAGGATTTACTTCTTTAAGTAGTTTTAATTTTCAGTTTTTCAATTTCGGTATTCTAATTAGTTAGTATTTCTAATTTTAAGACAAAATTTTAATTTTTCAGTTTTTGATTTTAATAAAATTCAGTAGTTTCTTTATTCTGTTTTTTTTTATTTTTCTGCTTAATTTCATCTGCTAAGTCTGTGTGTGTGCATCACAAATTTTGTTTCTGCTTTGTGTTAGTGTTTGTGTTCTTTCACTGCTATAGTTAGTAAATAAATATTGTTGTTAATATATATGTGGAACACAACAAAATATCAGTCTGCTACTTATGCTTTACTCTGATACTGTTATGTAAAATTGCATACTGATATAGGCTATTATCTACTCTGCTAAAATTATATACACACCCAATTTAAATACTTTGACTACCAGTCAAAATCATTTATGTCATTTATGTTGGTCCAATAAGATAACAAGCATCTTAGTCAAAAAAGCAATTAATGGAATCTCTGCAACACTGAAGGCACGCTGCACACACGCAACCAGACGCACATGCATGTACATGCATGCCTGCCGACCGTCCCAACCCCCCTTCTGTCGTTCGTCATCTTCTTTAAATGCATAATGCATTTGTTTCATTTCCACACCAGAAGCAACTGGATTTTTCTCTGTTCAAACTTCTCAGTGCTAAATCAATTCCCATTTTCATCTTCAATTCAAACCTCACCTTAATTTCCATTCAATACTCAGTCAATCTATTTTCAACCTTCACACCACTATATTATCCCACTGTTACAAATAGAACCACAAGCATTTTTCTGCTATTTCTCCTAAATTTTCTTTCACATTTCCAGCAGAAAAATTATCATGGCTAACCTCAACAACCAAAACAAAGAAGAGTTTCCTGGTGTCATTTTCTGAAATGGAGAAGAGGGAGAAATTCAACAAAACCGATACCGAAGTTTCGCTCAAAGAGGGGTGGTAGCATCAAGATTCTCCCATATCGAAAGCTTGCGAAGTTTGGGGCTGTTCGAAATCGGTGTGCGAATATTACTCAATAAAACGGGTTTATCATTCGTGAGCACACTAGAATTCCCCACATACGAGGTGTTTACTTTGGAGTTCCTAAGCTCTTACATTTACAACACACCCACCGACGCTTCCCACAACCTTATCGGAACCACTACTTTCCGATTATTCAACCGAGAGTACACCTTGAATCAAGACTACTTAAGCACGATCTTTCAGTTCACACGTGTTGAGGGAGTCAACTATAGAATTCCGCCCGAGCTTTTACTGGCCAAGAACCTCAAATGATATTTGGCGTCAGATATCCGGTAATGAAAATGTCGCTCCTGACATGCGCTTCTCTTTGCAAATTCATAACCCGGTTATGCGTTACTTCCACCGCATTTTAGCTAATACTATTTTTGGAAGAACCAACAGCAACAAAGTCAATGGTAAGGAGTTATACTTCTTTTATTGTACTTTTGCCAATCATCGGATCAATGCCAGCACCTTCCTTATGTCTCATATTCAATCTCTCGTATCAAGAGAAGGAAATGCACCATTCTGTGTAGGATGGCTTGTCACTGGTATAGCTCGAGCCCTCGACATGAATGATAGGCTCGAAAATCTACCTTCTCTACCGCCCGTTTTCATGGATATCAATAACTGCAATGCTGTCCGCCTTATCAAATCAAGACCAGACGGAAGGTACAACCTCATGGTTCGAAACAGGGAAATTCGTAGTGTCATACTGCCAAACATCGAGATCACAAGGATAGACCGCAGAGACAATTGGATCTATGATCTCGACGCACCTGCTCCTGGTGGAAACATACAGGATGATCAAAATAATACGGATAATGTGGATGAGGTTGAACAAGAAATGGATCAAGGAGAGCCCCAGCCTGATGAGAACCCCCAACCCAATCCTGAAAATGTTGTTGGACCATCTGAACACCAACCTCGAAGAAGGAATCAACCAGTCACACTGGATGATGTGTATAGAGAGATGATACGCAACCACGAGGAAGAAACTCAGTGTCATCAAAGGATTGAGGCGGGTCAGAACGAAATGATGACGCTGATGCGTCAAATGCAAAGAGATCAACACAACTATACGTACTGGAATGATCGAAGCATTGCAGACCTCACGGAAGAAATGCATTGCTTGACATATTGTGTTGAAGGCTTACATGAGTATGTGTACCATGCTGGGATAGTTCCGCCTAGAGACAGCGATGAAGGTCGAAGAGGAGGAAGAGCACGAACCCGAGGGAGAGCACGAGGAAGAAGAAACGAGTAGTGAGTTTTCACCGTTTCTACCACACAAAGTCGCATTGAGGACAACACAACGTTTAAGTGTGTGGGAGGAAGCTTGCTGCTTTTCATTTTATTTTTCGATAGATTTTAAATTCCTAGTATTTAATTTCCAGTATTTTTAGTTATTCCCCTAAAAAAATTTTTTAATTTCTTGTCATTTCCAACCCATGTACTCTAAGTTTAATATATGCGAGTATCTTTCCGTTTGTCGAATTCTCTGCCTACTTGAACCATAAACCTTTTTTATTATACGCATAGCCTGACATGCTCGAAAAGTACAAGAATACAACAATTTAAGATATGATAGAATCGAAGCACTAGTAAACAAAATTTCTACAGTCTTGACACTCTAGAACTCCAATTTATGCAAAACTTAATTTAAGTACCTATTATTTCAAAGTCTTTAACCTCTAGCTTTAAAGTAGCTTAGAGTAGTTTATTCAGCAGTCGACACCGTCTTAAACACAAACTATGTAGAGAGCCGATGAATATAAGTGAATGATCCTGGAAAATTTTCAGTAAAGAATTTAAAAGAGTGCACTAACTAAGCTAGGTGACCCTCACCCGGTCATTTAACCTAAAGGATGTATATCTCGCAAACAATAAAGAAACCTATTGTCAGTTGGTTCAAAAGTATCTGGTATTGAACTTGGTAGGGAGAATTACGGTTCGATCCCCCGCAGCTTACAATCGGTTAGAGAAGTAGGTACCACAGAAATGTGCCAGAGCCCCGTGCTAATAAGGATCAGAGTCACTAACCGGTTACTCTACTATGTGCGTGTGAAGATAAAGGGCTTAATGTGATTGCGCTCGAATGAAAACAAGCAAAATCTAGCGAAAGGGTCTAGATGAGTTGTAATAGCCTGATTTGGATTGGTCTGCATAAGCTGGAGTTGTCTAGTGTCGCTACTGTATCTTGAGTGTTTATATTGAGCTTTCGTATCTCTAACAAAGTATCGCCGCGACGTGTATGAATCGAGATAATTGTCATGCATATGTAAAATCTTTTTTTTAATTGTTTGCTTGAGGGTAAGCAAAGTTCAAGTGTAGGGGAGTTTGATAACACGAAAATGTATCGTATATTTAGCTTAATTTACATGCATTATTATTCTATTTTATTTCGATTTTATTATTTTATTTTGTACTATGCCGGTATTTTTATTTGTTTTCAGGTATTTAATAAAATCAGGACTTGCAAAGGAAATGAAGGAAAAATAGTCGAATCAAAGATTAAAAGGCCAAAAAAGGGGTGTAACATTAACAAAGGGTGTAGAAAGAAGAAGACAAGGCAAGCCAAAGGCCCAGACTGCAAGCAGCCCACGACGAGAGGTGCACCAGGCCCCCTTCCATTCGCGCAAGACCCTCTCTGCCGTTCGGCACCCCCTAAATACAGGTGTGTGACGTTAGTCACACACCCAGACCCAGAAGAGACTCTATCTTCAAAAATGCTATTTTCTCTCCTCCAATTTCTACACCGTGAGCATGCTGTTACGAGTCATTTCCAAGATCAATTCAAAACCTAGTGTTGCTCTATAAATACAACAAGACCTGAACCAGAAAGAAGAGCTTGGAGAACCCTAGTTCCGTATTTTATTTCTTCTGCAATTTTACTTTCTTCCCGAACCAATACTCTGCAATAGTTTTCCACCCCGGAACACTATTGCGTTTCAATTTCTTTCAAGCTCCAGATTTTAGTGTTAGATTAAGTTTATTTTGTGCAATTGATTTTGTTCCGGATTCAAGGATTGATACTTCAAGATTATTCATTAAAGTCTAGCATTTTAATTCAGGTTCATTTATTAGCTTTAATTATTATACTCTGTTTATGTTAGTTATTAGAATTATGTCCGGATTATTTTTTACCTGCTATATCTGTTCCGTTTTATCTATTAAAACAATGTCCGGCTAAATTATTTTTATCGGTATGTAAGGTCACATAACCGAGGGAATCGAGTAACTCTGTCGACGTATTTTATTAATTAAATTTATTTACCTGGTATTAATTTCTAATGCTTATTTTAACTGTTTTGTAACGAGAGTTAAAAACAATAGAAGTTAGGATCAATAAAAACGAGAGTTTGAGATTTTAACTGGACAGCAGAAATTAAACATTAACTTTAAATACAGCGAGAGCGCTTTAAGGTTAATTAGACTTCATCGGTTTTCAAAAATCATCTTTAAACTTTATTTGATACAGCGAGAGCGCTCACTTAGGTTTAATAATGAGATCATAATCAACAAACACGAGAGTGTGAGAGGAAGGTTTTTAAACAAGTGATTTCTACAGAAAGAATATTTCAAATTATGATTCACGTCGATAGTTTACTAGATCCCCGACGTCCAGGCGTTACATACCGATTATATTCCTGCCTACTTAATTCAATAATATTTCTTTTTAATTCCCCATCTGATCATAATCAATCAGATATTAGCCTTAGGTTTACATAGTAACGATTAACTACACTAGGTCGATTCTTAGTCCCTGTAGGTTCGATATCTTTTAAAACTACGCGATAGACTGTGCACTTGCAGTCATAATCACAAACATACCCCATTGTCGCGATCAAGCTACCAGTATCAACCAACTTCAGTCGGAACCAAAGCCAGCCATCTCGCTACTTCTAAAAGGCCAAAGTCAAGTTCAACTAGGGTTCTAAGGGGAAATTAGTGCTTAATGACACCACGCAGTAGCCAAATGTTTACTTAAGTAGGATCCCAAGGAACATCAGGATAAAACAATGTGTCACACTAACGACGGCTACCATATCAACCGTAGCAGTATACGTCGTACAATCTCCTTGGTCTCATGCCATATATCTAAGGTATCTCGAGATTCGGGTTAGAATCTTTCACACAAGAATATTCCCAAACAGCCCTTGAAATATAAAGCAAGCAAATCAAACAATTTAAAGTGATCCTAGCTCTAAGGTAACCCCTCTTTTATAAGTATATCACCAGCAGAGTCTCCAGTTCTGTAATACGATGGGAGAACTGACTTTTTTAAAATATTGCGGATAGCAAGAGTTGCCACCGACTTTTATTTTATCCAATTAGGAAAGGCAAAAAGAACAGGAAAGACCTTTTTGAAAGAGATTGAGTTCGAGGGGTAGGTTATACAAAGGGAACGTATAAGCACCCTTTCTATCCATGGTTATCCATGGGCTCTTAATTGCTTTGCCCGCTTTGATTTGTTTTGAATTGTTTGAAAGTGCAGTGTGTGTTTGGAAAAACAGTTTGTAAAAGAACTTGACTTTGTAATGATTCATCATTCGAATATATACAAAGTACTTGTCTTGAAAGATGTTTTTGAAAATCAAGGTGTGAAAATTGTTTGAAGTTTTGATTTGATTGTGAATAAGCAGTTAAGAGCCACCTACCCTAAGTTTGTCTTTCTTGTTCTTTAAGTCTTTCGTTTGAAAGGGCTATCCATACCATAAGGAGGATAGGTAGTCCTTTCATTGGATGTGCGGGTCATTGGTTTCCATAAGGCTATCCATACCATAAGAAGGGTAGGAAGTCGTATGCGTTGATGAAAATAGTCATAAAAGGCAACATGTAAGAATAGCTTAGCATTCGAAGGGACTATCATCATGTAATCGAAGGCAACATCGAGGGACGAGATCATTTTATATCGTAGGCAACATTGAAGGGACTATGATCTTTATGATGATTTTTGAATCGAAGGCAGTAGGCTAAGGTATCCCTACATCCGAGGGACTTGACTATTTAATCGAAAGGCAGCATGAGAGAGATTATCTTAAAGGTGAGTGTGTGAACAAAAAGTGATTGATTAACTTAATCTTGAAAATTAGGGTTATTCTATTTTGATTTTATCTTTCCATACAATCCTATTATCATCTAACAGTATATAGCATTTTATAGGTGCGAAAAGTAAAGTGCGTGTAATACGGTGGGAGAACTGACTTTTAGAAATGTTGTGGATAGCAAGAGTCGCCACCGACTTTTATTTTATCCAATAAGAAAGGCTAAAAGAACAGAAAAATACCTTTTAAAAAGATTTTGAGTTCGGGGGGTAAGTTATACAAAGGGAAGGTGTAAGGCACCCTTTGCATCCATGGTTTTCCATGGGCTCTTAATTGCTTAGCTCACTTTGTTTTCAAAATGTTTGAATTGTTTGAAAAGCATTGTGTGAATAGAAATTTGAATAAGAACTTTAGCTTGTAAATAAGCGTAGTCTTTTTTAATTTGATTTTGAAAAGAAGTGGGAAAATATTTTGATTTTTGAATTTGAATTTGAATAGAGCAAGCAATCAGGAGCACCTACCCTAAGTTAGAAAAATCGTTCTTTTAGCTTTTCAGTTTAAAAGGGCTATCCATACCATAAAGAAGGTAGGAAGTCCTTACATTGGATGTTAAGGGTCATCGAGAAAAGTATCGTTCGCCATAAAACTTTCCCTACCACATAGAGGGTAGGTAGTCTTTAGGGAAGGATAGAATAGTCATTTAGGCAACATGCGAGGATACCTTAGCAATGGGACAATCATCTTATTTTTCTGAGGCAACATCGAGGGACTAGATGATTTTCAATCTTTTTAGGCAACCTTGCTTTAGGTATCCTCGAGATCGAGGGACTTGACTATTATTTAAGGCGACAGAATCGTAAGGCAACAGGCAACAAAGGCAACAGAGAGATTACCCTAAAGGTGTGTGGGTGGCACAATCATGTCATTCAATTCGAATATTTATATTATAATTAGTGATTCTATGTTCAATTCAGGGTTGCACTCCCTAGGGTTACTAACCACAGCAGAAAAATAAAGCAGTTTAAATGTCCTACGCTATTACAATAAACACCTGTGGGGACGGGGGAAATAAAGGCAGAAAATAAACCTAATCTATTACAATAAAACCCTTATAGGGTAACAGAAAAATAAAGGCAGAAAATAAGAGAGAACAATAATTAATTAAAATCCTTGAATGCCTTGATCTTCCTCGAACCCTTGATCAATTCTGAAAATTAAAAGGAAAATAAGTAAAGGGTGAGTGTAGGAGGGATTCATTGACTATTCGAGGCAAACCCTATTTTAGGCAAAGAGGCAAAATAAAAATTAAAATGATATTTAAAGAAAGAGTTAGAAACTTAGCTTTTTGATCTGATGGCGCGTGGCTGAAGGATCTTGGTTAACCCTGAAAATTGGGGCACAAAGAAGAGAAATATTAGTGCATTAAAGACCTCGACAATTATAATGTAACAAATCAAAAATTAAAATGGTAATAATTTAGGCAAACAAATAAAAAAGGCAAGGCAAAAGGCAAACCTTGAATGGGCCTAAAGTTAACCAGAGTTAATAGAAGAAATAGGTAAAAATCTAGACCAGGGTTAATGGGCAACACCTACCAGTAGACCTAAGGCTATTAGGGTTTATAAATGTATCGAGGTTAAAAAACCTTAAAATTTAATTATTGGTTTTCAACCTAATTAATTAATTGATTAAAAGAATATACAAAAATAATAATTTTTATTGTTTAAAACAATTATTGATAAAATTATGGAAAAATCGAGTTTTCGATTAAAATAAATAATTATAAAAATAATATTATAAAAAAAAGGTTTAGAAAAGATATTTACAAAAAAGAAAATAAAAGAAAATAAAAATAAAAGAAAAAAAAGGAGTTATAGAATTAAAACTAAAATATTTAAAGGAAACTTAACTCTGATCATGTGTTGCGCAGCCTTGAGGGTCTATGGTGGAGCTGTATGTTTGCGTGCGTCTGATCTGCTTGAAGAACGATCATGTGGATGGAATATGAGGACGCACGGTGGTCAAACCTGAAGCGAGGGAGCGCTGGATCTATAGAAAACAAAGAACCAACAAATAGCCAAAAAAATATGTAGGATAACTGGGTTCGAACCCAGGTCCTTTGGGTTACGCACTATTCTCGCTTGCCATTTAAGCTATAATATCCATTTGATAATAAAACGAGTTAATAATATTAAAAAGGAAAATTAAACGCTGACCCCAATAGTCAAAAGTGGTCCCCACTCACGCGTTGAACCACCAATGAGACAGAGAGAGAGAATCAAAGAATGTTGTCTGGCCAATGGTGACTCACGAAAGTTCCACGCGTGTAGGTCAATGGGTCAGTGTTACTATTCATTATCTTCTCTAACATTTCCTGCGAATTTTGCTTTGGTTTTTGTCACGATTTTACCTGCGGTTTTCACTGTTTATTCTGCAAAATTAAATGCTTGATAAAACGACGTTAGACAGAAAGCATGGGTACCCAGATCTACTAAAAAACATGCCACGAATCCAATGGTGGCATTGGTTTTGACTGAAACGGCACGTAGATAGGGTTTCTAGGGCTTCACGACCTTGAACCCCAATAATGGTGATTCACGATTTGTGTGTCCAATTCTCGGTTTAAGGGTTCATACCTTCTCCAAGACGTGCCATAAACTCAAACACACAATCAAACAACATTAAAACACGTAAAATTATGAGATATGAATTTCAAGAATGTGTATAAAATATGGGATCTTCATGCGTGCGTTTTGAGTGTTATGAGACCTGGTTAATGGTATGCTCTTACCATGTATTACCTTAGGAAGATGATGGCTGACTCAGAAGCTTCAAACACTTGTAGTAGCAATCCTTTTTCACGTGCCCTAGTTTTTTACCTTTTTGTGAGGTTTTGAGAGATATTTTGAGACTAGGATTTCGTCCCCTATGAGGCTGAGTGTGTTAGCTTTATATAAGAGAAGAAATTAGGTTAATTACTTGGGAAAGAAATCATGTGATTGGTGATTTGGAAATATGAAAAAATTTGATTGAAAATTGTATATAAATCTTTCTATTTTTGTTCAATCTTTTTCCAATCAAATTTGTGTGATTGACTTGAGCTCCAAGAATGATCTTTGATTGAATAATCAAATCATGCACCAATTTTGACATTTATTTTATTTTATTTTGATTTAATTTGCATAAAAATCAAAAATAAATAATAATATAAGTCCAAACCAAGAACCAACGAAATTCATTGGTCTCCTAGGTGATTCTTAGGCCTCCATATGATTAGTGACCAAGCCATGAAAATTGATCCATTTATTTTAGCATTTTACTTAATTTATTTAGCTTTTATTTGAATAAATTCTAAATAAATATGAATAAAAAGCAAAAAATTATGAATATGGCCTTTGAGGTCCCTATTAGGCTTAGGATCATGTTTGAGATGAAAATCTTTGGCCCATTAATTCAAAAATCCAATATTGGCTACTTTGTATTTTATGCATTTCCTCAAAATCGCCCAACTTGTACAAGCCATAACTCATTCAGTTTTGATCATATGAGGATGATCTAGGACTTTTTGGAAAGCCCAAGATGTCTTCTACAAGCCACTTTGGAACATATTTGTTATTTGGAGATTTTATCTTGATGATATGGCTCCTGATAAAAAACTGCTTTTTGCGAGTTTCTAGAAGGACCTTGTAATGTTTTGGACCATATCTCTCAAATGGTGCTTTTTAGCCTTGGCATGTGAGAGACAAAGTTGTAGAGAATTAAATTTCCTTCAAAATGTGCTTTGGATGGGAAATTTCTGATGTTCCATGTGAAAGTTATGGCCAGTCAAGTTCAGTTTACTTTTATGTTAAAAACCCTAATTTAGAAACTTTGAGTTTTGTTGATTTCTGAGCTTTCCTTGATGAATCATGATCAAACCTTGATAAAATGATGAATGATACTTCAAAATAAGGAGGTTGACCAAAAATCAGGAATTTTGAGTGTACTTTGACCACAGTTGACTTTTAGGTCAAATCAGTCGACTGTTGACCATTTGAACTGTTGTCTGAGCAATCTTTTGAATTAGAGCTTCCAACTTGGCATGAGGATCCTTTGAGGCATATGAGAGACCATGGGTTCCATTTGAGCCCTTGACTTATCCTTTTTCACTAAGAAATTCAAAACCCTAGTTTTAAGAGCCTTTGATTAGGAGAGTGTGTACTCAATTGAGTCTTGAGCTTTTGATGCTTGCATGAAAATATGGTGGGAAAATTTTGGGCTATGACAGCTGCCCCTGTTCAATCTTCTTATACCTGAGGAGGTAGATTGGCATGTGTGTCTGTCGGAATCTGAAGGTAGAAGAGGATTCAACACTAGAATACCCAGGAATTTGCCCTAGCTGAAGTAGGGACTTTTGTCGGAGATGGGCTTGAAGATGCCATTTAGGTGTTGGTTGAGTGTTATCGAGGGTGGGCTTAAAGATGCCATCCCGACCTTGATAAACAGAATGAGTCATGCATTAGACTGTATCTGAGGTGATGATGAGTGCCAGGCTGAATCTTTGTGTAGATTATATCTGCCTTTATCTTTGAGAGTTGACCGTGTCAGTACCGTTCGTAGTAACTGAATTAGATCTTGGAGAGATGATCGTGTTTACACCGTTCGTGATGATGGAATTAGATCTTTGAATGTTGATCGTGTCAACACCGTTCGTAGTAACTGAGTTGGATCTTGGAATGTTGATCGTGTCAGCACCGTTCGTAGTAACTGAATTAGACTTTGGAAAGATGATCGTGTCTACACCGTTCGTGATGATAGAATTAGATCTTTTGAATGTTGATCGTGTCAGCACCGTTCGTAGTAACTGAATTAGACTTTGGAAAGATGACCGTGTCTACACCGTTCGTGATGATAGAATTAGATCTTTTGAATGTTGGTCGTGTCAGCACCGTTCGTAGTAACTGAATTAGATCTTGGAAAAAATTTGATTACTGCCAGGGGACTGATGTAGCTATCATTGCCAGGGGACTAACATGATGAGAAGGATTTGTGAAATGGGCTTAAAGATGCCATCTGATAGAGATAATTGTCACAAGTCTAAATATGCCCCTGATAGGAGGTTTCAGAATGTCCAGGATTAGAGCTTCCGGAATGTATATCTGATTGGAATGTTTCAGAAGTCTGGGGGTCAAGCTTCCAGAATGTGCATGGAATTTTCAGAATGTTCGGGGTTCAAGCTTCCGGAATGTATATCTGATTAGAATGTTTCAGAAGTCTGGGGGTCAAGCTTCCAGAATGTGCATCTGATTGGAATGTTTCAGAATGTCCGGGGTTCGAGCTTCCGGAATGTATATCTGATTGGAATGTTTCAGAAGTATGGGGGTCAAGCTTCCAGAATGTGCATCTGATTGGAATGTTTCAGAAGTCTGGGGGCCAAGCTTCCAGAATGTGCATCTGATTGGAATGTTTCAGAAGTCTGGGGGTCAAGCTTCCAGAATGTGCATCTGATTGGAATTTTCAGAATGTCCGGGGTTCAAGCTTCTGGAATGTATATCTGATGTAGGTGTCTTTAGAATGTCTGGAGGGATATGCTTTCCAGAATATATATCTGACAGAGATTGATTTGTTGATGATATTCGTCTGCTTGGGAACTTACCTGAAAGACAAAGTTAGCAGCATGCAATGCCATGATGCATGGTATGTATTTATGTAATGATTGATTATGAATGATGTATGTATGCAACATGTTGTCAATGATGACAGCAGGTCGTAGAATAGTCTGGCGGGGAAAATTAAATCCCTGAATGTTATGGAGAATACATAGTACAAGTCTTCTGTTTTAGTAAGAACTCCCGTTTCATGCTCGAGGATAATCAGCTGGGGATTTATGATTTCTGCTTGGGGATGAGAGCCATTTGAGTGATTGATCTTGATGTACCCTGATTGGGGATAAGAGAGATGAATATAATCTCCGATGTTGCATCTGCCTCAACTCAATTATGAGTGCCAACCTTTATGGTGATTATTCGAAGATAACTTCTTGAGGACTACTCTGTGGGGAAGCGCGGATGCCTTGAACATTGCCCCCAGTGACTATAGTGACTTCCGTTCTTGGACTCGTATTGATTGGGGCACATCCATGAGTATTGATCAAAGTGTTGAGCATGCCTTGCATAGCTTTGCCCCAGTTAGTAGGGACCTTAGAGAGATTCGCCTTGTGAGGGATTTCTGAGGTATATATACTATGGGTGATGCCCCTAGCACTTATGAGCTTAAGGTGATGCCCTGACTGATCGGGAAGTAGCTTCAGACCGATTTGGATGTATGCCCCTGATTGTCTGGTGCTCCTGAGAGATTCTTCAAATCTTAACCTGATTGCCCCAAATTGATTGGACAAAACATGTCATGCCCCTTGTATCCGTTGACTTCTAATAAACTGAGCCAGTTATAAGAGATGTCGCTGCTGTAGTGGTTTTGTCTGTCGGGATGACTTTTAGTCATTAGTCGTACCCTGTGCAGGTTCTTTCTGTTGCTAACATTTGAAATTATGTAGCAGAATATGTTTAATAATGAATTCATGAGATGCAATGCATATGTCTGTCTTGAGTTTGTTGAAAAACATTAAAACTGGAGATGTAAAAGCGTGATGTTTATAAAAACGTGATGTTTGTCAAAGACAAAATATCAACTCAGCATTTGTGGTAAACCTTAAGGAGTCAGGATACCTTTTTGGTGACAGTATGCTTTCGAGCTAACCATGCTTCAGTTAGGACTTTCAAGGGTTGTAACGTGGTTTGGTTCACGGTTTAAGAAACAAAGGATAATGGCTCAAAGTTTATTTGTACCCATCCCACTCTTCGTGAAGTTCTTCAATCCTATGCTCAGTTAACTCTGCGTTTAAGCTTTAGCAAAGCTTGAAGTTGTAACATTGGTATTTGATGATGGTTAAAATAATCGACAGTTTATTTGGACAGACAGCCATCTTTTTTGTAATGTTTTCTTTTGTCGAGGATTTGTAGTGACCTCTTTATTTTTGACTTTGTTATCCCTAACTTTTGCCTGAACTGTTTGCTTTGAGATTACACTCAGCGGGATGTTTTGATTTTCGATAAGTCTCCTTCATAGGTTTTGACTTAATAGCTTTTTTCTTTTGATAGATGTTGACTGCCTTACTTAATGGTTACGGGAACCCATCATTATTTGTGTAAACAACAACTAGTATAATTGAGTTGACTGAGTAGCTACCCTGCCCCAGGTTGTGATTAAGGGTTTAATTTGTATGAGAAAGAAACTTCTACTCCTTAGGCTCAAAGGGGTTGACGAGGGATTAACATCCTTATATCTCCACTGTTTAGTAATTGAAACAATGCCTGTACATCGTTAGCATATTCTGTTCAAAAGCATTACTATATGAGGTTGCGGTATCGTTTTCATCATCCTCCCTCAAAAGGCATACAGCTTTAGTAGGAGTCGAGTATCAAAAAACATATGCAAAGTAAAGACGTAATTTAAAATGAGTGATAGCAAAATAATTTATTCAAGACAAACATATGCAATGCACTGATGATGATTATTAAAATAGATAATGTCTATCATAAGTCGAATGTTTAAACAAATAGAAAAGAAATTGCAAATGAAAATAAATCTAATGATCCAAAAGTTCGTCCGTCCAGCCATCCACAGCATTAGCAATCTTGTTGTGATTGGGCATGGGAGCAGTAATCACGTTAGCAGTTGCAAGAGGGTCGAACTTGATTTCCCCGACATCGATCATGTCTTTAATCTTATTCTTCAATGTCCAGCAATTGTCAGTGTCATGTCCAGGACTATTGGAGTGGTATGCACACCTCGCGTTGGGATTATAGCGAGGGGAGGAAGTGTTGGGATTTGGATGAGGAGCTATCTGTGTATGTAGCTCTGCTTTCGACAAGTGTTGCAGCGCTTGAGTCAACGACATGTTGATCTTTGTGAATTGTCTTTTGGATGCGCCTTGTTTACGTTGGTTGTTTGGTTGTTGTATCGATGCTTGATTAGAGCCCAGGATTGCCCCAACAGCGTCAGATTCATTCCTCCAATTGTATGGCTTTTTTGTGACACTAGAATTTGAAGTCACTAGAATCTTTCCACTTCGGATGCCACTTTCAACATGTTCCCCAGTCAGTATGAGGTTGGTAAAACCATATGAAGAGCTTCCAATTAGATGGCTGTAAAAAGGACCAGTTAGTGTACTCATGAACATATCCACCAACTCTCTGTCCGCCAAAGGGGGTTGAACTCTGCCAGCCAAGTCTCTCCATTTCTGAGCATATTCCTTGAAACTTTCTTTCGGCCCCATGGACATGCTTTGTAGTTGCATGCGAGTTGGTGCTAGATCAGCATTGTATTGGTATTGCTTGTAGAAAGCAACAGCCAAGTCTTCCCAAGTATGAATGTTGGCGCCCTCGAGTTTATAGTACCATTCTAGTTGGGTTCTAGATAAGCTCTCTTGAAAAAAGTGGATCCATAGCATCTTGTCAGCAGTATGAGGCTGAATCTTCCTCACATAGGACTTTAAGTGCAGTTTAGGACAAGAGACCCCATCATATTTAGCAAAGGTGGGAGTCTTGAACTTCGGAGGGATAACAACTCCATAGATGAGTCCTAGTTCCTCAGAATCTAGCCCAGGTACCTTCTGAATTTCCATGGCTTGCATACGTTCTTCCAGCAGCTTGTATTTGTCATCAGGGTGTTCGTCCTCATAGTAATAGTCCTCTTCTTCCTCAGAGGGATTGGCAGAATCATGGTTGCTCTTTGCATCAGTTTTGACACTAGCGTCGTCTTTTTGTTCATCGTCATCCTCTTTAGAAGCCTTGAAATCTTCATCTTTCTTGAGTGGTCCTCGGAATCTTCTTCCTATGTTAAGGATCCCCACAGATCTTCAAGTCTTTTTCTCCTTCTTGGTCAAGAGGGTTTTCAACTCGTCTTGCCCCTTGGCCAAATTCAAAATCAAAGCTTGGAACTGGGTGTTCTGAGTCTGAAGGTCTTTGACTGATTGCTCGAGATCCATTTGTGCTGAAATAAACAGCGAGGAAGGATGAGAGACCTATCATAGGAAACCTGTTATGCAATGTTATGAATGCATATGCAACATTTTCAAGGATCTTTAAGAAATTTAGTTAGCAACGTTTAGAAATTAAATCGGTTGCAGCTTCGTCTGGAGAACTCTGACTCTTGGATGTTCTTCTATGGGATTCAAGCTCACCATATCCAGTGGGTCATAGCCTCTGATTCGGGATACTTCTAGATTTGAAGGTACATGTCTAGAGGAAAATAAATCCTCTTGCCCCTTGATAGGTACCGAGTCTTTGAATTGGAAGGTATGTGGCCATAGGAAAATAAATACTCTTGCCCCTTGATAGGAATTCAGTCCTTGATAAGAGCACCTGAAATTGTGCGCCCTAAATTCCTAAGATCCTTGAAAGGGTTAGTTAACATGCTATGTTATGATGTTATGATGTCATAATGTTATACGAATGCAATGCATCAGGTATGACGTACGATAATAAGGACAAACAAATCCTACAAATGAAACCTGCGAGGAAAACAAAGGTTAGTAGCAAACACAAACAAGTCACACAAGGGTCCTTAGGTTTAGAGGCTTGCATGAAGTTCGTAGGTAAGTACCCTCCCCACTGAAGTTTAGTTGGTTCAACCTGTCCTAGAATAGTAACCGGGTTCTATGGTGCTCATATCCCTGATCTTTCTCGCGGGCATTTTCTCAACATGGCACTCGATCGGACAGCCAAAAGCATCCCTAGAGTCCAATCTCAATGAGTGTAGCATCGAGTATCAACCGGCTTCAGTCAGGAATCCAAAGCCAGCTATCTCGCTACTTCCTATAGGCCAAAGTCAAGTTCAACTAAGGTTCTAAGGGCGAATTAGTGCTCATGAAACCACGCGGTAGCCAAACGTCTCCTCGATCATATTCAAGGGCCATCAGGACAAACCAAAGCGTCGCACTAACGGTGGCCACCAGTTCAACCATAACGATATATGTCGTACAACCTCCCTGGTCTATTGCCACATACCTAAGGTACACTAGATCCAGGTGTAGGATCTTTCACACAGCAGAATACCCAAAATAGCCTTTAAAGATAAAACAAACAAGTCAAACAAATTTAAAGTGATCCTAGCTCTAAGGTAACCCCTCTTTTATTCGAAATTAATCTCCAGCAGAGTCGTCAGTTCTGTAATACGGTGGGAGAACTGACTTTTAGAAATGTTGCGGATAGCAAGAGTCGCCACCGACTTTTATTTTATTCAATAAGAAAGGCTAAAAGAACAGAAAAAGACCTTTTAAAAAGATTTTGAGTTCGGGGGGCAAGTTATACAAAGGGAAGGTGTAAGCCACCCTTTGCATCCATGGTTTTCCATGGGCTCTTAATTGCTTAGCTCACTTTGTTTTCAAAATGTTTGAATTGTTTGAAAAACAGTGTGTGAATAGAAATTTGAATAAGAACTTTAGCTTGTAAATAAGCGTAGTCTTTTTGAATTTGATTTGGAAAAGAAGTTGGAAAATAGTTTGATTTTTGAATTTGAATTTGATTAGAGCAAGAAATCGGGAGCACCTACCCTAAGTTAGAAAAATCGTTCTTTTAGCTTTTCAGTTTAAAAGGGAAATCCATACCAAAAAGAGGGTAGGAAGTCCTTTCATTGGATGTTAAGGGTCATCGAGAAAAGTATCGTTTACCATAAAACTTTCCCTACCACATAGAGGGTAGGTAGTCTTTAGGGAAGGATAGAATAGTCATTTAGGCAACATGCGAGGATACCTTAGCAATGGGACAATCATCTTATTTTTCCGAGGCAACATCGAGGGACTAGATGATTTTCAATCTTTTTAGGCAACCTTGCTTTAGGTATCCTCGGGATCGAGGGACTTGACTATTATTTAAGGCGACAGAATCGTAAGGCAACAGGCAACAAAGGCAACAGAGAGATTACCCTAAAGGTGTGTGTGTGGCACAATCATGTGATTCAATTCGAATATTTATCTTATAATTAGTGATTCTATGTTCAATTCAAGGTTGCACTCCCTAGGGTTACTAACCACAGCAGGAAAATAAAGCAGTTTAAATGTCCTACGCTATTACAATAAACACCTGCGGGGACGGGGGAAATAAAGGCAGAAAATAAACCTAATCTATTACAATAAAACCCTTATAGGGTAACAGGAAAAATAAAGGCAGAAAATAAGAGAGAACAATAATTAATTAAAATCCTTGAATGCCTTGATCTTCCTCGAACCCTTGATCAATTCTGAAAATTAAAAGGAAAATAAATAAAGGGTGAGTGTAGGAGGGATTCATTGACTATTCGAGACAAACCCTATTTTAGGCAAAGAGGCAAAATAAAAATTAAAATGATATTTAAAGAAAGAGTTAGAAACCTAGTTTTTTGATCTGATGGCGCGTGGCTGAAGGATCTTGGTTAACCCTGAAAATTGGGGCATAAAGAAGAGAAATATTAGTGCATTAAAGACCTCGACAATTATAATGTAACAGATCAAAAATTAAAATGGTAATAATTTAGGCAAACAAATAAAAAAGGCAAGGCAAAAGGCAAACCATGAATGGGCCTAAAGTTAACCAGAGTTAATAGAAGAAATAGGTAAAAATCTAGACCAGGGTTAATGGGCAACACCTACCAGTAGACCTAAGGCTATTAGGGTTTATAAATGAATCGAGGTTAACAAACCTAAAAATTTAATTAATGGTTTTCAACCTAATTAATTAATTGATTAAAAATATATACAAAAATAATAATTTTTATTGTTTAAAACAATTATTGATAAAATTATGGAAAAATCGAGTTTTCGATTAAAATAAATAATTATAAAAATAACATTATAAAAAAAAGGTTTAGAAAAGATATTTATAAAAAAGAAAATAAAAGAAAATAAAAATAAAAGAAAAAAAAGGAGTTATAGAATTAAAACTAAAATATTTAAAGGAAACTTAGCTCTAATCATGTGTTGCGCAGCCTTGAGGGTCTATGGTGGAGCTGTGTGTTTGCGTGCGTCAGATCTGCTTGAAGAATGATCCTGTGGATGGAATATGAGGACGCACGGTGGTCAAACCTTAAGCGATTGAGCGCTGGATCTATAGAAAACAAAGAACCAACAAATACCCAAAAAAATATGTAGGACAACTGGGTTCGAACCCAGGTCCTTTGGGTTACGCACTATTCTCGCGTGCCATTTAAGCTATAATATCCATTTGATAATAAAACGACTTAATAATATTAAAAAGGAAAATTAAACGCTGACCCCAATAGTCAAAAGTGGTCCCCACTCACGCGTTGAACCACCAATGAGACGGAGAGAGAGAGAATCAAAGAATGTTGTCTGGCCAATCGTGACTCACGAAAGTTCCACGCGTGCAGGTCAATGGGTCAGTGTTACTATTCATTATCTTCTCTAACATTTCCTGCGGATTTTGCTTTGGTTTTTGTCACGATTTTACCTGGGGTTTTCACTGCTTATTCTGCAAAATTAAAAGCTTGATAAAACGACGTTAGACAGAAATCATGGGTACCTAGATCTACTAAAAAACATGCCATGAATCCAATGGTGGCATTGGTTTTGGCTGAAACGGCACGTAGATAGGGTTTCTAGGGCTTCACGACCTTGAACCCCAACAATGGTGATTCACGATTTGTGTGTCCAATCCTCGGTTTAAGGGTTCATACCTTCTCCAAGACGTGCCATAAACTCAAACACACAATCAAACAACATTAAAACACGTAAAATTATGAGATATGAATTTCAAGAATGTGTTTAAAATATGGGATCTTCATGCGTGCGTTTTGAGTGTTATGAGACCTGGTTAATGGTATGCTCTTACCATGTATTACCTTAGGAAGATGATGGCTGACTCAGAAGCTTCAAAAACTTGTAGTAGCAATCCTTTTTCACGTGCCCTAGTTTTGACCTTTTTGTGAGGTTTTGAGAGATATTTTGAGACTAGGATTTCGTCCCCTTTGAGGCTGAGTGTGTTAGCTATATATAAGAGAAGAAATTAAGTTAATTACTTGGGAAAGAAATCATGTGATTGGTGATTTGGAAATATGAAAAAATTTGATTGAAAATTGTATATAAATCTTTCTATTTTTGTTCAATCTTTTTCCAATCAAATTTGTGTGATTGACTTGAGCTCCAAGAATGATCTTTGATTGAATAATCAAATCATGCACCAATTTTGACATTTATTTTATTTTATTTTGATTTAATTTGCATAAAAATAAAAAATAAACAAAAATATAAGTCCAAACCAAGAACCAACGAAATTCATTGGTCTCCTAGGTGATTCTTGGGCCTCCATATGATTAGTGACCAAGCCATGAAAATTGATCCATTTATTTTAGCATTTTACTTAATTTATTTAGCTTTTATTTGAATAAATTCTAAATAAATATGAATAAAAAGCAAAAAAATTATGAATATGGCCCTAGAGGTCCCTATTAGGCTTAGGATCATGTTTGAGATGAAAATCTTAGGCCCATTAATTCAAAAATCCAATATTGGCCACTTTGTATTTTATGCATTTCCTCAAAATCGCCCAACTTGTGAAAGCCATAACTCATTCAGTTTTGATCATATGAGGATGATCTAGGACTTTTTGGAAAGCCCAAGATGTCTTCTACAAGCCACTTTGGAACATATTTGTTATTTGGAGATTTTATCTTGATGATATGGCTCCTGATAAAAAACTGCTTTTTGCGAGTTTCTAGAAGGACCTTGTAATGTTTTGGACCATATCTCTCAAATGGTGCTTTTTAGCCTTGGCATGTGAGAGACAAAGTTGTAGAGAATTAAATTTCCTTCAAAATGTGCTTTGGATGGGAAATTTCTGATGTTCCATGTGAAAGTTATGGCCAGTCAAAGTTTAGTTGACTTTTAGGTTAAAAACCCTAATTTAGAAACTTTGAGTTTTGTTGATTTCTGAGCTTTCCTTGATGAATCATGATCAACCCTTGATCAAATGATGAATTATACTTCAAAATAAGGAGGTTGACCAAAAATCAGGAATTTTGACTGTACTTTGACCACAGTTGACTTTTAGGTCAAATCAGTCGACTATTGACCATTTGAACTGTTGTCTGAGCAACCTTTTGAATCAGAGCTTGCAACTTGGCATGAGGATCCTTTGAGGCATATGAGAGACCATGGGTTCCATTTGAGGCCTTGACTTATCCTTTTTCACCAAGAAATTAAAAACCCTAGTTTTAAGAGCCTTTAATTAGGAGAGTGTGTACTCAATTGAGTCTTGAGCTTTTGATGCTTGCATGAAAATATGGTGGGCAAATTTTGGGGTATGACAATGCGGAAAATAAAATCCTACGCTATTACACGGTTTTGGGAGAGATACATAATTATAAAACCTTTGCAGAAAATAAAATGCGGAAAATAAATCCTAATTACTATTACATGACTTCGAGAGAGATACATAATTGTAAAACCTTTGCAGAAAATAAAATGCAGAAAATAAAAGTCCTAATTAAATTATTACATCCCATAGACAGTTACATAATTTGTAAAATAATAATAATAATAATAATAATAATGCGAGGAAATTAAAATAGCGGATGAAGTGAAAAGTCGAGAAGATATGAAAAGAGAAGGAAAAGATTTAGGGTTAAAAAAAGATTTACTTGTTAATGTTAAACTAAATCTAATTTAATTAATAAAAATAAATCTAATTATCTAATTATGTACAAATTAAATCTAATCTAATTAAATCTCTAATTGATTTTAATTATTAAGTCTAAAAAATCTAATCAAATCCTAATTACTAAATTAATCAAAATTATGTTAAAATAAAATAAAATAAAATCAACTAAACCTAAATCTAATTATTTTAAAAAATATTATAATTACTAAATCTAATCTAATTAAATTTTAAATTGTAAATTAATCCTAATTATTAAATCCAATCAAATCCTAAATCTAATCAAATAAAATTAATGACCGGGAAAAAAAATCAAATCAAACTAGAACTAATATTTTTGTGTTTTTTATGATTTTGTAATGATTAAACTAATTAAAATATCCTAATTAAATTAAAATAAATTAGTTGAAGAAAGAAAGAAAAAAATTAATCGCTTAAAAAAACCCTAATCCTAATTAATTAATGGAAATCAAGGGTTAATAAATAATTAAAAGTTAAAAGGTTAATTAATAAAATAAGAGAAATAGTGAAAAGGTGATGAAAATTGGGAGAAAAAAATATTGAGGGACGTCGACATTACCGGCATGACGGTTGTTGGGCTGCTGCGTTTTGCGGTGCCGTTGGAGGGATCGCCGACGGTTGAGGTGTGAAGGAGTGATATCGCCCCGTTTGATTCGGTGATTCTGATTGAGTTCCACTTCTCTTTTGTTTTCCTCTTCTACGTCTTTGGTAGATTATTTTCCATGTGATTTCATCTTCTTCCCCATATGTATTCTCTCTTCTCCATTCATACAAACAAAATCAAATCAAAAGAAAACAACACTTTCAAAACAATAATCATGGCCATCAATTGAACCAATAAAAAGCTAGCAAAAATAAAAAAAAATAAACAACACCACCTGAGGGCTCCGATGGCGGTTTGTGGAGGAAAGATATATGTTCTTGAGCTTTTTTTTTTGAAAGTGTTCATGATGTTCTTCAACAAGCTATGAAGTTGTTATGATATTCATGACAGAAAGTGAAGTTTGATCTTAGAGAGAATGAGGAGAAAATATTTTATGTTTGTGAGAAGAGAGAGAGTAGGAATAAGGTTTAGAATTGTTGGTTTTAGATGTGTTAAAAGAGTGGCTATTTATACACAAAAAATAGGTTAAGTAAAAAAGGAAAATTAAAATCAAAGGGTTAGTGAGACACAAGCAAGTCACACAAGTGTCCTTAGGTTCAAAGGCTTGCATGGAGTTCATAGGTAAGTACCCTCCCCACTGAAGTTTAGTTGGTTCAACATGTTCTACAATAGTAACCGGGTTCTAGGGAATCTCTTATCACTGATCGTTCTCAAAAGCATTATCTCAGTCAGCGCTCAGGTGGCTGACCAAAAACATCTTGAAAGAATGATCTCAATGAGGGTAGCTTCGAGTATCAACCAGCTTCAGTCAAGAATCCAAAGCTGACCATTGTTAGAACATGAAATGTTCTGATCAATATTTCTAGTTTTGATGATAACATTATATATGAATTTTGTATAAGACAATGTGGTACTCTAATTCTTTACGTTTTCCATTTCAGGAAAAGTCTAAGAGAGTATGCACAAAATCAGCATTCAGAAGCTCTTACCCAAAAGATCTGGATGGCTTCATCAGAACATGGTCTGGAAGACATCAGAAGATGGTCTTGAGAAAATCAGAACATGATCTGGAAAGTATCAGAAGATGGGAATCAGAAGCAAGGCTCTGAAGATCTGATGGTATCACACTACAAAGCCCTTCCAAAGTCTGTTGACTGAAGTTGCATCTACACCAAAGCTGAAGACTCTGATATTCAAACGTTATTCTAATAATCTGAGTCCATAAGCAAGTACAAGATGAAAAGGCTACAATGTCAAATCTCTCTAACTGACAAAAGGAACGTTAGAAGCTACCAAAGGCAAAGTCAGCAAAAGCAGTTGAAGCATGGCTCGAGGTAGTTGACAAAAGAGTGAAACATTAAATGCAGCAGTGTACTATTCACGCAAAGCATTAAATGCTCTCAACGGTCACATTTTTCTCACTGCCTATATAAAGAAGTTCTGATGCTGAAGAAGCCAACAACACTCTCGCTCTAAGTACCAAAACGCTGCCAAAATGTTGTCACACAAAAACAGCAAGAAACTTCATCTTCAGCCTCATAACTTTGTAATATCTTAGTGAGTGTTTAGAACTTTAACTTGAGAGAGAAATCACTTGGTGATTATAGCTTATTAAGAAGCAAATTAAACTCTTGTAATATTTGTTTACATCTTTGTAAAAGGAATTTCCTAGAGTGATCAAGTTGTGATTTGTATACTATAGAAGACTTAGAAGTTGTCTAAGTGGAAAACCATTGTAATCAAGATTGATTAGTGGATTAAATCCTCAATTGAGGTAAATCACTCTGTCAGGGGTGGACTGGAGTAGTTTAGGTAACAACGAACCAGGATAAAAATAACTGTGTGATTATTTTTTATCTACCATTTTTAGAAACAACCTTTATTCAATCCCCCATTTCTAAGTGTTTTTCACTCCTTCAATTGGCATCAGAGCACCGGTTCTAGGTGCAAACACTTAACCGTGTTAGATAAAAGATTCAGGAGAAAAACACAAAATGGTTGATCCAGCAACTCCAACTCCAACTCCTACTGAGCAAAACAACAATGGTAACAATGGAAGTAGTAGTTCCACTGGTTACAATTGACCACCAGTGTTTGATGGTGAGAACTTTGAATACTGGAAAGATAGACTTGAAAGTTATTTTCTATGTCAAGATGGTGATCTATGGGATTTAGTGTTGGATGGTTACGCACATCCTGTAACTACTCGAGGAGTCAAGATTACTAGACAAGCTATGAGTGAAGATCAAAAGAAAGAGTTCAAAAATCATCACAAAGCAAGAGTGGGAAAAGTATTTGAGTTGAATTTGAATAGAGCAAACATTTAAGAAAGCCTACCTTAAGTTTAATTTTTTCTGTTCTTGAAGACTTTTGTTTAAAAGGGTTATCCATACCATAAAGAGGGCATGCAGTCCTTTCATTGGATTTGAAAAGGGTCGTCGAGGATTATCGTTCACCATAAGACTGTCCCTACCATAAAGAGGGCACTTAGTCTTTAGGGAAGGATATAATAGTCATTTTAGGCAACCATTGAGGATACCTTAGCATTCGAAGGGACAATCATCATCTAACCGAGGCAACATTGAGGGACGAGATCATTTTTGTTTAGGCAACTTCGAAGGGACTTATGATCTTTTTTTATGATGATTATGAACTGAGGGCAACATTTTCTAAGGTATCCCCACGCTTGAGGGACTTGACTATTTTATATCGAAGGCAGCATAAGAAGGGTTACCATTAAAGGTGTGTGGGTGCAACAATCACGTGATTATATTCATATATTTATCTTGTATTAGGCAAACTAAATATATTAACTGTTGTCACTCCCTAAATTACTAACCACGCAGTTAATATAATAGAAAAATAAAATGCAGAAACGTAAATGTCCTATGCTATTACAAGGCTTCGGGGAGGGGGATTACAATAAAAACTTATCGGGGGAGATGCGGAAAGTAAAGGTGCGGGAAAGTAAACCCTAATTACTATTACAAGAAATACCTTGCGACCTATACATAGTTTCTAGAATTTAAAATAAAACGGTAAATAAATAAGAAAAACGTAAACACGCATGCTAAACACGCATGCGACAATCACAAAGTATTATGTGAGAAGAGAATACCGCGAAGAAAATAGAGTTGGAAAAATCAGGTTTGAGGTGACCGGATGAAAGCCTTAATTAATGTAATTATTAAACTAATTCTAAGTCAAAATTAATTATCTAATTAATTAACTTAATTATATAAAGAAAATAGTTTAGTTAAAGAACCTAATGACTAAATTGATTAAATCCTAATTACCCTAATTATTAGATCGTTTGAGAGAACTAATCCAAAATCCTAATTATTTAATTAATAGAGATTCATATTAAAATTAAAACTAAATTAATTACCTAAATTAATTAAATAAAATTTGTTGTGAAATTAATCTCCTAAACTTAAATCCTAATTTGTAAGTTAAAAAAAGGGATTAGTTTTTAGGTTTATGGTTAAAATGGTTAGAAATAAAATAAAATAAACACTAATAAAATAAACAAAGTTGAAAAAGAAAAGAAGAGAAAAGAAAAAAAAGAAAGGAAATATAGCTGGGGCGTGAGATCATGTGTGGACATGTCAGGAGGGAGTATGATGTTCCTGCGTTTTCTATCCTTTTAGATCTGATCATTGGAGATCTGTTGGCTGGAACTGAGGGTGCACCGCATGCATTTGTGGAATACGCGCGCTGGATCTGTGAATGAAGAATAACACAAATGTACAAAAAAATAGTTACACGAGGTAAGGCTCGAACTCACGTCATGAAGGTGATGGGAAATCTCACACAACAATCTAAACTGCAACTGCTTTGTTATTCAATAGATTCAAAATAATGATAACATAAGAACATTAATGATTAATGGTGAGAGTCAAAGAAAAAACCCTCAGGCTGGGCCCACACGCGCGGATTGTCCAATCAGAGAGATGGCGTTGCGTACGTTGACCAACCAATGGTGTGTGGGAAGAGACACATGGACTGACGATCAGCCAATCACAGCGTCTCAAACATAGTCAAACTTTCCAAATCACTATTCATCATCTTCTCCAAACCTTGCTGCGGATTTTCCTTCAAAACTTGCTGCGGATTTAGCTATGAATTTCCATAGCGATTTCTGCATAGAATCAAACTCAACCAAAACACGTTAACGAAATACCAGGCGTGCCCAGATCCACTAATAAGCACCTTGCGGATTCAACGGTGCCATTGGTTTGCTCTAAAAACGTATGTATCATAAAAATCGAAGCAAGCTTCTTTCTTTCCCTAACAATGGTGTCTCTTATACCAAGTGTTGTACCTTCGGTTTAGTTGTTCAAATCTTCGCTATTGGTCATGCAGAACTCGAGAAAATCAATAGATTTCATTAAGACACCATGATATATTAAAAATGAAAGTTATGCAAGTGTTCATGGAGAATGTACAATACGAGTTATGAGCAACATGGGACGTGATAAACGCATCAAACTTACTCTAAGTTACCTTGAGGGACGATAGGAATGGGTTTTTTAGATTGAGATGAGCTTGAATGATGAAAATGAAAATTCACTATTCTTGCCAAATTTTGAACCTTTGAAACCTTGCTCTTCTCCTCCAATTTTCGTCCTCTCATGCTTAGGTGTTGTTAGGTATTTATAAGGCTCAGAATTAGGGCAAGAGCTGGCTTGGAAATCAAGTTGATTGGAGAGAAGAAAATTGAAAAATATTTGATTGAAAGTTAAATGAAATAATACTATTTTTGTTTAATCTCTTTCCAATCTTACCTTTCACGAAATATGATCATATATTTGGCCTTTTGGATAGTTGGAATTGATTAGAAATCAAATCTTTGATTTAAAACCAATTATTTCATATTTTACATGATTTATTAATATTTAAATAAATTAAAATTCAAATAAATAGAATAAATACTATAAAAATAAAATAATTAATTTAGGAGTCAGTATGAAGCCCATAGACACGTTTGACATCCAAAAGATAGGCCCAATAGTTCAAAACATCAAACCTCTCCATTTTGCATTGAGTGTATTTTCTCAAAATCGACCAACTTGCGCAAGCCATAACTCATTCAATATTTATCATATGGAGATGATCTAAGACTTTTTGGAAATCCTAAGGTGTCCCTACAAGCCACTTTGGAACAATTTTTGCATTTGAGGATTTTATCTTGAAGATATGGCTCCTGACAAAAATAAGCTTTTTGCGATCTTCTAGAAGGACCTGTAATGTTTTGTCTCATATCTCTCAAATGAAGCATTTTTGGCCTTGGCTTAGGAATGAGAAAGTTGTAAAGAATTCAATTTCCTTCAAAATAGGCGTTGGTTGGGAAATTTTTGATGTAACATGTGGAAGTTATGATCAGTCAAAGTTCAGTTGACTTTTAGTTCAAAACCCTAATTTAGAAACTTGGAGTTTTGTTGATTTCTGAACTTTTCTTGATGAATCATGATCAACCCTTGATCAAGTGATGAATGTTACTTCAAAATATGGATGTTAAACAAAAATCAGGAATTTTGACTGTATGTTGGCCATAGTTGACTTTTAGGTGAAACTAGTCGACTGTTGACCATTTGAACTGTTGTCTGAGCAATCTTATGAATCAGACCTTGAAACTTGGCATGAGGATGCTTTGAAGAATATGGGAGGCCATGAAGTCCACTTGAGGTTTCAGAACCTGATTTTACTTTGAGAGAATCAAAACCCTAGTTGTGGGCTGATTGTTTAGGAGAGAGATAGTCAGGCTTATTTCTCAGTGCTTTGAGCCAAAATATTTTTGAAATATGATGGGCAAATTTTTGGGTATGACACATAAGCCTATGTGAAGAAAAGACTCCATTAGAGGAAAATGCTGCATGCAATGCAGATTCAATTGAAGGGAGCAATGAGTGAAAAAGAATGCAAAGATTAAATCATAATTAACTCTACATTAGAATGACTTAGAAAAATTATATACACTAAGTTGATGCTCAACAGTGTAATAATTATGTCTGAGATCATTAAACTGCTATTTTCTTTTCAAGAGAATCATGATCAGCAGTTGAAGATGAAGATCAAATCAGAAGCATTTTACAACAGAGCTGTTGCTCTAAATCAGCTTAAGAAGATTTGAAGATGAAGATCAGCTTGAAGAAGCACCCAACACAGGGAGCCGATGCTCTTACTCTGCTTACCACCAAGAAGCAAAGATCTCATCCAGAAGACAAATCCAAGAAGAATGCAAGATACTTTAATTCTTGTAATTATCTATAAAACAAAAGAGTTGTTGCTCATATTGTGTTATATCTTAGGAATCTTCTGATAAAGTGTTTAGGCACCATAAGTGATTTTAGTCAGTGTTTCGTAAACATATGTACTTAGAATAGGAGAAAATCTGCTTAACTAAGAAGTACACTTGTAATCTCCAGAAGATTGATGAACGTTATATCCTGATGGGATCACTGAACGGTTCATCATTTATGGTTAGTCACGAGCAGTTTGCTTGTGCAGGGTTAGTTATAGTTGCTGACTGTGCAGGAGTCAATGGATCTTATATCTGTGGATCAGATCACTGAATAGTCCATTGCAGTTAGTCATGAGCAGTTGGCTTGTGCAGGGTTACTAGATTGATGAATGTTATATCTCGCGGATATTACTGAACGATTCAATCATATAGAGGCTAGTCACTCGCGGGTAGCTTGTGCAGGGTTAGTCACAGCAGTTGGCTGTGCAGGAAGTTAGTCACGATGGTTTATCATGCAGTTGTAATCAAGTTTGGTTATAGTGAATTAAGTCCTCTGATGAGAGAGGCAAAATCATCTATGGAGGGTGGACTGGAGGTAGCCTTATTCAGAAGGTGAACCAGGATAAAAATGAATGGGTCTTTTACTTTCTGTACATTTCATTTTTAACTCAGAACATCCACGCAGAAATCTTCAGAATTATACTGAGCCAAGTCAGAAGTTCTGATAATATACAGAAGTTAAAATGAATGTGTCATTGGTTATGCAACTCTATTTCAAATATGCTTCCACAACATAAATCATAGCATATCCAAATAATGAGACACTAAAAGAAAGAAAAGATTTTAAAGAAAGGGAAATATGTTTTTGGGAGAACACAATTCAATCCCCCCTTTCTTGTGTTTTTCTCCACCTTCAATTGGTATCAGAGCATGGCTCTGTATTGATTTCAAGATCAAACACTTAACCATGTAGAGAGATCCAGAAGGAGAAAAACCATACTGAGTAGAAAAACAACGTCATATTCCAACACTCAGTATAATCAGAAGATGTCAAGGAAAAAATCTCAATACTCTGAGAATATTATCTACATATTTAAAGGAGTTTTGTGGATCAACATCAAAATTTCATAAGAAGCTCAAGACATCAGAAAAAAGAATATGTGCTTAATGGAAATATCCAAAGACAAACCAGTGTAACAGACTCAAGTTAGTTGGACTAAAACAATGCCAACTCATCAGGACCAGATCAAAGAGTGGTGGAGACACAACAGAACAAGACGTAAGCAGAAATAGACATAACTTCTGCATAAGAAGATGCTCTCTCTCAGAAGAAACTGGAAGAAAGGTTTACCATCTAGAACGGTCAGATCTTTCTAAAACCTTCTCTTTTATAATTCTGCTGACTTAAATATGAGTTTATTAATAATGTATATAAATCTCTTTTGCATGTCTAGTATTAGTTGTGACCTACTCTACTATCTGTTCTATTCTCCATGCATGTACTGTAACTCTAACTATTACATTCACTTCATATTTATTTAACTAAACAACCACCTCATGAATAAATCTAGGTCAAATTGAAAACTGACTAACAGTGAAACGGATGTCAGTATCTCTTGTCTGCTCTTGCATGCTCACCATAAATCATAAGAAAAGACTAGTCTCTTAAGTGTCCTATCATCTTGACTGACATCTCTTCACCATCTTCTACATATACTAACACTGATCTAAAATTAGTTCTCACCAAAACACCTTAACACAACACCTAAGATCCTTCTTACCTCTCTTCCGAATCCTCTTCATCTTCAATCAGAAGTATGTCAGCCAAGTGGACTTTTTGGTTGAGCAGTCCACTTCAGCACCATGTTACACGTGTCAAGAGGCATCATCTCAGAAAAAGTTCAACACCAATGTTGTTCATCTCATGGAGATGAACAACTTTGTAGTTGATAATTATTTCATATGCCGCATGGATAAAGAGATATGAAGGGATAATGTTTAAAGATTCCATCTGAATGCAAAGCAATATGCTTGGCAAATCTCCGGGCCAGCGTAAGCATTTCTTCAAACACCTTTTATGCCATTTTCAAGCCAACCTTTAGAGAAGTGTAAGCATTCCCCTGATCCAAATTCAACATCAAGCTTTTCTCCTCCATGCCCTCTACACAACAAGCGAAGAATTGAGTCATTTGGATGAATATTGAATCAATTATGAAGCTCCAAAGTCTCACCCTCACAAGGTCAAAGTTATGCATTTGCATTTTGTCAAACACCTGGCGCGCAAACTTTGAGATCAATTTTAAGGTTCTACAAATCTCCATCAAGATCAAGCTTGGTATCAAACTATTCCTTGCCATGTTCTCTTTCCAATGGGCCATGGATGGTAATATTTGAACATGTTTGGACCTAGATAAGGTGACTCAAAGTCGTGCCCGGATCAAGTCATGTCTTTGCCAAGATTATGGGCCAAAGCGAAGTCACGCGCGCGCCCCAAAACCATTGTGTGCCACCATGTTTGTAAGCAAGTCTCCTATGATTCCAAGCTTCATTTCAAAGACTTCCAAAAATCAAGGATACTCCTTGTCATGTCCTTTTTAGATTGAGCCCAAGAGCATGTCATATTATGAGACATAGCATGAGATTGGTACCCTCAAAGGTGACACCTTGGATGTATTTTGGAAAAGTAAGGTTGCAGCCTACATGTAAACAATGTCCATGCAATTACCATAAACAAACCATGAAAGTTACTGAAAACATGAAAGCATGCAAGGGATTTACCTAATATGCACTTGACTTGTACACTAAGGCTAGAGGGAATCATTCACTACATTGCATCTCCACCCTAAACCATGCACCATGAGCCACCCTATATAAACTACAAACCCTTCACAATTGGATTCGACGTTTCATTTTTTCTCTTTTCATAGTTTCACGATTCTCTACTCTCCATTTCCGCATCTCTCTACTCTCTTCCCTCTCCCAAAAGTTTGTTACAAACCATAACAAACTAACAACCACCAACCAACCTTCATATTCAACCTTCCCTTTCAACCTCCATAGCCAAAGCTCAAAATCAACCTTCATCTCCATCTCCCTCACTCAATCCCCATGGATCTTCATCATCCATATCTCAACCTTCATTGATCTCCAACCTGCCACCTCGAGTTCCTCTCTTCCATTGCAACTGCACCATCATCATCTTAGCTTCATCAGAACTATCTTGAAATTAAACTTCTCTATAGCACAGCACCACACTTTGAGTTTATTTCTCAAAGTTGAGGTCAAAGATCCGAAGATAGACTCCAAGATCCATAGCATCAACCTGTAGCTCGTGGATTTCTTTGCATAATTCTATGTCCAAAGCTTCTTCAAGTTAGGCTTTCAATCTTCTTCCACATCTTGGAGCACATGTAGCAGCATGCATATAGTTGTTGTTATGAGACATTCCTTAGATTCTTGGCCTCATATTCTGTTTGCATGAAATGCATCGTTATTTTAGTATTTGAATCCTAAGGATGAAGGCTATGTTAGCCGCGAATGCAATGATAGGATTGTAGAAGTGTTAAGTCAAGTTTGTTGAACCTAGGGTTTTAAGATTGAGCCCGGTTTGGACATTACAAAGAGAATTAAGGAAATCTGAGGTTTGATTTGTGATCTATGCAAAATTTTGAGTGGAAAGGTGCTGACTTTTCATATTTCTGAAAAAATGTGTAGCCTCTACCGTGAGAACCACCGGAGAAGACGACCGTAGCGGCGTTCCGGCGTCTGAGGTCTTCTGGTTCTTTTTCTCTTCGGACTGCATGAGTGGCGCCTTATCATTGGTTTTTTCCCAGATTTTTGTGAATTTTTTTTATCTATATGGTTGGAAGATGGCGTGTCATCTTGTGGTTGTTTGGAAACTAGTTTTGTCTTTTAGTCACTTAAGCGACCATATGACCAATTGATATGCACATTATATATATTGTTATCACGTTACCATATAATTCATGTTGAATAAAGTAATAATGAAATAAAATGACACAAAGAGAATAGAAACGCAGCTGGGCTACTCGTGATTGGGCCTGGGGAGTTTCTGGACTACACCATTGTTTTGCTAACACACATGCATCCTACTTGACTTGGGCTCGACTCTATTGTTCTTCGCACCCCCTGTTCCTAGCTCAGTTTGCTTATAACAAAGATTTTAGTGCATTCTGAAATTGTTGTTACACCCTCTGACTACTAGAATTTTAGTTTTATTTTAATTTTGTTCCTCTTTAATTTTCACCTCATTAATTAGTTTTAATCCAAATAAAAAGTGCATAAAAAATACTTTTAGACACTTTAGCACTTTTAATAAATCATTTTTTTTGTTAGATACTTGAATTTTCTTGTTTTAATATCTCTTTGTAAATGGTTTTGTTAAATAACATAGAAAACAATAAAAATATTAGTTTTAGAATTAATAGACTTTTAGTATATTTAAGCTTGAACTAGATTTCCCTTGTTGACATAAAAAATTCATAATAATAGTAGTATTTTAGTTCACTTTTAGTACTATATTTTGACTTGTTACTTCATGCTTTTGTACCAATTTTGTATCATTGTATTGCTTGAATTTTGCTTGTATTTGTAAATTCTAATATGCAATTTCTCATAGACTTTAGGATTTGTAGATCATAATATAACTTTAGGCTAGAATCACTCCTTTGTACATAAATAATAATCATTAGGTTAGAATTCTTAGGCTAGTTCCCCTATCATTTCTTTTTCTTTTCAACTTCAAAAACACTTAATAAATACTTGAATAAAATCCCTTTAAAAAATACCAAGAAAACATCTAAAACATTAATAAACGTCAAAATAATAAGAAGGGAATGGAAGCTCTCGTCTCCCTTGCTTAAGGGAATCACTTGAGTGGAAGTTCCCAATCATAAAAAACACCAACCAAAGGGTAACTCAGGTCTCCCTTGCTTAAAGGATCCACTCGAAACACTTAAACTCTCTCTTCTCTCTTATTTTCTTGGCATTCTTAAGGGCATTGTTATTTCCGCTCGATCGCATCGTAAGTAGTCCCCTTATGCAAGAGCGCGAACGTTAACGCAACCCAACTAAAAAACACAAAAACAAACAAAAACATGTTAGCCGAACTACGACGCTCTTATTCTTGAAAAGGATACGTAGGCATTGGGTCGCGGGGCCTAAGCGAGCACAATTGTAAATATTCTTTTTTTCCCCGTGTTTCTTTTGCATGCATTCGCATTTAGACTTTAGTAATAGATACACCCTTTAGATAGAAACAAACATAGGTGGATACCATCGAGTACGATGGGCTTGAGGGGTGCTAATACCTTCCCCTTGCGTAACTAACTCCCGTACCTAGTTCTCTGGTCGAAAGACCTTGTTCTTATTTGTTTTAGGTTTGTTGGCGTTCCTTACCTTTTAGGATAGATATGTTAGTGGCGACTCTGTTGTTCATTTTTCGTGAGCGTGTGACAGCTGGAGACTCTGCTGGGGATGGTGATAGACCTGTGCTGGTCCATTCATAGCGAGTCGATCGTAGCCTTTGTTTGTTTGTTTATTGGGTGTGCTATATATTGCTTATGTCTTTCATTCATTTATTTTATGCTTGCATATCATGTTTAATTTCCGCATGCATCTGGATATATTTCTGGGCCCCCGTCGGGGCCACATATTTTCTGATTGTTTTTGTAGGTGGGGGGTTTTTGTGAGGTAAAAGGCCCACTACTCAGGCCAGTGACACATAGGATTAGCATGTGGTACCACAATTGGGCGAGGTTCTTTCATGGAACACTGTGTCTGGCACGCTTGTTGCTTCAAACACTTTGTACCCCATGGGAACTGTAGACCCTAGTGACCATTAGGGACCACCTCTCTGTGTCTAGACTACCCACCTATGAGTTTGGGGTGGGACAGGAAACCTTGGCTCCTACATACCATTGGTTATTCATATTTGAGGTCGGACTTTTATGTGGTCTGTTCTCATGGTGGTTGATATTCTGGTATTCAAAAAAGGTGTTGAACTCGAACCTTTGATCCTGTGACATTTGACCTGTACAGAGGTGTTTCATCATTTACTCAAAAGAGTGTATAAATCCTACTCAGATTATGTGGATCGTTGATCCCATGCTTTTGCATCGCATAATATCATTGCTTTATCCACTTCATTTGTGGGGGATCCTAAAGTCTGTTTCCAAAAGAAGAGAGAAACGAAAAAAAAGGTACTATATGAAAAAAGCTTTGATTTTAAAAAAGGAGAAAAGAAAGGAGAAACAAAAGTTTGTGAAAAGACTTTAGGATTACTTGGAAAGGAAGCATTGCATTCATATCATCATGCATTTCATGGTTTCGTATCAGAAGCTTATGGGCCCCTTTCTACTCAAGTCCTGACTTCAGCAACAAAGTTGACTTCTCGCCGCTACGTGCTCAAAAGTTAACCATGGAACAACTCCGCGAGGTTTTGACTAAAATGAGAACAAAAATGAGGACTAACATGAATTAGTGTATAGAGGTTATTCAAGCCTTTTCTCTTTGACAAGAAGAATTGAGACAAGTTCCTCAGAGGCCAAATGTAATGTTAATCTCACCCATGAGAAGGTCATATGAATCAGAATGTTTGAAATAATGTTGAGATTCCTATTCTTGGTAAGGAGAATTCACATCATTGAAGTCTTCAAGTTTCTGAGTATTGAAATTTACAAAAGGTTTCACCTCTTGGAGGAAAGTTTGGAAGCCATAAAAAAGTCGTGACTCCGTTGAGTTAAACATTGTGTGTTGGTGCCTAGTGTATGATGTCAAAAAAAAAAGAATTGCAAGGGTCATTTACGCTCACTCTGGATTGTTTGGATATGAAACCCAAAGTGGCAATCACCTCTTGTACATATGTGGATGTTGCTTGGGGCTCCCGATCGAGGGATAAGCAAGATGCATTCTTATCTTGAGCATTGCATCATTTGTATTGCTTAAATCCCTAAAGCATTACAAATTCCTGGGTGACTGCATCAGAATCTTTTGCCAGGCGGTAATCAAGAGTATTCTACAGAGACGTTTCTCATTCTCAAGGTTTTGCTTCATATCTCAGTTACCTCTTTTTAGAATTTCCTTCTCAATGGCCTTTGCTTGTAAACAGAGACAAAAGAATATATGATAAATAAGTCGATGTAATCCTAATGCCTTGTGCCCAGTCGCTCTCTGGCTTGTTGGAATGTCAGCTGGTTAAGATTCATGTTTTGGGTCTTCTTCTCCATCTATAGCTCTCTTGAGTTTATGACCATACAAGGTTTTTCCATTTGTGATGGCGATTACTACTCTAGCATCTATATTTGGGGCTCCCGACCGAGGGATAAGCAAGAGGTATTCTTATCTTGAGCATTACACCATTTCCATTGCTCGAATCCCTAAAGCTGATACTAATGTACCACTCCTATATGACTTCACTAGAGTCTTCTTCTATGGTTCAGCAAGGACAAATGATAATTATTGGTGATTATTTTTAGACGATAGGAATGGTCTAGAGGGGGGTGAATAGACCACCTTTTTCCGACTTAAGAAAATTCTAGCTTTTGAAACGTGACTTCCCGGGATCAACTTTAATCATCTTTGAACGATCGAGTTATCGGGGACCGGATATATGCGCTAACCAAATTTGATGAAAAACGGCGAAATATGAATTACGTTTTAACAAATTTATCAATTAATTCGAATACACACTTAATAGAGTATTACTCACAATGAACCGTTTAACCAAAATTTGACCAAAAATTGAATGAGTAATTTTATCGAACACTTGGTGATCGATCTTCACCCAACTTTAATTTTTGCTCAACAATGGATTTTTAACAAAAACGAATATTCTAAAGATAAAAGTAAGAACGATAAAGAACACGAGATTTGTTAAGGCAGTTCCTCTATCGTCCTCGCAGGAGTACGTCTGCCCCTAATTTCAAATGAAATTAGGAAAGTTTTATTTGATTGCAAAATGTTTAACAAGGATAGAAATTACCAATCACCAACTACACACATGCAGTAAAATTGAATACAATTCTTTCCTCCCCTTGATTCAAGTAGAAACAAGTCAATGATCTTCACCGATCAAGACCCCGATCCTACCTTTTCAATCCTCCGGTTGTAGCAAATTTGATGAGCGAATCTACAATCCCTCAATTCCTTATGCTCGACTGAATTGATTCCTAAAGCGAAGCGATCGTCAAAAACCTTCAAATTAAACCTTTGATGTAGAAGGAAAAACCCTAAGGTTTTATACAAAAAACACCCTCAACAATCTTCACTTGAACAAGACCAATGTCTACCGTCGAACCTTATCAACGCATGTTCCTTACTTCGATCGAAAAAGATGATTATGTGTGATTTTCGATCAAGAAGCGAAAGGTTGAAGATGAGAAGAAGCTTGAGTATATCTTTCACGTTTCTTGTTAATTTGCTTGAGAATGACCAATTTGATATATATACCACACCCATTGCATTAGCCAATTAAACACAGCAAAAAAACTAGTAAACGAAGCGATAGGTCGACCTGGCCCACTGCATAGGTCGACCTGTTGAAGTTCTGCACTTGTTTTTGGACCAAGCATGACACATGTGTTGACCTGAAGGGTCGGCATGCGCAAACCCGAGATTTCCTCAAATGCCATGCGTCGACCTGAGCTATCAATGCGTCGACGCATTCTGCTCATACACAGAATTTTCCTTAAGTCACCAGATAGGTCGACCTATGGCATATATGTGTCGACTTGTTGACTGAAATTTGACAAAAACACTCTTCTTTAATGCATCCACTTGATTCCTTTGTTTCCACATCAATTGTGTCAAGTTCACAATGTTTTGACATCATGAAAACACACATTTGCCCTCACATACTCCCCCTTTTTGATGATGGAAAAACTTGTGAATTTTTTGTCAAGTGCACTAAGCAAAACAAAATGCTTGCTCCCCCTTTCTGCTTGCTCCTCCTGTCTTGGTGCATATATTTGTTGTAATGTCTGTGCTAATCCTCTAATCCAATATATTCTCCCCCTTTGACAACATCAAAAAGAGACAAGCAATATTATACATATATGGTAGGATAATATCATTCAATGTTGATCATCACCAAGCCGTTTTGCAATCATAGTCACAAAGCAATCATTCACATAAAATGATACTTAATGACAAACTAAAGAAGGCAACAATAACATAAATAACCAAACACGCAATGAGCACATGGCTCAAAGTAATATTCTTACACAAACACATAGTACGGAAGAAAATTGTTCAGAAATAACATTAAAATAAAGAACACAAAAACACTTAAATTGTTCATAGATGATGCAAATGATTCATGCATGAAAAGAGACACTAGGCATCATTATCATCGTTTCTCTCTTGAGCCGGAGGTGGAGGTGGAGTAGCATGAACTTGAGGGAATGGATAGTGTTGCATGAAGGCACTTGTGAATGAGGAGAGCTGGTTGCTTTGTGCGTCAATCATACCATAAAGCGTGTTGTACCTTTGCTCTTGAATGGCGGAGTAAGCTGTAAATTGTTCACCTTGCTCAGTGACACGTGAGGTTAAAGTAGTAAGGCACTCATTCATCAAATTTTGATTTTCAATTTCTTGAAGGCGCATAGCCTCAAGCAAATTTGCAACATTTGAACCTTCATTTCCAATACCCACATCTTCATCTTCATCTTCATCTTCACCTTCATTCTCTTCACCTTCTTCAATATCCATATCATCCTCATCATCTCTATGGAGGTCCGCATTGTTTCCCCTTAGAACAGCTCGGTAGGTTCCTGTGGCTTGATTGTAGAAGAATCCCATCATATTCAGAGTTTTCTTGGTGAAATCTTGGTCGATTGGAATTGACATCAATGGAAGATGTTGAGTCACAATATTTACCCTGTTAAGCACCCATTGGATGAACGAGGCATAGCAAAGTGCGGTGCCTCTATCGGATTCCTTCAACTCAAACATCCGCTTTGCGATAAAGTGAGGCCAATTCACCGGAATTCTGCTCTTGATCAGCCAAACTAGATATACCTCTTGTTGATCAACACGAGAATATCCACCTTGCTTAGGTCAAATGGTTCGTGCCACAATCCACAGCAAAATTCTATCAACTATGTTCAGCAAACCAACAGTAGTAGTCCTTGGAAACAAATTGCTTTGAACAACATGATCAGGATGGGGGCGCCTCAACATATTGTTCAAGGCAACATTGTAGTCAAAATGAGCCATCACATTTGTATCAGTTATAGTTACCGCATCATCACTTAGCGGAAACAAACCGACATGCTTCCAGGTATTGTCAGTGATGGCGTATATAGTAGTGCCCATCTGAAAATTGAAAGAACTACCATGGAAGGTTCCTTCCATTCCATTATAGAAAATCCAAACCAAATCCACATTATAATCATGACTTAATTCCAGAAAAGTACCTAATCTTTGAACTTGTAGCAAATCAATAACCTGTTGCCGATGAAGTCTACGCAGGGTTCTAGTGAATAGCATGAATTTCTTAACGACTTTCCTCTTGCTAAAGTTTGAAGAGTAGGATTCAACAAGTTCATCAGGAATTAAAGAGAGAGCATTTACCAGTTCTGGTTGTTGTTGAGAAGAGGAGTCTCCCTTGTGGGCTCTCTTCCTTGAGGACCTGTGTGAAGCCATAAATGATTGATTGAGAGAGTTTTGAGTGAGTGGGAGTTGGAGATTTTATGGTTTGCAGGTGAGTAGGTCGAAGGTGCAGAGAGAAAGAGGAGAGAATTATTTTTCCTTTAGCCCACTTTTTAAATTTAACCTAATTTTGAAACTCTACGAACGATGCGTCGACCTATGCAGGTCATGCGTCGACGCATTAGCCTCAAACCTTTAAAAATTTCTTGTAATAGGTCGACTCATAGAAAGGGTAGGTCAACCTATGGTTGGCATTTTTCAAAAATTGGTTAAATTAAATGAATGTATGCATGAGACTACCAAAATAATCATAAAACATGCACACATATGAACATGTAGCAAGTTTACCATGTTGATGCATTGTCATGAGAAGAGTCTAAGGTTGAAACGATATTAACTTTACACATGGGAGAAGGAGAGATATGGCCTCACACTTATCTTGAATAATCACTTCAAACACACTTATGAGAGCATGGATAATAATAATGATAATAATTAGAGCACATGCAACTACTCATAGTTGCAACCTATCCGATATATCAAGGACACCAAGTTCCCTACGAATGTGAAAGAAAGGCTCGGTAGCTAGTGGTTTTGTAAAGATATCGGCAAGTTGATTTTTGCTATCAACATGTTCAAACACTACATCACCTTTCTCCACATGATCTCTAAGAAAATGGTGCCGAATTTCTATGTAATTGTGGCTAAGAAGAAAGGATTTGTGACCTATGGTGATAACAACAAGGGTGCAATACTCAGCAAAAGTTAGTGTAGGTAATCCCTCTTCTACTACTATCTCTGACGTCCTTCTAGTTGAGGGTCTTAAACACAATCTTATTAGCATCTGTCAATTATGTGATAAAGGATAATTGGTATCGTTTTCAAAAGAAAGTTGCACAATTAGAAACGATGATAAGAAAGATGATGTGTTCAAAGGCCTGAGGGTAAACAATGTATACATGCTTGACCTAAATGAGGTATATTTGACCGAGGCCAAAAGTCTAGCAACTATGAGTGAAGACTCATGGCTTTGGCATAGACGTTTGGCTCACGTCAACTTTGATTTGCTTAATAAAATAGTCTCAAAAGACCTAGTAGTTGGCCTACCCAAAATTAAGTTCTCTAAAGATCACTTATGTGATGCGTGCCAAATGGGGAAGCAAACGAGGATCTCTTTTAAATCTAAAAACATTGTATCTACAACGAGACCTCTTGAACTTCTTCATATGGACATTTTTGGACCATCTAGAATAAAAAGTCTAGGTGGGAACTATTATGGGTTTGTCATAGTTGATGATTTCTCTAGGTATTGTTGGACGATTTTCTTAGCAAGCAAAAGTGACACCTTCTCCGCATTTGAGAAATTTTCCGAATTATTTCAAAATAAGTTGAAGACTAACATAGTATCCATCCGAAGTGATCATGGGGGTGAGTTTGAAAATCATCTTTTTGAAGAGTTTTGTGGAAATCATGGCATTAATCATAACTTCTCCGCACCACGAACTCCACAACAAAATGGAGTGGTGGAACGTAAAAACCGTGTTTTGGAAGAACTTGGGAGGACTATGATTAATGAACATGGGCTCCCAAAATATTTTTGGGCCGATGCCATAAATACAGCTTGCTATGTTTTAAATAGGATCTTGATACGACCTATTCTAAACAAAACACCGTAAGAACTCTTAAAAGGACGAAAACCAAACATATCCCACTTTCACGTATTTGGATGTAAATGCTTTGTTTTAAATAATGGAAAGGAAAGCCTTGGTAAATTTGATGGATAAGCGGATGAGGGTATCTTTCTAGGATATGTTCAATCTAATAAAGCTTATAGAGTATACAACAAAAGGTTACATATTGTTGAAGAGTCCGTACATGTTTCTTTTGATTAGTCTTGTCCGAAAGTTGTCGGAAAAGGTAGTGTTCTAAATGGTGCAGGTATCTCAACTGAGAGTATACTTAAGGATTCGGATGCTAAGCTTGAGATAGATAAAGATTGCCTCTCACCCGAGAATATTAAAGAGGAAGTGGATCAAGCACCTAAAGAGAAAGTGGAAGAGAAACCAAGTGACAAAAGTGATCTTCCTCTTGAATGGAAATCTTATAAGGACCATCCTATGGAGAACATTCTAGGAGACATATCAAAAGGAGTAAGAACACGGTCAAGGATAAGTAACTTTTGTTTTTAATATTCTTTCGTCTCTCAAATTGAGCCTAAAAAATCCAAAGATGCATTAGTCGATGAGTATTGGTATATAGCTATGCAAGAAGAGCTAAACCAATTTAAGAGAAATGAGGTTTGGGACCTTGTCCCTCCTCCGCGAGACCATCGAGTAATTGGCACTAAATGGGTGTTTAGGAACAAACTAGACGAAAACAGAATTATTACTCACAACAAGGCTCGTCTTGTTGCTCAAGGGTATAGCCAAGAGGAAGGGATCGATTATGAGGAGACTTATGCTCCGGTCGCCCGACTCGAGGCAATACGCTTGTTAATTGCATTTGCATGTTCACAAAACTTTAAGCTATATCAAATGCATGTTAAGAGTGCCTTTCTAAATGGGTTTATTAATGAGGAGGTCTATGTATCTCAACCTCCCGGCTTTGAAAATGATGATTATCCCGATTATATTTATAAACTTAAGTGTGCATTGTACGGTCTTAAACAAGCTCCAAGAGCTTGGTACGAGCGGCTTAGTAACTTTTTGATAAATCAAGGTTTCTCAAGAGGGAAGGTAGATACCACTCTATTCATTAAAAGACATGAAAAGCATTCTATATTAGTTCAAGTGTATGTTGATGATATTATTTTTGGGTCTACTAACATGACTCTTGTCAAGGAATTTTCTAAGCTTATGCAGGGAGAATTTGAGATGAGTATGATGGGTGAACTAAAGTACTTTCTTGGACTACAAATCAAGCAACTAAAGGAAGGCACATTTGTGAGTCAAACTAAGTATTGTCAAGAGCTTATCAAACGCTTCGATATGGAAAAGTCAAAGGCAATTGACACACCTATGCCTACCGCGGTAAATCTTGACCGGGATGAACATGGTAAGCCGGTTGATGTAAAAAGGTATAGAGGTATGATCGGTTCCCTACTTTACCTTACCGCTTCTTGTCCCGATATTATGTTTAGTGTTTGCATGTGTGCAAGATATCAATCATGTCCTAAGGAGTCTCACTTAAAAGTCGTTAAGCGCATACTTAGGTATCTTGTTGGTACAACTAAGCATGGCTTATGGTTCTCCAACGGTAGTGATTGTTCTTTGGTTGGGTATTCCGATTCCGACTTTGCCGGTTGCAAATTGGATAGGAAAAGCACTAGTGGTACATGTCATTTTTTTTCAAACTCCTTAGTAAGTTGGCATAGCAAGAAGCAGGTTTCTGTTGCTTTGTCAACCGCCGAGGCGGAATATGTGGAGACTGATAATTGTTGTGCTCAAATCTTGTGGCTCAAACAACAATTACTTGACTTTAATGTCAAGCTTGATCGTATTCCCATCTTTTGTGATAACATAAGTGCTATAAATTTAACCAGAAATCTGGTCTTGCACTCTCGCACTAAACACATAGAAATTCGACACCATTTTCTTAGAGATCATGTGGAGAAAGGTTATGTAGTGTTTGAGCATGTTGATAGCAAGAATCAACTTGCCGAAATCTTTACAAAACCACTAGTTACCGAGCCTTTCTTTCACATTCGTAGGGAACTTGGTGTCCTTGATATATCGGATAGGTTGCAACTATGAGTAGTTGCATGTGCTCTATTTATTATCATTATTATTATCCATGCTCTCATAAGTGTGTTGAAGTGATTATTCAAGATAAATGTGAGGGCATATCTCTCTATCTCCCATGTGTAAAGGTAATATTGTTTCAACCTTAGACTATTCTCATGACAATGCATCAACATGGTAAACTTGCTACTTGTTCATATGTGTGCATGTTTTATGATTATTTTGGTAGTCTCATGCATACATTTATTGAATCTAACCTGTTTCTATGAGTCGACCTATCACAAGAAAATTTTTAAAATTTTGAGGCTAATGCGTCGACGCATGACCTGCATAGGTCGACGCATCGTTCGCAGAATTTCAAAAATAGGTTAAATTTAAAAGGGGGCTAAAGGCAAAATCATTCTCTCCACTTTCTCTCTACGCCGTCGACCTCCCCACCTGCAAACCCTAAAATCTCCAACTCCCACTCACTCAAAATCCTCTCAATCACGCATCAATAGCTTCACACAAGTCCTCAAGGAAGAGAGCTCACAAGGGAGACTCCTCTTCTCAACAACAACCAGAACTGGTAAATGCTCTCTCTCTAATTCCTGATGAACTTGTTGAATCCTACTCGTCAAACTTTAGCAAGAGGAAAGTTATTAAGCAATTCATGCTATTCATTGGAACCCTGCGTAGACTTCATCTGCAACAGGTTATTGATTTGCTAGAAGTTCAAAAATTAGGTACTTTTCTGGAATTAAGTCATGATTATAATGTGGATTTGGTTCGGATTTTCTATAATGGGATGGAAGGACCCTTCCATGGCAGTTCTTTCAATTTTCAGATGGGCACAACTACATACGCCATCATCGACAATACCTGGAATCATGTCGGTCTGTTTCCGCTAAGTGATGATGCGGTAACTGTAACTGATACAAATGTGATGGCTCAATTTGACTACAATGTTGCCTTGAACAATATGTTGAGGCTCCCCCATCCTGATCATGTTGTTCGGAGCAATTTGTTTCCAAGGACTGCTACTACTGGTTTGCTGAACATAGTTGATAGAATTTTGCAATGGATTGTGGCACGAATCATCCGACCTAAGCAAGATGGATATTCTCGTGTTGATCAACAAGAGGTATATCTAGTTTGGCTGATCAAGAGAAGAATTCCAGTGAATTGGCCTCACTTCATCGCAAAGAGGATGTTTGAGTTGAAGGAATCTGGTAGAGGCAGCGCACTTTGCTATGCCTCGTTCATCCAATGGGTGCTTAACAGGGTAAATATTGGGATTCAACATCTTCCAATGATGTCCATTCCAATCGACCAAGAGTTCACCAAGAAAACTCTGAACATGATGGGATTTTTCTACAATCATGCCATAGGAACCTACCGAGCTGTTCTAAGGGGAAACAATGCGGACCTCAACAGAGATGATGAGAATGATATGGATGTTGAAGAAGGTGAAGAGAATGAAGGTGAAGATGAAGATGAAGATGTGGGTGCTGGAAATGAAGGCTCAAATGTTACAAATTTGCTTGAGGCTATGCGCTTCAACAAATTGAAAATCAAAATTTTATGAATGAGCACCTTACAACTTTGACCTCCCGTGTCACTGAGCAAGGTGAACAATTTACGGCTTACTCCACCATTCAAGAGCAAAGGTACAACACGCTTTATGGTATGATTGACGCGCAAAGTGTAACATCCCGATTTTATTAGCTATTTATTTAATTAATTTTATTTGGTGTTTTACTAATTATTCATATTATTCAATTATTTAGCATGATGTTATTTAATTTGAGATTTGTGCTAATTGAATTAATTGAATTATTAGTAATATTATGAGATATTAGTAATGGGCCTAATTTAGTTAGAAAGAATAGATTATGGATTAAGCCCATTTATGTGAGAAAGATAGTAAGGGAGAAATTAGGTTGGTTCTCATAATATTCATTTTTGGAGAAAGAGGCTAGAGATAAGAGAAGAGTAAGAGTAAGAGAAGAGGATTGTGAGATTCTTGAAGATTGGAGGAGTTTGAATAGAGGTAAGGGTTTGAATCCAAGTTCTTATAGTTTACATGGTTGGGTAATGTGTGTTTGTGTAATCTTTCATCTTTCAATTTCATAGTTTTGGAAATGTTAGGGTTTATGTAAATTTTACTCATTTCATGAATCTCTTGTTTCCATGTTGTTATGTAATAATAAATGATGTTATTGTTGCATGAAATGGTTGTTTAATGAGTTGATTTGATGATTCTAAATGCTTATGTTCATTTGGGTTGGATTGGGTATGATTGGAAATGTGTTTTGCTGTCAAAACTATTGATTTTTCTGCTACTGTTACGTGGGAACCGGTTCCCATATGTGCCAACCCGGTTTCCCATAGTAAAAACTAGGAACGGGAATTTTAAGAAGTCAGAACCCGGTTCCCACATAGGGAGGAACCGAGTTCCACTGTGCATTTTGGAAAAATGTTTGTAACTTAGAAATAGCATAACTTTTGATCCGTAACTCCGTTTTATGCGCCGTTCGAAGCGTTAGGAAGCTAATGAGATTATCTTTATGATAGGATAGAGTTGGTTTATTTTGAATGGTTTAATTTTGATGTTAATATATGGATAACATGCGACTTACTTATGTGTATATTATGAATTAATGACTTGTGACTAATATTCATAGATGTGTTAAGTGATGTGATATCCATGATATGTTAGGATAAATATATATATATATACTATTTAAATGTGTCTTGTTGATAATGATCATTTAAATATGTATGTATCGAGATGTGGATTGAATAATGATGATGCTAGAATTGAATACATGTGATTGATTGATGTGTGTTGAGTGATGCATTGTTTGGTATTGAAGTCATGTTGTGTGTATTGTGCAATGTTGGAAAGATGTTATTTTGTAGTTTAAGAGATAGAGAGATCGTCTTAAATGCATGAGTCTTGTTTTGTTGCACACGTACACAAGCATGAGTCTTTGAAAGTGGCAATGTCGAGTAATCTCGCGAAGATTATTTGCTTGTCCCAAACCTAACGAGTATGGGGTTTGAAAGCTTAACGAGTATGGGGCTTTGAGGTGGTTATCTTGTCCGTAGAGAGTGGTAATCGGCATGACCGAAAAATGATAACAGAGGGATCCACATGCATATCGCATTGAGTCACACTTGAGTCTCACGTGTTGGTATGAAATGTTGTTGTTGGTGTGATTTATGTGATATGAATTGTGTGGAATGATATTGGTGGATATGCATATATGTGGATTTGTGATTCATTTGATATGAATAGTTGTTGTGCTATGAATGTGATATATGTGATTGAAACATATGTGATGTAGATGTGAACTTATATGTACTAATGATATATGTATATATGTGTGGATATGTGAATCATGTTTGATTGATGATGATACATGAGGTAAGAGAGGTGATTACATGTATGCTTGTAATTTTAATGACACGATTCCAATGATGTAAATATATTCTATGATGTTTTGTGAAATAGGATAGAGATGAATATGTGCATTTAGTGATGTATGTTCATACTTGTGATACATCGGTGAATTTTATACATGTCTATATATTTGGAAAAACATGTATATGTGATTATGTGATGATAACTTGTATATTTAGAGTATGATTATGTTTGAATACAATTGTTACTTCGTGAATGTTTTCAAAAAGGATATGTACTTATAATTCATATGTTGGTGAAATATGATTATGTGCATTGTTTAGTAATCATGTATGATTATGTGGGATGGAATGAACTAGGTTGTATGGCATGAACATGTGAATCTTGATTAATTGCATATGATGCATGTTTAGGTGAAGAGTGATGAATTCTTGAAATGTATTCTTGTTGTGTTTTACATTTCCCATATTATGTTTATATATAAGAAGTTGAATTCTCACCTTTCTGTTTGAATGTTATCCTTTGTTGGTAACGTGCAGGTTTCGTGGATAGTGATGCTTCAAAAGAGGCTTAGCTTAGAGATTTAGATCTCTTGTAGAATGTCGTGACTAAGTAGTCACTTGTGCTCTGGTCATATGTAACACATGGGGTTGGGTTTATATTTTATAACTTGTCATTATGAGATAATTGTTTACTCATATTGTATTTTGTATTTGAATACATTATTTTGTTAATGTGTGGCCATGAGCCAAGATGTTTAGACATGGTGGATGATGTATGGGAATCATCCAACTTTACCATTTATTTGATGAGATGATTATTCCGCTGTGTTTTGCATGTTATTTTAAATCCCGTGTTATTTGGAAATGACCATTGCATGTCTAAAGATAAAATGTTTGTTTTATTTTGAAATATGTGTAATGCCCTCGTGAGATGCATGCTTCTTTACTCTAATTTACGCAAATGTATGCCTTATTTGTTTAGTTTAGAATTGGGGGTGTTACATAGTGGTATCAGAGCCTGGTTGGTCAGTTGGCCAGGTCATTTATGTTTTCCTATCCTTTTGTATTGGATTTGTGTGTCTTACACGATCGATACTGTTTGTTTGTCGGTCATTGGATGTCTTAGGACAATGGCTGCAGGAAGGAATGTTGACATTAATGTTGAGGCGGTGATGAGGTGGACTGGTTCGATTGGGCAAGTGCCGCAAGAGAATGTCGGTTATGGAGGAAAGGATGAGTTTTGTGCTTTTGGAGACTTCCTAAGGTGCAATCCGCCAACTTTTGAAGGAAAGTATGGACCGGACAAAGCACATGCATGGATGAGAGAAATGGAAAAGATTTTTCAATTCATGATTTATACGGATGTACAGAAGGTGCAGTTGGGTACTCACATGCTGACGAAAGGAGCTGGCGATTGGTGGAGTAATACTGTGCGGGGATTTGAACGAGAAGGTACTGAAGTCACTTGGACTCTTTTTCGTTATGCATTTTTGGAAAACTATTTTCCAAAAGATGTGCGTGGGAAGAAAGAAGTGGAGTTTCTAAAGTTGAAATGAGGAAAAGGACAATCCAGTGGAAGACCGTATGATATCAAGAGGAAACAATCTGGTTTTGGCAAGAAGCTAAGTGAGGGAGGGACTCCTACTCCACTTAAGTGTTTCAAATGTGGTGTTAAAGGTCATCGTGCTACTGGGTGTAAGAAAGAGGTTGCTACTGTTAGAACAAGATTTGTTCTGATCAATATTCTTAGTTTTGATGATAACAATGTATATGAATTTTGTATGAGATAATGTGGTACTCTAATACTATGCAATTTCCATTTCAGGAATTATATAAAGAGTATGCACAAAATCAGCGCAAGAAGCACTGACTCAGAAGGTTCAGCATGCAACATCAGAACATGGTCTGGCAAAACATCAGAAGATGGTCAAGCAGAATCAGAACATGGTCTATGGAAGCATTAGAAGAACTTGAGATCAGAAGCAGAAGCACTGAAGTTCTCATGGTATCACGCTCAGAAGCACTTCAAGGTCAGAAGACAAGAAGACGCTCTGCACCAAGCTGTTTGTACTCTGATGATATTCAAACGTTGTTAACACAAACATTAGATCAGAAGCAAGTACTAGCTTGCAGGCTACGCTGACTGACAAAAGGAACGTTGAAAGCTATTAAAGGCAACGTCAGTAGACCCAGCGAAAGCAAGGCTCGAGGTAGTTGACAAAAGAGTGACACATTAAATGCAATGCTGTACGGAATACGCAAAGCATTAAATGCTCCTAACGGTCATCTTCTCAAACGCCTATAAATATGAAGTTTTGATGAGAAGCTATGTTACGAATTACGAATTCTGAGTACGAGACTTTATGCAAAAACGCTGAAACGCTGTTCAAATCAAAAGCTCTCAAACTTCATCTTCAACCTCACTACATTGCTGTTGTAATCTTGTGTGATTACTGGATTAAATCCTCAGGTGAGGTAAATCACTCCAAGGGGGTGGACTGGAGTAGTTTAGTTAACAACGAACCATGATAAAAATCATTGTGCAAATTGTTTTTATCTTACAAGTTTTAAAGCTACACTTATTCAAACCCCCCCCCCCTTTCTAAGTGTTTTTCTATCCTTCAATTGGCATCAGAGCGCCGGTTCTAAGGTGCAAGCACTTAACCGTGTTTAGAAAAGATTCAGGAAGAGAAAAACGCTTAAGTCAAGATGGCTGGTGAAGATCCATCAAACACATCTACATCTGGCTCTGCTGAGCAATACAATGGAAATGGTAACAATGGTTATACTAGACCACCAGTATTTGATGGTGAAAACTTTGAATACTGGAAAGATAAACTTGAAAGTTACTTCCTTGGTCTAGATGGTGACTTATGGGATCTGCTGATGGATGGTTACAAATATCCAGTGAAAGCTACCGGCATAAGGCTTACAAGACAAGAAATGAATGATGATCAAAAGAAGCTATTCAAAAATCATCATAAATGTAGGACTGTTTTGCTGAATGCTATCTCTCATGCTGAGTATGAGAAGATATCTAACAGGGAAACTGCCTATGATATATATGAGTCATTGAAAATGACCTATGAAGGAAATGCTCAAGTCAAGGAAACCAAAGCTCTTGCTCTAATCCAGAAATATGAAGCCTTCAAGATGGAGGACGATGAAAATATTGAGAAGATGTTTTCAAGATTTCAAACGCTAACTGTTGGATTAAGAGTTCTGGACAAAGGCTACACCAAGGCTGATCATGTAAAGAAGATCATTAGAAGCTTGCCCAGAAGATGGGGTCCAATGGTGACTGCATTCAAGATAGCAAAGAATCTGAATGAAGTCTCTTTGGAAGAGCTAATCAGTGCCTTGAGAAGCCATGAGATAGAGCTGGATGCAAATGAGCCTCAGAAGAAAGGTAAGTCTATTGCATTAAAATCTAAGTATTAAAAATGCACTAACGCTTTTCAGGCTGAAGAAGTAGATTCTGAAGAATCAGAATCAGAAGAAGAAGATGAATTGTCCATGATCTCCAGAAGGGTGGACCATCTCTGGAAGAGCAATCAAAGGAGGTTCAAGAGCTTCAGAAGTTCAAAGAAGCCTGAAAGAGGAGAATCTTCTAGAGGCAGAAGATCTGACAAAAAGAAGGTCATCTGCTATGAGTGTAATGAGCCTGGACACTTCAAGAATGAATGTCCAAAACATCAGAAGGAGAATCCCAAGAAGAAGTTTCATAAGAAGAAAGGTCTTATGGCAACATGGGATGATTCAGAATCAGAATCAGAATCAGACTCTGAAGGTCAGCAGGCAAACCTTGCACTGATGGCCACAGTGGATGATGGATCAGAATCTACATCAGAATCAGATTCTGAAGAGGTATTTTCTGAACTATCTAGAGAAGAGTTAGTTTCCAGTTTAACTGAACTTCTGGAACTCAAGGCTCATCTTAGTATCAAATACAAAAATCTGAAAAAGCTATTTGAGTTTGAAACTAAGAAGCTGGAAGTGGAAAATTATGAACTGAAGGAAAAAGTTTTAAAATTATCCAAAGATATTGGATCTCCTTCTGAATCAGAAAAATCCATTCCTAGTCTCAATCATATTCTAAAAAAATATGACTCGAGCTTCAGGAAGTTTTTATCTAGAAGTATTGGCAGAAGTCATTTTGCTTCTATGATATATGGTGTTTCTGGAAACAAAAGGATTGGCGTCGGCTATGAGGGTGATACCTCACAAAAATTTGAACCTCTTGATGATTTGAAAATCACATACAAGCCATTGTATGATCAGTTCAAATATGGCCACTCACATGATATTAGGCTCACTTCACATGCCAAAAGTTTTAACACTTCACACACCAAGAAGCATGTGACACAACCTAAAAAATATCATGCTGCCAAACCTAAAGAATATCATGTTATTCCTCCTGTTACTTATCATGCTAAACCCAAGTTCAATCAGAACTTGAGGAAAACTAACAAGAAAGGACCCAAGAAATTGTGGGTACCTAAGGAGAAGATAATTTCTGTTGCAGATATCCTTAGCAGCAAAGAAGACAAAGCACAAAATGTCATGGTACCTGGACTCTGGGTGCTCGCGACACATGACGAGAAGAAGGTCTATGTTCCAAGACCTAGTGCTTAAATCTGGTGGAGAAGTCAAGTTTGGAGGAGATCAGAAGGGCAAGATTATTGGCTCTGGAACCATAAGTATTGGTAACTCTCCTTCCATAACTAATGTACTTCTTGTAGAAGGATTAGCGCATAACTTATTGTCCATAAGTCAATTAAGTGACAATGGTTATGACATAATCTTCAATCAAAAGTCTTGCAAGGCTGTAAGTCAGAAGGATGGCTCAATCCTATTTACAGGCAAGAGAAAGAACAACATTTATAAGATTGATCTTTTAGATCTTGAGAAGCAGAAGGTGACTTGCCTTATGTCTGTTTCTGAAGAGCAATGGGTCTGGCACAGAAGATTGGGACATGCTAGTTTGAGAAAGATTTCTCAGATTAACAAACTAAATCTGGTCAGAGGACTCCCAAATCTAAAATACAAATCAGATGCTCTTTGTGAAGCATGTCAGAAGGGCAAGTTCTCCAGACCTGCATTCAAATCTAAGAATGTTGTCTCTTCCTCAAGGCCGTTAGAACTTCTGCACATTGATCTGTTTGGACCAATCAAAACAACATCTGTCAGAGGGAAGAAATATGGATTAGTCATCGTAGATGATTATAGCCGCTGGACATGAGTAAAGTTCTTAAAACACAAGGATGAGTCTCATTCAGTGTTCTTTGAATTCTACACTCAGATTCGATCTGAGAAGGAGTGCAAAATCATAAAGGTCAGAAGTGATCATGGTGGTGAATTTGAGAACAGATTCTTTGAGGAGCTCTTCAAAGAAAATGGTATTGCCCATGATTTCTCTTGCCCTAGAACTCCACAGCAAAATGGAGTTGTAGAGCGAAAGAATAGGACTCTACAAGAAATGGCCAGAACCATGATCAATGAGACCAATATGGCTAAGCACTTCTGGGCAGAAGCAATAAACACTGCATGTTATATTCAGAATAGAATCTCTATAAGACCTATTCTAAATAAGACTCCTTATGAATTGTGGAAGAACAGAAAGCCCAACATTTCATATTTTCATCCTTTTGGATGTGTTTGTTTTATTCTTAATACTAAAGATCATCTTGGTAAGTTTGATTCTAAGGCACAAAAATGTTTCCCTCTTGGATATTCTGAACGCTCTAAAGGCTACAGAGTATACAATACTGAAACATTAGTTGTAGAAGAATCAATCAATATCAGATTTGATGATAAGCTTGGTCTTGAAAAGCCAAAGCAGTTTGAGAATTTTGCAGATATAGATATTGATATATCAGAAGCTGTAGAACCAAGAAGCAAAGTTTCAGAAGTTGAAAATCTAAGAAGCAAAGAATCAGAAGATCAAGTTGCTGCATCTTTAGAGAATCTCAGAATTTCTGAAGAACCAACAGTCAGAAGATCTTCTAGACTCATCTCAGCTCACTCAGAAGATGTGATTCTTGGAAAGAAAGATGATCCTATCAGAACTAGATCATTTCTAAAGAATGGTAGTCAGAATCAGTGACCAGAATCAGAAGATGAAAAGCTTTATTCATCTTCAGAAGCAAATGCATTGCAACACAGCTGTCATCAAGTGTTTCTGATGGTGAACACGTGTTTGCACGGATGGTAAAAGCGTGAGTGAATCTGATGGGACGCCGCCCTAGGTAACTGTGTAAATCATTTCAATTACCACGTTCTCTCACCTAACGTCACTCATCATTTAATGCAGTTGATTTCATTTGATTCTGTAACTGTTCATTCTCATAATTTCATTGCACTCTTTTTCAAATCCGTCTCTATAAATACATTTCAAATCATAACGTTTATCTTTTTCGCTCCCATTCTCTCTCTCCTTGTGCATGCACTTTTGTAACCTCTTTGCCCTTTTCTCTAACCCTAAGCGCAAACCCAGAAATATTTCTTGCAATCTCAGTACTGTTTCAATGGCTGCCTCTTCATCTCTCAATGCTGGTTCATCTGCTCCTCTCCATCTTCAAGAAGAAGATCAGGAAATTGTTCCAGTTATCACCTGCTCTATTTCCAAAAAGGAGTTGGAAGTTATCTATGAACTTATGGTAGACTTTGATTGTCTTGAAGAACATGAGTTTCGCTTAAAGAAGATATCAACTTTCAAGGATGGACTTCATTATTTGTTGAGTTCTGTGGACCGGTTTACCCAGATCTTGTAAAAGAATTTTGGGTGCATGCTGTTGTAGCTCCTAAATCCATTTTGTCCTTTGTTCATGGGAAGTTTGTGGTCGTAACTGAAAACATCCTGAGAATGATGTTTGATCTAAGAACCCCTGAGGGTGCTCATGAAATTGATCTAAGCGCTGATTGGGATGAAGTTTTGGCTACTCTCTATAAAGATGTGAAGAAAACTGATCATGTCAAGGGCATGAAGGATCTCTACAAAATTTGGACCAAGATTCTTCTGGGGTGTTTCTATCACAGGAAAGCAACCCATTCTGCAGATTTTGTCAACAATGAGCAGAAATACATTCTGTATTGCATTGCCACTCAGAAGAAGGTTGATGTTATCTATAAAATCTTCAACCACATGTGGAATGCTGTGAGGGATTCCAGAAATGCTTTCAGAAAGAAGAAGTGTACTATTATTCCTTTTGGAAGAATTATTACAAATCTTCTGGTTCATTCGAAGATTGCTGAAGACCTGGAAGCTCAAGGGACCATCAAAGATCTTGTTGTTGATACTGGAAGTTGCTTGAATGCTCTCACTTTGAGAAAGATGAGTATTATTGATGTTGTCGTTCAAATCCCTCAACCTCTTCCTGGGGCAAGAAGCAGAAGAGATCCTGTTCTTGATGACTTTGAGTCCTTCTTCAGAAGTGAGATCCCAGAAGTCATAACTAGTTATCTGAACTCACTCAAGGAAGAAGAAGGCCAAGTTGCTCCTGCTAAAGGTGGTCGCAAGAAAGTTTCCACTTCCAGGCCTGCTACTTCAGAAGATGTTTCAGAAGCTGCACCTGATGCTGTTGTCAAGAAGGAAAGAAGGACAAAGCGAAAATTTGATCATCCTTCTGTTAACCAGGAGAAGGTAGTCCAAAGTGTAGCTGCTGCTACTGATGTTGCTGAGAAAGCTGCTCAAGAAGAAGTTGTTGCTGAAGAAATTCAGAAAGTTGTAGTTAAAAAAGAGATTGCTGAGAAGAAGAAGAAGAAGAAGAAGAAGAGAATAATGAAAAATAAGAATGTGGAAAGTGAAAAGGCTGCTGAAAAGAAGGAGACAAGAAAAAGAAAATTAATCATTAATGATTCGGATGAAGAAGAAGAAGAAGAAGCTGTGAATCAGCCAGAAGGAATTATTCAAGGACCAACAACTCAAGTAGTTAAAGGTCAGAAGGCTGTTGATAGTGAGAAGGAGAAACTGGAATCTGCAAGAAGAAGAGAAATTTCTCTTGGAAAGGCAAAGATTGTGGAAGAGCAGAAGAGTAAGAAGCAGAGGAAGCTAGAGGCTGTGTTTGAAGCAGTTCAGAAGGTGTCCAAAGGTATACATCTCTCTAAACCTGATTCTGTTCCTGCTTTACGTTCAGAAGTTGCACCAATAGCTGTTGCTCAAACCCCTGAACCACTAAATCAACCAGAAAAAGCCCCATCAGAATCACCCATAAACATCCATGTTCTCACACCTCCTTCTTCCCCTGTAACCAAAACTCTTACTCCTCCTCATTCACCCATCACAAATGTTCCCATTCCTTCATCTCCACCCATAACCAACCTTTCTTCTGACCAGGCCATTGAAAACCCTGTCCTTGATATACCACCTCTTCAAACTCTCTTTCCACCTCACACAAATATATATGTAGCGGGGAAAATCTGAGGTCGAAGCCATGGAATTGACTCGACTCAATATTTCAGTGAAAGTCGCCACCGCGCTTTATTGTTTCCAAAGGAAAAGGGAAAAGAACGGATAAAACCCAAAGTTTGTTTTTAAAACAAAAAGAAGAGATCTTAGGTACGGGTGTTGTTTATACAAGGGGAAGGTTTTAAGCACCCCTCATATCTATGGTACTCCACAGGAACCTTTTTGAAAATCTGTGTCGTGTGTGCTAAAAAAAACGGTTTGTTTTATTTTTAAAATAAGCTCGGCAAGACGTTAAGCCTTGTGCCTACATACCTCCTCGGTGCAATGGGGAAGTCAGAGCTAATGTAGTTCCGCTTAAAAGGGAAAACGTTTTTAAAAACGAATAAACACTTTATCGTCGTCGGAGAGAAATACTCAGCCATTGATTTTGAGCAAGAGAACAAATGAGTACTTTGCATTACAAATGAAAGAAGGGCTCCAACTCGGATAAAATCGACGAGTATGCCACTAGCTCTCTCACGCGGAAAAGATCTCATTATATCAATCAATTTCAAAATCGTGGGGTATCGCCACTCGTTTCAACGATTAGTCGTGTCTAAGCTTTTTGAAGAAAAAGGCCACTAAGGGCAAAAGATATTTTTAAAGAAAATGTTTTTAAAAAAGGTTTTGAAAAGGTTGCAAACATAAGAAGGTTTTGTAAAAAGAAAGAAGATTTTGAAAATTAAAGAAGGGGAGGAGATGAAGAGGCTATCCTATTGCGTAAAATAAAAGCTAAGGAAAAGAACGGTCTAACCGAAGAAGAAGGCAACACTCGACATTATGAGTCAAGGTAGATTTCCCATCCTTTGGAATATCAATACTAAACCATCACATTACCACTTGGGGATCCATATGAACTTATTATCTTAGCACCATTTCGCATTAAGCACATTAAAATTCTGACGAAAATCGGGTAGAGTAACGGCTGTTTTCGGGTAAAATCCTTATATCAATGCCTTGGAATTAACCATCAAGGGCTTTTAAGGAAATACCTGCACATACAAACAAACAACAATCCAATGCCAGACAGACAGAATAACAGCAGAGTAATAATATCACAAGGGTCCAGAGGTACTAAGTCCATAAGTCCGAATCTCCAAAATGCTAGGGATAGTAACCAATAGTCCAAAAGAGAGCCTTAGGTGTTTTTTTAGATTTTTGTTATTTATTAGTGTTTTAGCATAAAAGTAAAGTATGGTCCAAGCGGACAAAAGAAAAATAGCGGAAGCATAAACATATGTCCAAATGGACAAAGAGAAAATAGCGGAAATATAAACGTCCAAATGGACAAAGAGAAAATAGCGGAATGTAAATATGATGAAATGATAAAATAAAGCGATAAAGCGAGAAATATAAAGAGCAATATAATAAAGTGCGGAAATTAAAGTCAATTGTTAGATGTTAAAGATAACCATCTTGAAACTTGTCAAGTATGTTATCAAAGTTAGTAATGAAGATCGATGGTGAGTGAAGGATGTTCTCGGATTTAAATTCAATGGACATTTATCAGAAGCTTGATAAAATCATAGCGACTACACGATAAACCTCCATAAGTCTTAAATCAACCGCATACAATTCTCTTCCATATTTGATCTTCTTTATTCGGGACACGAAATATTGCGCTATGTTAAGCAGATCGCCAAGTGATTTATGTAGAAATCACCCTACAACGAGGCCGGTCAAAACTTTATGTGCTAATGCATGCGAGAGAAGCGATATGTAGATCACTCTCCGAAAGCAATACCGCACGAAAAGAAAATGGTGAGTGATCTAGTCTTTACCAAGAATCCATAAGAATTCTCAAGGTATTAAGACTTTCATCGATCAAAATAAAGAGAAACAAAAGATGGAACCACATTAAAAGCTCCTTTCATCCATAATTTCAGTCACTTAATTTTGCGGATTTGGATTCTCATCCTATCGACGCCCTAAGTCCATTGAAATTAGAGAGAAATTAGGCCTCTAACTTGTGATTCAAAGAAAATATCAAAAGAAAGGAGTAGAAGATGAGTTAGAAACAAAAACAAGTCAAAAAAAGGCAAAAAGACACATTCTGCTCAGATGTAAATCGATTTGCTTAGAGTGTAAATCGATTTTCATAGCTCTGTTTTCAAATCTGTGCAGTTTTTTAGTTATGTAAATCGATTTGCACCAGATGCAAATCGATTTGCACAACACAGTTTTTCAAAAAAACAGCAAAGCAAGAGAAGAAAACTTGTTTAAACATAAAACCAAACACCTTGTGATCTTGGATCAATTTGTGCACGAAAATGTATCAAGTAAGCAAGCAAAACTCATCAATGTAGCACCAAAGCAACAATGGATCACATCTTGGATTATGGAAAGGATCTAGAATTTTACCAAATCTTCCACAAACTTTGAATCTTCTTCAAGAACACACAACCACAAGCCTTGATCTCTCACAATTGATGAAGAAAAAGTAGTGTTTATGTTGAGGTTTAGCTCTAAATTAGTGAGGTTCAAGATGTGACTCACTAATTTGTGTGGAAGAAAAAGAGCTTTGAGTGACGGGTTTGGAAGAGGTGAGGAGAGAAAGAGCAAGAGTTTTCTTGACTATCAAAGCTTGAAAAATGAAGAGGGGAATGGCTCAATTTATAGGAGCTAGGCTTGGGAACTTTTGTGGTTTGGAGTTAGGATTGGAAAATAGAATTAGGCTTGGGAAAAGGATTTGGAGCCAAAAATGAGATCCAATGGTCTTGATGCAATCACACGAGGGTTTATCATAAAATGATGTAGGAAATCAAATGTAAGAACTAAGTCATGCTTCCCATGCTTGCAAATGATGTCAACACTTTCAAAAGCTGAAATTTGCCTTCATTTTTCCAAATTCGCACTGGTGCAGTCGATTTGCACCTTATGCAAATCTATTTACATAGATGAAAAAGGCAAAATCTGGGGCAAAAACAGTTATGCAAATCGATTGTTGTCTTATGCAAATCGATTTGCACTGATGGCAGAAGCAAATCTGGTGCAGAAACAGTTGTGTAAATCGAGTTACACCTTATGCAAATCGATTTGCATAGTGAAAATATTGAAAAATGCTCCTTTTGATGGATGTTATGACTTGGTACCTACAAAACACAAACACACCACAGCACAAGGAAATATTTTTGGTATTTTGGTTAGTAAAACAATATATACAAGACTAAACATGGGTGCTTGATGATTCCCTTGCAGATGAATTGAGCATAACACCACAAGTAGAGCTCTAAGTTAAAACTTCTTGATTGATGATTGGTATGCAAATGATGTGTGATCTTAGGGTCAAAAATTGGGGTATGACAGATGCCCCTATTTAAGTTTCTTCTATCCGGAGATGTGAGGGTTAAAATCCTCAGCTCGACGTAATTGAAGAGACTTAAATATAAAACACACAATTTTTGAACCTAAGGTATAATGCGATGCTAATGGATGCATCAAGTATGATTATGGAATTGAGAGAAGTATAACACCACTGGGGAGATAAGAAAGGATTCCACTTGGGGAAAAGGTATACGTCATCTAGGAATAGAATCGGACTTCACAAAAGAAAGAAACAGTCGACAGAAGCTTTCAAGATAAAACATGATTGAACTTCGAGAAGAGAATATCTGAGGCCTACATGAATGTGGCTACATCAAATGAATATCAAGGTAAAACATGATTGGACAACATCAAATGACAACCAAGGTAAAACGTGATTGGGCAACATCGAATGACAATCAAGGTAAAACATGATTAGATAATCATCACAGGTCCATCAAGGTAAAACATGATTGGATGTCATTAAGGGATAATCAAGGTAAAACATGATTGGATAACATCAAATGACAGTCAAGGTAAAACATGATTGAAAAAATACCAAATGACAATCAAGGTAAAACATGATTAGATAACCAAGGTAAAACATGGTCGAAAGCGATCAGGATAAAGCATGATTAGAGACAATCAAGATAAGACATGATTGAAGGGAACCAAGATAAAACATGGTGTAAGTGATCAGGATAAAGCATGATCAGAGACAATCAAGATAAAACATGATTGAAGGGAAACAAGATAAAACATGGTGTAAGCGACCAGGATAAAGCATGATCAGAGACAATCAAGATAAAACATGGTCGAAATCTTTCAGGAATGACACTGAAAGAAGAGGGAGAAATCATAACATCCAGGAATGGCACTAAATGAAGAAAGGATACATCAAGGAACAACAATAGACGGACAAGACAAACAAGTATCTGCTTTGGATAGGTGCCAAGTAAGTTGGACTTTGATCTCAAGGTGAAGATGTTGATAGCAACAGAACCTCGAAGAATGCAAATGAGTATGAAATTTGTTTCAATGCATGATGTTGAATTTTTCTATGCATGATATATGATCAATGCAATGCAATTGTTTGTTACAACTGAGGTAGACTCTTTTGTGAGGCCAGATTAGGACTCTGATTCCTCAACACGGGAGCTCTGCCAACTCTGCTTATGAAGAAGATGCTTAAACACACTTCTATTACACCGGTAACTGTATCAAAACGATGATCCTTTGAGAAGGGCTGATAAAACTGCTTGGGGATTGCTGAAGAAGATTGCCCCTGATTGAGTGATTGTTGTAAGTTAACTGATCATGGCTTCAGTTGAACTGTATTTGGGATGAACTGATTATGGCTTCAGTTGAAGTGTACTAGGGATGAACTGATCATGGCTTCAATTCTTTAAATGCATGTTGGGATGGCTTGCCCCAGTACAAGTCTTGAAATGATATTCTGATCAACAAATCTTGAATGAACATCTGAACAACAGGATCTTGAAGTAACGTGCCCCTTATAGGATCACTGATCAAGTTTCTTGACTGTTTGAACTTCCTGAAAGATGAGTGCTTACTTGCAGATAAAATGTTCATTCAAGAATGGTAATTTTAATGCAATGCTCAAAGAATATTTTTGAAATCAAAATCATTATTGGAATGATGTTATTGATGTAAAGCAAATGGAATCACTGGTCAAAACATAAAGGTTGAGACGTTCAAAGTGACAGATAAAGCAAAGATATGGTATCAAAACAAATGATTGGTAAATCTCATGGGAGTCAGCTTACGCAACCTTGTTGTAGTATGCTTTCAAACAAACCTTGCCTCAATTAGGTCTTTTAAAGGTTGTAACGTGGCCTGGTTCACGGTTTTAGAAACAAAGGATATAAGGCTTAAAAAATTTTGTAACCCACCCCATCTTCGTGATGATCTCCAGTCCTAAAACTCAGTTAATTCAGCTTATGCATTCAGGTTCCAAGAGGCTTCTGGAATTGCACCTTTGTAATGATGATAGCTCACAAGCAAAGAGAACTTTTGAGATGGCAGTCACTTCTTCCTTTTGATATCACAACATTTTGTTGTTTGAGGAATTTATTGACTTCTCTTTTTTCATATTTTTCTTTTCATATCCCTACCTTTTGCCTGAACTGTTTATTTTTGCATTTACAGTCAGCGGGATGCCCCTATTTTTGCCTAAGTCGTTTTTGGTTTTGACTTAGCAGGCTTTTCTTTGTATATATATATATATATATATATATATATTTTGATACATATATTTTTATTTTGAAAGATAGTGACTGCCTTGCTTAATGATTCAGAATAACCATCGTCAGCTTTTGATTGACATCTCCAACATTTCTTTGATGTATGCGGAGGAACGCTTGTAATTGAAACCTTTGTTGAAAGTGTCGCACCCCAATTTTTGTACTACAAATTTCATTCATTTAGGCGTGTCGCATTCGTATTACGTTTGCATTCAATCGTCACATTTCTCGCATATTTCCAAGTTTTGTTTACCCTTTCAATTTCTACTTCAAAAATATAAAAAAAATTAATTCCATTTAGATTTATGTCTTCATATCATTTCAATTTAAATAAAAAAGAAATAGAAAAAATATGTGTTTTAATTGTTAGTATAATTTTGATTATTAGAATTAGTGTTATTTTATAGTTTATATTTATTCTACATTTTTTATTAGTATTTCTTCTAAAAAAGATTTTGTTCAATAAAAATAGAAGAAGGCTTTGTGTTTTGGGCTCAAGTCCTTTCTATAAGCCCGTTTATTTTATTTTATCTTACATTAAACAAAAAAAACAAAAAAACAAAAAAAAACAAAAAAACAAAAAAAAAGTCCTCCTTCATCTTTCTCTATCCCACGCTTCTGCATAGCTGTCCAAACCAGTCCAAAATCCTGCTCTGCTCCACCAAAGATCTGCCAAGCAACAAACGGTCAAAAAATTGCATCTGTCCAAACATTGCATTGAAGTAGACCAAGCCAAACCTGTACCAAGAAAACAACAAGCTCAGTTAACAAAATTGTTCAAATTCATCTCAAACTTTCCCCCCAATTTCCCTTCATTCCATCTATATAAACAAGCATTCAGCACAAGCAAGGGAGGAGGCCACACGAAAAAACCACAAGGAGGAGGAGAACCTAAACTCTGCATTAAACTTACCTCTCAACTTAAAACCAGAACGACACACAACCTTCACTTCCATAAACCTCCACACTCACAAACCTCCTGTAAACAACCTTCATCACCTTACAAACACTCACCTTCAACAATGTGTCACTACTAATTTGCAACCAACCAACTCTTCATGACATAACCGTTACCGATCCACACCCTTCATCATTCATCAGCAACAAGTCACCTTCCATCCTTCAAAACAACTTATTCTTCCAAATCAACTCAGTAACATATCAACGAAGCAACAATAACCATGTGAAAATGCTCAGAATTCGGGGGGGAGAGCAATAAAAACTCTGTCAAAATCAAAACCGAACAAAAACTCAGCATCATCATTCTCAAACAAACAATATCATCAACACCATTGTAAGCTCGCGATAGACGCAACACAACTCAATAAACACCGACATCATTTCGCAACTTCAGCACTGAATCCAAATCATCATCACGATTCGACAAAGATGCGCACCTGAGCAACTTCAAGTCGGACGACGCCGTCGACGAGATTTAATTGATTTGCGTGGATCTCTTCCCCTGGTAACATCCGGGCGGTATTCTTCTTTCCTTGTTAAACTAATTGTTGTATGTTTGTGCTTGCTTGATGTATTGTTGTTGCTTTTGCCATTGCTGCCAATTGTTGTTTGGACCACTCTGTAATTCTTGTGGATGCCTTAGTATGTATAGAGTTGTGTTGTTATTTGTTTGATTCAAAACCTTGCCGTGAGATTACGTGAGAGATTAGAAAGAGTTCCTTCGTTGTTGTTTGTTGTTAATTCGGAGAGAGAAACAGAGAGTGTAGGGACCATTTTTGCTTGAAGTTGGGGGCGGAACACATTTGGCATATTAGGGTTTCATGTTTAAAATTGTGTCTTGGGCTTGAGTAATAAAGCCCATCTCGTTTTATGTTCAACACCCATACCAGCGATAAACCCCCTCCTGGTTGATTAATGATGTTGGGCTAAATGCTTCAGGCCCAACACCTCTTATACTGGATACACTCTCTCTTTTACTTTTTTTTATGGCCCATTTAATTGTTTGTTTTTGTTAATTTGTCCTACATATCCCTTGTTTCTTTAATGTTTCATTTTTTATTGATTCTAATTTCAATTATTAAAAACACCAAAAACATGTTTATTTAGATTTTATTTTTTATATTATTAAAATACCAAAAATATTAGATTAATCTCAATCCGAAAATCAATAAACCTTGGTCCAATGCGAAGTCGTTACAAATAATTCTCGATCCAACGTCGAGCTTCTTCTTTTCAAAAATCTTTTTAACCATACCGAAAGATCGAGTGACAAGGGGTGTACACCTCTTGAATACCTCGATTCTTTTGGATTAACACTTTTTTTTTAAAAAAAAACCTTCATTAACCAAATCAAGAGGTTAAGTGACAAGGGGTGAACACCTCTTGAATACCTTGATCTTTTGAATCAAAAACATTAATCAAACCAAGAGATTAAGTGACAAGGGGTGAACACCTCTTGAATACCTTATTCTTTTGAATCAAAACTCATTAATCAAACCAAGAGATTAAGTGACAAGGGGTGAACACCTCTTGAATACCTTGATCTTTTTGAATCAAAACTCATTAATCAAACCAAGAGATTAAGTGACAAGGGGTGAACACCTCTTGAATACCTTGATCTTTTTGAATCAAAACACTTTAAGCAAACCAAGAGGTTAAGTGACAAGGGGTGAACACCTCTTGAATACCTTGATCTTTTGAATACAATTAATTAACAAGGACAACAAGTGACAATGGGGCTCACTCCTGTTGAATACCTTGGGTAAAGACGCGCTAGGTGAACACCTATGCTCAATCCTTTGCTAAACGTCCGCAAATATCTCCTTACCATTTTAAATCTCTTTTTAAAACGAGACACTTATTCAATTTTAAAATGCGAACATACTTCCACATGTGAAGATCAAATATCTTCCGCTCGAATGCGATGATGGCCAAAATCTCGTCTCACTCTTGATTTAGTCATCCATTCTTGTAGTGATCTCATATCCATGTGCGCGTAGTATTTCCATTTGAAAGCGATCGAGTACCTCTCGCTAAAATCAACCAACAAACTTTTCGTGGTTCTTCGCCCGAACTACGATTGCTCTGACTTTCCCATTGCACTAGGGAATACGTAGGCACAAGATACAAACGTCTTGGCGAGCATAATAATAAAAAATCATTTCTGTTTCCTCATAATAATAAAAAATCTTTTCTTTTTCTTCATGATAATAAAAACCTTAAAAATTCTTTCTTTTACCTTTTCTCGATTAATAAGCTAAAGAACACAAACATTACGCTAACACTCTGACCGATAAAATAGCAAGTGTACTATTTGTTTACCGATGTAGTAATAAGAGATTAAATTTCCAAGTATCGAACTCGCGGACTGCGTAGGAATTATATGTTTCAGAACAGTGCAAATGAATAAAAAGTCATCGGGGTATTTGGTTTTTATGTTTAATTTAAATAACAACTTATGCAAAACGAAAGAGGTAAAATAGTTTAACTAATGAAAATATGTAGAGACAAGTTAGGATGGATGTATGAATCGCTCTGTAACGAACTTATTACCATGTAACAGATAAATTGATGAAATTCTTAATTACCAATACCGAAAATTGATTTTTCCTAATTCCTTAGTGAAAAACTTCATGAGATTAAAATCACCTTTTAATTCCTTAACAAGATAATTTTATATCATAATTCTAAAAAGACATGGTTCGGATAATTCGATCGCTATGCATCAAATCCTCATTCCTAAGTGATTATCAGTTATAACGTTATGATTAAAAAGGCATTGAGGTAGTGTGTCAGACCAAACCTCAATCGTGAATCAACAAAAATACTTTCCAATATATTGAAGCAATAAGAACTTTTAATCATAAACTGAATTTCACAAATATAATCTGAAAACAACGGTAAATATAATTCGTTACATCACATGATCCAGGGACATCACCCTAACAAGTAAAAGGTTTAGCTACTCATGGTAATTGATAAGATAACAGAAAACAAAGATGAAGACATTACAATAAGATGAATCGGAATTGATCTTCAATCGCGGATGCTCTTGAAGATTTCTTCGCCTCCAACTCTAGTGCCTCCAATCTCTTTTACGTTCAATTCTCTTCCTTTGATCCAAGATACCCCCATCCTCATCAGAATTAGGTTTTAGTACTGCTGTTTCAAGTTTAAAACGTGCGAAAAGTCCATTATACCCTTAATGAACTCGGAGCCCTTAAAAATAGAAAATTGGAAAATTTGCTCGCGCCTGCCAACACGGGCCGTGTCCTGTGACACGGGCACCCGTGTTGGCCCCCTGTCCCAAAGCCTTCAAAATGCATCCTCCAGACATCCTGACACGGGTCGTGTCCCGTGACACGGGCGGCCGTGTCAGGCCACTGATTTGCCCTTTTCTTCTTTTCCTTCCTGCTTCCTGACACGGGCCGTGTCCCGTGACACGGGTACCCGTGTCAGACCACTGGATGCACCGAATCTTCATTCTTGCTTCGATTCCAGCTACTTTGGCTCTGCATTCTTCTTGTGAACTTTAACACGTAGACCTGAAACATAATCACTACCGAGACAAGCATCAAAGCATCTTAAAAACCATGAAATTATAGCATCAAAATAAAACACACAACTTAAACTAGACTTTCAAAAACGAATAAAAACTATAAAGAAAAGACAATTATGTTACCGAATTAAAGAGATTTGTGCCCAGAGATTGATGAAAACACAGTACAAATTGGTGGCCGATCACAACCCCAAACTTAGCTCGTTGCTTGTCCTCAAGCAATGCCTGACAACTCAAATCAAGGCCACCCCTGAATTAATACTTCCACAATACAACCGTGTTTTTCACAACTCGATTTCCACCATTCCGGTCAATCATGCTAGCTCGCACTCCCCGAATCTTCCGCTCCACTTCCACGTTAAAACTCTCTTTCACCTGTAAGCTTTTTCACACTTCTCTCCAAGTCTCTCATGGTTAAAAGTACTTCACTCACAAATCACAATATGAAATATCAACTTTTAAATTTGAACAAATTCTACTTTCATACACAAACACTTTACACACACTTTTTGAGGTCTTTGGGTTGAAACGAGGCTTAGGACAGGTAGGGTAAACAAGGAAACGGATACACAAAGGTTTTTGGTGCTCGGAAACCATGTTGTCTCTCTTTTTATTGTGCTCATATTAGTACGAGGGTGTTTCTCATTGACTCTCAACTTCCAAGTCATTACATCAGGGCAAGTGTGTTTTGGCGAGATCAGAAAACTTTTCTCTCTTTCTTCTTCTTCCTATCTTTTTTTTTTATTTTCTTTATTCTACTCTTTTTTTTTTTCACTTGCCCTTTTTGTATCACCACCCCAAACTTAGAATTTTTGCACAATTTATACATTCACCATATTTGTTGCCGAGCACGGGTCAAAGGGAAATTTTTTTTTCATTTTGGCCAAGGGGTAATATAAGCGGGTTTTATAAAAGAAAACAAAAAAAGGGATAACGGCTCGAAGGGGTTAGCAAATGGTAAACATGAATCAGGGACGGCTAACAAGGCTCAAGGGTGAATACAAACAACGTGCCTCAGTGTGTGTTATCATGTAGTGTCATATGAATAGAACTTACGCAAATTCAAAGTGATGAAGTCATACCTGATTACTCTCTCATGATGATAACTGTTTTGGCTTTTTATGATCTCACCATGTTGGGTATAGCTTACAGGATCCCGAGTGCTTATCGTGTGATGTCGCTTCTCTTTCGGTTCGTGTGTATCAGCTTTCAATCTCAGTCCGGTGTCATCGAATTGCGTCCAACTATTCTTTTTAGTTGTATCAACTTTCAGGGGTGCCTTGTATGCAAGACTGGGTTGGATCTTTCATCCACTCAGTACTGGTTCACCTCTCTTTGACACAATTCTCGTCCTTCTGCAACACAATTTTCCTTCAAGCAAAATGATTAAAAACAGAACGAAAAACTTAACAAATAAAATGAAAATACTAAAAATAACAGAAACAACTAAAAGAAGGAGAAAACCCCCCCACACTTGAACGAAACATTGTCTCCAATGTTTAATCACAGCGCATGAGGGGGACTTACAGCCTACTGAGGTGGAGGTGGAGGGTAAGGATAATGCAACATTAAACGTTGCATCATAGCATGCATGTCATCAATGGCAGCCCCCTGGCGGGTCTGCTCGGTCCCGAAACTTCGCAGTTCCTCCCCTTGCCGAAACAACTCAACACTCTGCCGCTCTTGTTCGGTGCGGATGTACCCAATCTCGTTGTGCACCCACTCCCATTGATCAGACGGCATCTGAGAGCTTCCCTCATTAGTCGGGTAAAACTGCTGAGGGTGGTCCTCTTCTTCTCCTTGATCTTCTTCTTGATTTTCATCTTCCTCATCGAAACCTGCATCCATTTGTTCAATGCCGTCTTCCCCATTATCCGGGGCGACGTTCTCATACAACCAGTTTGCCATGTTAGCAATAGAAATAGAGTTAGGAGCAGGTAAAGTTAGGATATGTCTACCATGGATGACTAAAGAGTAATAGTCATGGTGAATACGAATCATAAGCTGATTCACCAAAGCTTCCATATCAATCTTTGTTTTACCTGGCACAGGAACAGCATCAAACAATTCACGGGAATAATTAAAATGATGAGCAATCTGAGTAATCATACCCCCCACCGAGATGCCTCCAGTACTGGTACGACCAACTCTTCCCAAGAAATCTGCCGCAAAGGCGGCCACATTTACTGTTTGATGGTTAGCCATACAATATAGGATAAAAAGCTCTCGTTGGGTAGCAACACCATTGCTATCTCCTCTACCAAAAAGAGTGTATGCCAACCCTTTCTGAGCATAACGGAAACAAGGATTGTGAATCCTGGATGCTTTGGCCTCTTTGGCCACATAACCGGATAGACCGGTGATAGCTCTCCAAAATTCAGTTGCAGCAAAAGAATCAGGTGCAGCACCGGGACCAGAAATTGGGAGACGCAGAATCGCTCCCAATTGTTCAACAGTAAGCTCATGCTCGTTATTGAACAATCGAAAAGTAAGAGTACCGTAGTACTCTCGTTCAGTACCTGTCCACCTGTGCTTCAGCCTAAATTCCACCGTACTCAAAAATTCAAGAGTTATTCTTTCAAACGTGGGTGCTTCGAATTGCATGAATTCTAGCATACCCACAGAGTGAAACATACGGTGAACCTCAGTCGTCAGACCCAAATTATTAAGAGTGTCATTACAGATATACCTCGTGGGGATAAGCTTACGCTTTAAATGAGCGCCATACCGGCGTCGGTGCTCCGGTTTGATGAAGATTATGTCATGAGGGTTTGCGTCTCTACGAGCACGCTGCCTTGCTCTTGATGATTCAACAACATCACCTCTTTGAATCACTTTCCTTGGAGGCATGATTGTTCCTGCACAACAAACCACACAACAAAATCCGAAAAAATTAAAGTATGGAATTAGAAGAAGAAAATACCGTGGCCGCGTAGAGAGCGGAAAATAGAACAACTTTCGTGAAGCGAGATTTCGTTTTGATAAGGCATGAGGGAAAAGTTGAGAGCTTTATGTGGGAGTAACAATGGAGGTTTAGGGATTTAGGGTGAGAGAAAAGAAGAAGATGAAGTGAAAAGAGGAGAAAGAAGAGTAAAAAGAGGGGAAAAAGAGAGGGTTTTCGGAATAAATGAGAGTAAGTGGTGGGGCCCACCCACTTAAGTGGCTGTTTGGGTTGGAAAAATTTGAAAAAAAATTACGTTTCGCGCAACACGGGCCGTGTCCCGTGACACGGGCGGCCGTGTTGCGCCCCTGGCTCTGATGAATTGCACAAGCAAAATGATGGCACGCTCAGCATTCCTGACACGGGCCGTGTCCCGTGACACGGGCGGCCGTGTCAGGCTTCTGATACTTTGATGAAACACAAAATTTTGAGATTGTTCAGCATCTGCAACACGGGCCGTGTCCCGTGACACGGGCGGCCGTGTTGCGCCCCTGATTTCAGCAAATTGTTGAAAAAAAATCTTCCAAGTCCTGTCTGTCTGACACGGGCCGTGTCCGGTGACACGGGTGGCCGTGTCAGACCCCTGCTTTTACCAAAAACACGAATTTTTTTCGTTTTTCTCATATATTTCACCTGCCAGCTTCTCTCCTACTGCAACTTAACCACCACGCAACAAGATTACCTATAAAAAGAAGGAAACACAAAAGCAACAAAAAAAAAAAAAGAAAATCGATTAAAAGAAACACGTAGGTTGCCTCCTACGAAGCGCTTCGTTTAACGTCGCATGGCTCGACGGTCATTTGCCTCACCCAGTAAGACGCATGACATCCACTTGTCCCTTTGATTGGCCCTGAAAATACGGCTTCAATCGTTGTCCATTAACTTTAAAAGTGTCTCCATTGGTTGAGTTTTTCAACTCGATTGCTCCGTGAGGGAACACCTGGGTAATAACAAAAGGTCCGGACCATTTAGATTTAAGCTTTCCCGGGAATAGTTTCAACCTTGAGTTGTACAAGAGGACCAGTTGTCCTTCATAGAATTCTTTCCTCACGATCTTACTATCATGCCATTTCTTTGTCTGGTCTTTGTATAGCTTGGCATTTTCATATGCTTGGTTGCGGAATTCTTCTAACTCATGGAGTTGGAGAAGTCTAGAACTTGACGCTTTAGAGAGATCCATATTGAGAAACTTTGATGCCCAGAATGCCTTATGCTCTAACTCTAAAGGCAAATGGCATGCTTTCCCGTACACAAGCTGATACGGCGACATTCCGATCGGTGTTTTAAAAGCTGTTCTGTAGGCCCACAGTGCATCATCCAGCTTTATTGCCCAATCCTTCCGAGAGGAATTTACCGTCTTTTCAAGAATTTGTTTTAGTTGTCGATTCGAAACTTCAACCTGCCCACTAGTTTGAGGATGATACGCTGTGGCTATCTTGTGTTTCACATTGTATTTCTGGAGTAGTCGTTCCATAAGATGATTCAAGAAATGCGTTCCTTCATCACTTATTAGAGCTCTCGGTACTCCAAATCTAGCAAAAATGTTTTCTTTCAAGAACTTCACCACCACCTTAGCATCATTTGAAGGTAGAGCAACCGCTTCGACCCATTTGGATACATAATCCACCGCTACTAGAATATAATTCTTTCCAAATGAAGGTGGAAATGGTCCCATGAAGTCTATGCCCCAAACATCGAACAACTCTACTTCCAACATCGAGTTCTGAGGCATCTGGTTTCTTTTGGATATGTTTCCTGTCCTTTGGCACTTATCACAATGCCTCACAAACTCTTGAGCATTCTTAAACATAGTGGGCCAATATAGACCTGATTGCAGAATCTTCGCCGCTGTTCGATCACCACTGAAATGTCCCCCATAATCAGAAGCATGGCATGCCTTCAACACTTCTTCCTGCTCATTTTCAGGGACACATCTTCTGATCAAACCATCGACTCCTCTTTTGTATAGGAACGGGTCGTCCCATAGATAAAACCTGCAATCATGAACAAACTTTTTCCTTTGGTTAGAGTCAAAATCGTCAGGGATGACACCACCGACAATATAATTAGCATAATCTGCAAACCAAGGTACACCCGTCACTGCCAAGATGTGTTCGTCAGCGAACTCATCCTTGATCGGGCGTTTTTCTTCTGTCTCGTCTATTGGTGTCATTCGAGATAAGTGGTCAGCTACAGTGTTCTCACACCCCTTCTTATCTCGAATTTCAACATCAAACTCTTGAAGGAGTAAAATCCACCTCAAAAGTCTTGGCTTAGAGTCCTGTTTGGCAAAAAGATACTTCAAAGCAGAGTGGTCAGTATAAACAATGACTCTAGACCCCAACAGATATTGCCTGAATTTATCAAAGGCATAAACAACAGCTAACAACTCCTTCTCGGTAGTTGCATAATTTATCTGTGCAGGGTTCAAAACATGACTCGCATAATATATAACATGAAGCAGTTTCTCTCTTCGCTGTCCTAAAACCGCCCCTACAGCAATATCACTGGCGTCACACATGATCTCAAAAGGTAGAGACCAATCAGGGGCTACAACAATGGGTGCCGAGACTAATTTCTTCTTAATTGTCTCAAAAGCCACCGCACATTCAGCATCAAAAGTGAAATTTTTATCCTTAACCAAAAGAGTGGTTAAGGGTTTTGCAATTTTTGAAAAATCTCTTATGAACCTACGGTAAAATCCCGCATGTCCTAAGAAACTTCTGATACCTTTTTCATTCATCGGAGGTGGCAATTTTGAGATGACTTCAACTTTTGCTTGGTCCACTTCGATTCCTTTGTAGGAAATCTTGTGTCCAAGGACTATGCCTTCACGGACCATAAAATGGCACTTCTCCCAATTCAAAATCAAATTGGTCTGTTGACATCTTTCTAGAACAAGAGCAAGGTTAGTCAAACAATTATCAAATGACTTACCAAAGACTGAGAAGTCATCCATGAAAACCTCCATGTGTTTTTCAAGCATATCATCAAAGATCGCTTGCATGCATCTTTGAAAAGTGGCCGGAGCGTTACATAACCCGAATGGCATCCTTCTGTAGGCAAAAACACCAAAGGGACATGTAAACGCAGTCTTTTCTTGGTCTTCTGGTGCAACTGCAATCTGGTTGTATCCAGAGTATCCGTCTAGGAAGCAATAGTAATCATGTCCCGCCAACCTTTCCAACATTTGATCAATAAAAGGTAGCGGGAAGTGATCTTTTCGGGTTGCTAGATTCAGTCTCCTGTAGTCAATGCATACTCTCCACCCTGTAACAGTCCTTGTAGGAATCAACTCATTCTTCTCATTTTTTATTACGGTTGTCCCTCCCTTCTTGGGCACAACATGAACCGGACTCACCCAAGCACTATCAGATATTGGGTAAATCATCCCAGCATCTAAGAGTTTAACAACTTCTTTTCTCACAACCTCTTTCATGGCTGGATTCAGACACCTCTGAGGTTGGACCACTGGTTTGTGATCATCTTCCATGAGGATTTTGTGCATGCACATTGTAGGACTGATCCCTTTTAAATCTTCAATAGACCACCCCATGGCACTTTTATGTTTCTTTAACACTTCTACCAGCTTACTTTCCTGCACCCGTTCAAGGTGTGAGTTTATGATAGCAGGACACCTACTTTCAGCATCAAGGAAAACATATTTTAAATTCTCCGGGAGTTGTTTCAATTCAGCTCCCTTCTTAGGTTCCTCTTTTTTTTCTTCAACCAAAGGTTGTCTGAGATCCTCCCACCGGTTTTGTCTAGAACTTTTTACTATGGGACTTGTCTCCATCATAGCCACAACTCCCACTTCTTCTTCATCAACGGCTTCCTCTTTATTGCACACAGACGAGCTCAACACTCTTTCCAAAGGTAATTGTTGTAGCTGCAAAGAATTCTCATTAGTACAAATTTGATCAATCACCTCAATGTGTTGACTAGTTGCTATATCATCCTTGTACTTCATGGTGTTGCGTACATCAATCTTCAGCTCTTCATCATAAACTTTCAGAGTCATTGTGCCTTCTTCAATGTCTATCAAACATCGCCCTGTCTCTAAAAATGGCCTTCCTAGAATAATAGGGATCTCCTCATCTTCTGGCATCTCTAGAATTACAAAATCCACTGGGAACACAAATTTATCAATCTTCACCAGCACGTCTTCTACTATTCCATAAGGTCTTTTAACAGAATGGTCAGCAAACTGGAGTGTCATTCTTGTATCTTGTACATTACCTATCCCCAATCTCTTGTAGATAGATAAAGGCATAAGGCTCACACTTGCTCCCAAATCAATTAGAGCTTTCTTGAATGACCTATCCCCAATTGTACAAGGGATAGTTACGGAACCTCGATCTTTCTTCTTTACAGGAATCTTCATACCCTGCAAAATAGCACTACACGTTTCGGTTAGAATAACAGAGTCACGATCGATGGTTCTTTTCTTGGAGATGATGTCCTTCATAAATTTTGCATAAGTAGGCATTTGCTCTAATGCCTCCAAGAATGGGATATTAATCTCCAGCTTCTTGAACATCTCCAGGAACTTTTCAAAATTCTTCTCATGTTGTCCTTTTTTCTTATTCCGTACTGGAAAAGGAAGTTTTACTGCCGGTTGCTGTTTTTGTTCAACCACCTTCTCTTTCGGAGTCGGTTCCATCACCACCACTTCCTCAGCTTCTGGCTCATTTTCTCTTATCTCTAAGTCTACCTCCAACAATGGGTTCTCTTCCTCTTCATTATTTTCAACTACACCTTTCCCTTTACCGCTCCTAGTAACAATAGCACTTATATTATTATGATCTTTAGGATTGGTAACTGTGGCACTTGGCAAAGCGCCCGGCTGTTGAGTGTTTGCTAGTTGCTGTGCTATTTGACTCATCTGAATTTCCAGATTTTTAATGGAAGAACCCGTATTCCGGAAATTACTCCTCGTTTCTTCCTGAAACTGAGAGCTTTGAGCTGCCATTTTTTCGATGGCAATCTCCCAATCTGCTTTCCTGGGAGCTTGTTGCTGAGGTTGTTGATAGTGTTGTTGAGGAGGTCTATACTGTTGTTGCGACTGTTGACCTTGGTATGGAGGAATCCCTTGTTTAGGAGCACTCCCTGATTGATCCTTCCATGAAAAATTCGGATGATTTTTCCACCCCGGGTTGTAAGTATTTGAGTAGGGGTTGTTTTGTTTCAAGAAGTTTATTTCCTCTACTTGCTGAGCTGTAGCAACACACTGAACAGTAAAATGAGGTCCTCCACATATTTCACACCCTACCGGTTGACTTGCTTGAGCCGGTTGAACTTGTGCTACTGTTTGTTTTTCAAGACCCATCTGTTTCAATCTCCGCTCAACCTCCGCAGCTACCTGATCTTCAATTTTCACAACTTGAGTTGACAATTTCATATCCACTAATCCTTCAGGTTGGCTAACACTACGGTCATATAACTCCAAGTGTTCATTTGCCGCAATAGCTTCTATGATTTTTTTAACTCCGGTGGCTGTTGCAAAGTTGGATGAGCCACCAGCTGCTGTGTCAATCAATTGCTTAGTCTTCATTTTAAGACCATTGAGAAAATTCTGCATTTGTTCAGTGACGTCCATGTTGTGAGTTGGACAGGCTACCAATAACCTCTTGAATCTCTTATACGCATCTCCGAGTGATTCTCCTTCCTTCTGTTTAAAGTTAACAATATCATATCTCTTACGAATATAAACAACAGCCGGAAAATACTCATTCAGGAAGGTTGACTCCATTTGTTGCCATGTGGTAATACTCCCAGCAGGTAATGAGTAGAACCATTCTTCAGCGTCATCCGCTAATGTGAACGGAAACATAACCAACTTCTTTGCTTCTTCAGAGTGTCCTTCTATCTTCAGAGAAGTTGTCATGGTAAGAAACCTTTGTAAATGCTTGTTAGCATCTTCATTTATTCTTCCCGAAAAAGGTTTCTTCTCCAGCTGTCGAATCGTTGCTGGATGCAGCTGAAAGTGAGCCACATCCACCGGTTGATTCACAATCGTCATTCGGCCAGCTGGTGCATTTGCTCCACCATAATCACCCAACAACCTTTCTACAGGGTCAGCCATCGTTTCTGCCTCCGAATCTGAATGCTCGGAATGAATGGAGAGGATTTCCTCGTTATCAGATTCAGAATCTTCCAGATTTTCTTCCAACGCTTCCATTCGTTCTTGCTTTGCTTTTCGAAGTCTCGCTCGCAATGATCGTTCTGGCTCTGCGTCAAAAATAAATTCTGCTGAGGCCTTACCTCGCATACAAAGATTAGATGATTGTTAGTTATAAGCAAATGAAATAACAGAAAAATAATTTTAGTTGCAAAGCAACAAAAATTCAATTGAACTATTCTTAAACTTATAATTTGGCAGTCCCCGGCAACGGCGCCAAAAACTTGACCGATAAAATAGCAAGTGTACTATTTGTTTACCGATGTAGTAATAAGAGATTAAATTCCCAAGTATCGAACTCGCGGACTGCGTAGGAATTATATGTTTCAGAACAGTGCAAATGAATAAAAAGTCATCGGGGTATTTGGTTTTTATGTTTAATTTAAATAACAACTTATGCAAAACGAAAGAGGTAAAATAGTTTAACTAATGAAAATATGTAGAGACAAGTTAGGATGGATGTATGTATCGCTCTGTAACGAACTTATTACCATGTAACAGATAAATTGATGAAATTCTTAATTACCAATACCGAACATTGATTTTTCCTAATTCCTTAGTGAAAAACTTCATGAGATTAAAATCACCTTTTAATTCCTTAACAAGATAATTTTATATCATAATTCTAAAAAGACATGGTTCGGATAATTCGATCGCTATGCATCAAATCCTCATTCCTAAGTGATTATCAGTTATAACATTATGATTAAAAAGGCATTGAGGTAGTGTGTCAGACCAAACCTCAATCGTGAATCAACAAAAATACTTTCCAATATATTGAAGCAATAAGAACTTTTAATCATAAACTGAATTTCACAAATATAATCTGAAAACAACGGTAAATATAATTCGTTACATCACATGATCCAGGGACATCACCCTAACAAGTAAAAGGTTTAGCTACTCATGGTAATTGATAAGATAACAGAAAACAAAGATGAAGACATTACAATAAGATGAATCGGAATTGATCTTCAATCGCGGATGCTCTTGAAGATTTCTTCGCCTCCAACTCTAGTGCCTCCAATCTCTTTTACGTTCAATTCTCTTCCTTTGATCCAAGATACCCCCATCCTCATCAGAATTAGGTTTTAGTACTGCTGTTTCAAGTTTAAAACGTGCGAAAAGTCCATTATACCCTTAATGAACTCGGAGCCCTTAAAAATAGAAAATTGGAAAATTTGCTCGCGCCTGCCAACACGGGCCGTGTCTTGTGACACGGGCACCCGTGTTGGCCCCCTGTCCCAAAGCCTTCAAAATGCATCCTCCAGACATCCTGACACGGGTCGTGTCCCGTGACACGGGCGGCCGTGTCAGGCCACTGATTTGCCCTTTTCTTCTTTTCCTTCCTGCTTCCTGACACGGGCCGTGTCCCGTGACACGGGTACCCGTGTCAGACCACTGGATGCACCGAATCTTCATTCTTGCTTCGATTCCAGCTACTTTGGCTCTGCATTCTTCTTGTGAACTTTAACACGTAGACCTGAAACATAATCACTACCGAGACAAGCATCAAAGCATCTTAAAAACCATGAAAATATAGCATCAAAATAAAACACACAACTTAAACTAGACTTTCAAAAACGAATAAAAACTATAAAGAAAAGACAATTATGTTACCGAATTAAAGAGATTTGTGCCCAGAGATTGATGAAAACACAGTACAAATTGGTGGCCGATCACACTCAAACACAAAACTAACTAAATGGGTCCCATCGAGTACGATGGAGGTGTGGGGTGCTAATACCTTCCCCTTGCTTAACCGACTCCCGAACCCTAATTTGGTTACGAACGACCATCTTATCCTTCTCTTTTTATTCTGTGGGTTTTATCGATATTTTCCCTTTCCTTCTTGGAATAAATAAAGTTCGGTGGCGACTCTGTTGTACTTCGAATGCGGAAACGCGTCGAGTACATTTTTACCGCTACAGAAAGTGGCGACTCTGCTGGGGACAATCCTAAGAGAGTCAACCCTAGTTTAGCTTGTTTTATGCTTGAGTGTTTATTTTTGTTTGTTCTTATATTCTTTATGCTTATTCTTGTATTATTTGTGTTTACTCTTGTGTTGTTTATGTTTCTTTACTCTTGCTTTATTGCTTTTATTTTATTTCTGTATATACTCAATTGTGGGTATGGGAATGATATTTGAGTGAAGCTCTCAACCCGAGCTTTTGAAAAACAAGAGAAAAAACATAAGTTAGGAGGTGGTTGTGTAGTGCTAGTCCCCAAGGTGAACACCTTGAATGGCTAATACGAAAACCCCACTTGGAGGAGACTTATTCATGAAATTTGTCATAAGATGGTTCACCCGTCGCATGACGAAAATCTGATTTCGTCGTTAACTCCAAGGACCTTTAGAACCTGTTCCATCTATGGTGATGTAGACATCTCTAATATCAATAACCTTAGAGCTAACCTTGTGAGGGGATTCTTGGGTAAAATAATATAGAACTATCCTATTATAAGAAGCTTTCCTCAGTAGGTTCTTTTATCCATTTACATTTATCATTTTAATTCAGTCTTTGTATATCATCGTGTTGCATTCCATATCATATGACATTGCATCATTCCTGCATGTAAAAAAAAAATCATGCATCTTCATTCATACATTCAAGTTGTCAACAAAAGACTCATTTCATTTGTCTTCACCCTCAAGTGGTCTATTTACCGTCAAGTTGATTCCTCAACACATTAAGCTGGAGGCATGAATCTGAAGACTATGGAAGAACTTCAACGAGGCCAAGATTTGCTAAGAGTAGAAGTTATCCAAGTGAAGAGCCAATATATCAGTCATGATGGATCGTCGTCATTGATTATTTCACTAGGCCATGTTTCCTTACTGTTTGCAATTCCTTGTGTTGTATTGTGTACTGCATTGAACTTTGTTTGTTCTTGAATGTTAATTTTAATGAAATGAGCATTACATATTTGAATTAATCCATTTACACCCATTGTGTTTATCATTATGCTTTATCTTTAAAAAAAAACAAAAATATATCTCTTTTTCACTTTCTTTATCAAGCTTTTGTTTATGCAAATATTGGAGGGAGTATGATGACAACAAAATGCCCAAGTTGTTGAATTGTATGCTTTCAAATAGAACTTTGCTGATGATGTACAGGCATTGTTTCAATTCCCAAACACTGGAGAAATAAGGAAGTTAATCCCTAGTCAACCCCTTTGAGCCTTCGAAGTCGGAGTTTCTTTTTTTAACGAAAAAACCCACAATTTTAACCTGGGGCAGGGTAGTTCTTAGTTAATTTGCCTGTGCATTCAATTTTAAGAGAATCATTAAGTACACCTTTCAATAAGGGTTTCAATCAAAAGTGACCAAGATGGTTATCATTAATCATTATCAAGGCAGTCACTATCTTTCCAATATATAAAAAAAATCAAAAAGAAAAAGCCCGCTAAGTTAAAACCTATGAAGGAGACTTAAGCAAAATTGGGACATCCCGCTGACTGTAATCCTAAAAAGAAACAGTTCAGGCAAAAGTTAGGGATATAAAGCAAAAAAGAGAAGTCAATAAAGTCCTTGAACAACAATAAAACGTTGTGACTATCAAAAGGAAGAAGTGACTGCCATCTCAAAGATTCCCTTGGTCTTTAAACCATCATCATTATCATAGGTGCAAGTCCAAAAGCCTTTTGGAACCTGAATGCATAATTTGATTTAACTGAGCGTAGGATTGGAAGATCATCACGAAGAATGGGGTGGGTACAAATAAATTTTGAGCCTATATCCTTTGTTTCTGAAACCGTGAACCAAGCCATGTTACAACCTTCAAAAGACCTAACTGAAGCTAGGTTTATTTTGAAAGCATACTACAACAAGGTTGCGTTAACCTGACTCCTAAAGATCTTTGCAAATCGTTTGTTTTACCATACATTTTTCTTTATCCATCACTTTGAATGTCTAGAACATTATGTTTGGACCTTTGATTCATTTGCTTTACATCAATAACATCATTCCAATAAATGATTTTGATTTCAAAATATGCTTTGAGCATTGCATTAAAATTACCATTTTGAATGAACATTTTATTTGCAAGTACTCATCTTTTAGGAAGTTCAAACAGTCAAGAGACTTGATCAGTGATCCTATCAGGGGCACGTTACTTCAAGATCGTATTGTTCAAGACTTATATTGGGGCATGTGTTCCCAACATCAATTTCAAGAACTGAAGCAACGATCAGTCAACAATTAGTCGATCAGGGGCAGTCTCCTTCAGCGATCCCCAAGCAGTTTATCAGTCATTCTAAAAAAGGATCATCAGTGTGGCATAACAGATTTGGCAATATTCTTGTGTTGAGGAATCAGAGTTCCAGTCTTCCCTCACAAAAAGAGTCTACTTCAGTTGTCATAACCAATTACATTACATTAATCATTCACATCTCATGCATAGAAAAATTCAATATCATGCATAGAAACAAAATTCATACTCATTTGCATTCTTTCAAGGTCCCGTTGTTATCAACACTTTATCTTGTTATCAAAGCCTAACTTACTTGGCATCTACTAAAACGATGTTTGTCTCTTCATTCAAAGCTACTGTTGGATTTGTATTTGTTCCTCTTCGTCCAATGCTACTATTGGATGTCTTTTTGTTCCTCTTCGTCCAAAGCTACTCTTGGATTTATATTTGTTTCTCCCTGTCCAAAGCTACTGTTGGACATGTTGTTTTTCACCTTTTATCCAAAGCTACTGTTGGATATCACAATCCCTAGTAAAGTGTTATTCAAAGCTACTGTTGAATGATCTTTATGTCTCTGAGCCGGAATACCATTCTTTTCTCATGCAAAGCTACTCTTGGATGTTCTTGAGTTTGTTTTTTCCTCCCCATCCAATGCTACTATTAGGTGGTCGCTCGTATTTTCCAAAATTGGTATCCATTTCATCTATTGCTCCTCAAGATGACTCTGATATATTTTGTGGTTCAGGTTTCCTTTTGGCATTCAAAGCCACTGTTGAATCTCTTTGGTTTCCGTATTATCCAAAGCTATTGTTGGATTGTCCCCGATGTTTTCAGAGTTTGGATTCAATTTGTTCAAAGCTACTCTTGGACGTCTCTGCCATAACTCCGAGTTTGTAGGTCTCCTCTTGCATTCAAAGCTACTCTTGAGTCTTGTTGGTTTCCTTCCATCCGAAGCTATTATTGGATGTCTCCAATGTTTCCCTAGAGTTTGGACCTTTTTCAGATTCATTCGAAGCCACTCTTGAATGATTCTGATATTTCCACCGTTTAAAGCTACTCTTAGACGTTCCAGCCCAAGTTTTATTTCAGACTCACTCAAAGCTACTCTTGAATGTCTCTGATGATTTCCGCCGTCTAAAGCTACTCTTAGACATTCCTACTATCTTTTTACCCAGACTTTTATCCCTCTTTTCTAAGTTTCTCCATCAATAGTTTGTCTCTTGTGGCACTAGTTCCCCACAGAGTTCAACATATGTCTCATATCATATTGCATTCAAAATAACAAAAAAGGAGTCCATGCATTGCATTTCATTTGCATATGAAGGACAAAAATTTGGATCCTTTTGTATTTAATTACCTTTCACCATTGATATCACGAAGACTAAAGTCTCTCATGCTATCTGGCTTGAGATAATTAAATAGGGGCATCCGTCGCACCCCAATTTTTGTCCTACAAATTTCATTCATTTAGGCGTGTCGCATTCGTATTTCGTTTGCATTCAATCGTCACATTTCTCGTATATTTCCAAGTTTTGTTTACCCTTTCAATTTCTACTTCAAAAATATAAAAAAACTTAATTCCATTTAGATTTATGTCTTCATATCATTTCAATTTAAAAAAAAAAGAAATAGAAAAAATATGTGTTTTAATTGTTAGTCTAATTTTGATTATTAGAATTAGTGTTATTTTATAGTTTATATTTATTCTACATTTTTTATTAGTATTTCTTCTAAAAAAGATTTTGTTCAATAAAAATAGAAGAAGGCTTTGTGTTTTGGGCTCAAGTCCTTTCTATAAGCCCGTTTATTTTATTTTATCTTACATTAAACAAAAAAAAAAAACAAAAAAACAAAAAAAAGTCCTCCTTCATCTTTCTCTATCCCACGCTTCTGCATAGCTGTCCAAACCAGTCCAAAATCCTGCTCTGCTCCACAAAAGATCTGCCAAGCAACAAACGGTCAAAAAATTGCATCTGTCCAAACATTGCATTGAAGTAGACCAAGCCAAACCTGTACCAAGAAAACAACAAGCTCAGTTAACAAAATTGTTCAAATTCATCTCAAACTTTCCCCCCAATTTCCCTTCATTCCAGCAACAATAACCATGTGAAAATGCTCAGAATTCGGGGGGGAGAGCAATAAAAACTCTGTCAAAATCAAAACCGAACAAAAACTCAGCATCATCGTTCTCAAACAAACAACATCATCAACACCATTGTAAGCTCGCAATAGACGCAACACAACTCAATAAACACCGACATCATTTCGCAACTTCAGCACTGAATCCAAATCATCATCACGATTCGACAAAGATGCGCACCTGAGCAACTTCAAGTCGGACGACGCCGTCGACGAGATTTAATTGATTTGCGTGGATCTCTTCCCCTGGTAACATCCGGGCGGTATTCTTCTTTCCTTGTTAAACTAATTGTTGTATGTTTGTGCTTGCTTGATGTACTGTTGTTGCTTTTGCCATTGCTGCCAATTGTTGTTTGGATCACTCTGTAATTCTTGTGGATGCCTTAGTATGTATAGAGTTGTGTTGTTATTTGTTTGATTCAAAACCTTGCCGTGAGATTACGTGAGAGATTAGAAAGAGTTCCTTCGTTGTTGTTTGTTGTTAATTCGGAGAGAGAAACAGAGAGTGTAGGGACCATTTTTGCTTGAAGTTGGGGGCGGAACACATTTGGCATATTAGGGTTTCATGTTTAAAATTGTGTCTTGGGCTTGAGTAATAAAGCCCATCTCGTTTTATGTTCAACACCCATACCAGCGATAAACCCCCTCCTGGTTGATTAATGATGTTGGGCTAAATGCTTCAGGCCCAACACCTCTTATACTGGATACACTCTCTCTTTTACTTTTTTTTTATGGCCCATTTAATTGTTTGTTTTTGTAAATTTGTCCTACATATCCCTTGTTTCTTTAATGTTTCATTTTTTATTGATTCGAATTTCAATTATTAAAAACACCAAAAACATGTTTATTTAGATTTTATTTTTTATATTATTAAAATACCAAAAATATTAGATTAATCTCAATTCGAAAATCAATAAACCTTGGTCCAACGCCAAGTCGTTACAAATAATTCTCGATCCAACGTCGAGCTTCTTCTTTTCAAAAATCTTTTTAACCATACCGAAAGATCGAGTGACAAGGGGTGTACACCTCTTGAATACCTCGATTCTTTTGGATTAACACTTTTTTTTTTTAAAAACCTTCATTAACCAAATCAAGAGGTTAAGTGACAAGGGGTGAACACCTCTTGAATACCTTGATCTTTTGAATCAAAAACATTAATCAAACCAAGAGATTAAGTGACAAGGGGTGAACACCTCTTGAATACCTTAATCTTTTGAATCAAAACTCATTAATCAAACCAAGAGATTAAGTGACAAGGGGTGAACACCTCTTGAATACCTTGATCTTTTTGAATCAAAACTCATTAATCAAACCAAGAGATTAAGTGACAAGGGGTGAACACCTCTTGAATACCTTGATCTTTTTGAATCAAAACACTTTAAGCAAACCAAGAGGTTAAGTGACAAGGGGTGAACACCTCTTGAATACCTTGATCTTTTGAATACAATTAATTAACAAGGACAACAAGTGACAATGGGGCTCACTCCTGTTGAATACCTTGGGTAAAGACGCGCTAGGTGAACACCTATGCTCAATCCTTTGCTAAACGTCCGCAAATATCTCCTTACCATTTTAAATCTCTTTTTAAAACGAGACACTTATTCAATTTTAAAATGCCAACATACTTCCACATGTGAAGATCAAATATCTTCCGCTCGAATGCGATGATGGCCAAAATCTCGTCTCACTCTTGATTTAGTCATCCATTCTTGTAGTGATCTCATATCCATGTGCGCGTAGTATTTCCATTTGAAAGCGATCGAGTACCTCTCGCTAAAATCAACCAACAAACTTTTCGTGGCTCTTCGCCCGAACTACGATTGCTCTGACTTTCCCATTGCACTAGGGAATACGTAGGCACAAGATACAAACGTCTTGGCGAGCATAATAATAAAAAATCATTTCTTTTTCCTCATAATAATAAAAAATCTTTTCTTTTTCTTCATGATAATAAAAACCTTAAAAATTCTTTCTTTTACCTTTTCTCGATTAATAAGCTAAAGAACACAAACATTGCGCTAACACTCAAACAGAAAACTAACTAAATGGGTCCCATCGAGTACGATGGAGGTGAGGGGTGCTAATACCTTCCCCTTGCTTAACCGACTCCCGAACCCTAATTTGGTTACGAACAACCATCTTATCCTTCTCTTTTTATTCTGTGGGTTTTATCGATATTTTCCCTTTCCTTCTTTGAATAAATAAAGTTCGGTGGCGACTCTGTTGTACTTCGGATGCGAAAACGCGTCGAGTACATTTTTACCGCTACAAAAAGGTGTACTGAATGATTCTCTTGAAATAGAATGCATAGCCAAATTAACCGAGAACTACCCTGCCCCAGGTTAAAAATGCGGGTTTTTTCGTACTGAAAGAAATTCCTACTTCGAAGGCTCAAAGGGGTTGACAAGGGATTAACTTCCTTATTTCTCCAGTGTTTGGGAATTGAAACAATGCCTGTACATCATCAGCAGAGTTTTATTTGAAAGCATACAGTTCAACAACTTGGGTATTTCGTTGTCATCATCCTCCCTTCAATCTTTGCATAAAACACAAGTTTGATAGAGAAAGAAAATGGAAGAAAAAGTTTTGTAAAAGAAAGCATAAGCATAAACATAGCAGATGTGAATGAATTCAAAATATGCAATGCTCATTTCATTAAAATCGCCATTTAGAAACAAACAAAGTCTAAAAGTAAACAGTACAATAAAGGAAATACGAACAGTACAGAAACATGGCCTAGTGACTAATCAGCAACAAAGATGAGCTATCTCGTCTGAAACACTCGGCTTTAGGAAAATTGGGCTTTGACTTGTTTTCAGCCACTCTGGTCTGGCAAAGGATTAGTGACAACATTAGGACCCATATCCTTGAAAGAGAGCATCTTTGATCTCACCAACTCTTGAACTCTTTCCTTCAGAGGGAAACATCTTTCTAAATCATGGCCTGCTGCACCTTGATGGAAAGGACAATGAAGATCAGATCTGAAACCATCAGGGAGAGGATTTCGAGGAGGCGGCATAGCTCTTGTTGTAATCAACCCTTTCTGGACCAAAGCACGATACAGTTCCGTATAAGTCATGGGGATAGGATCAAAGTTGATCCTATTACGAATCTGATTTTGTTTAGCAGCTTGAGGTTGAGGAGCTTGAACTCGCACAGGAGCAACATCAGCTACATAAGGTTGATCCCCATTTTGAGGTCTACGACGAGATCCCCTTCTGTCATCTGACACATCATTGGTCTCATTCTCCTTCTTCTTGTAGAGGCTTCCATAAGGTTTCTTCGATCCACCAGAAGATTCAGCAACATGAGTAACTTTCCCATTCTTGACTCCTTCTTCAAGTCTCTGGCCAATGGTAACCAAGTCTGTGAAGTTGGAAGATACACTACCAATCATCTTCTCCCAGAAGAACGGTGAGAGAGTGTCCATAAACATGCCAGTTAGTTCCTTTTCAACTAAAGGTGGCTCCACTTGAGAAGCTAGCTCTCTCCAGCGTTGAGCGTACTCCTTGAAAGATTCTTTCTCTTTTTGAGACATGCTTTGCAGTTGTCGGCGATCAGGTGCCATGTCCAGATTATACTTATACTGTTTCATGAAAGCATCAGTCAGATCTTGGAAGCAATGAATGTGACTCTTCTCAAGTCCCATATACCATTTCAGCGAAGCTCCACTCAAACTATCCTGAAAGCAATGGATAAGCAATTTATCATTCTGGGTATAAGCAGCCATTTTGCGATAGTACATGGTCAAATGGCTTCTTGGGCAAGTGTTCCCTTTATATTTCTCAAACTCAGGAGTTTTGAATTTTGCAGGCATGACAAAGTCGGAAACCAAACACATATTCTCAGCAGCAACCCCAAAGTAATCATTTCCTTCCATGGCTCTCAGGCGCTTTTCTAAAGTCTGATACTGCTCTTTGACATCTTCAATGTCTCCAGCATCTCCTTGACTTCCATTCTGAGAACGAGCAGATTGATATTCAAACAGAGGATTCACATAAGTAGGCTGAGCAACAGTGTGCATGATAGGCTGAGGTTCAGTGAAGACAGGAGCAGGAAAAACTGGATTTGAAGCTTGACCAATCACAAGTTGTGAAGACTGACCAATACCAGGAGTCTTCTCAAAGGGAGGAGTGTAACCAGGTGGCAAACCAAACTCAGGCCATGTAGAGGGTGGTTGTTGAGTAGGTTGAGGGTCAACATCAGCACTTGAGACTTCAATAATGACAGTCTTCTGAGGTGGTTCTCCTCTAGCAATCAAAACTTGCAGCATCTCAGTGAGCTTGGTCATGCCTGATTTCAACTCTTCAATTTCCATTCTGACCTCTGCATTGTGTTGCTCTTGGTATTCCATTCTCAATCTGACGTTGGCTCTAGTTCCGTACTTGTGTGGAGGAATCAGCTTGACGGTAGACAGACAAACTCTGAAGATGGAGACAGACAAGGATAAGTTTTCTGGACAACCTGGATGTATGTATGCAAATGATGCAATTGCTATTTTTTTATTTGATTTTCAAGGAATTCAAGTTATTAATTTGTAAACATCAAAACATGAAGGAGGTAAATCTTATATTGGATCAAAGCTTTGATCAAGTTATCATCAAGATCAATCATCCATTTTGGTGGATTAGAGTTTTCACCCCATCAACACCCAAGATCCATTGAGTTTGATGAAACTTATGATGTTTACAAAGAAAGACCTATGAGTTCCTTGGAAATCAAGTGAATGCATGGATGTATGGTTTATGCATCAATCACAATCAAGATCACACATGGTCGCACAAACAGAGTCCAAAGGTTTGACGTCACGAGCATGGAGTCAAAGTTAAGAACCACCCACAAAGGTATGTACTAGGGAATTTTGTACCTCCCAAACGGGTTCTACAAAGGTTCCCTGAGTTTTCAATCTTCTATCGGATACTACCGGCACGCACAATTGCTCATGGGCGCCAATAATATGCCTAAAAAGACCTCGTCTGAGCGTAGCATCGCATGACAACAAGCTCAAATTGGTACTTGATCTTGTTTCTGCACTACATCCTAAAAAGGCTTAGATGGGTTAAAAGGGCTCTAGGTCATTCAGCTTCTACGGACACTCACTATTGAAAGTAATAGCGTTCTTACGATAGTTCGTAACAACATCTACTACCTTCCATGAGGCCTCCACTAATTGGGGTTCCACCATATGATGCTCATGTTAAGGATTGCTCCTGACATGCAACTATTGGTCTTACCACCTCCTATCTCAAATTACTCACCAAAGTTCGGGTTAGAACTTTATCTCATCACAGAGGAACCATCGAGCACCAAAAAGAAAAAAAAAGAAGATAAACAAACAAAGCACACACCAGTATATACAGGTAAAACACACAGATAAACAAAAATAGGCTTAACACACTTAAAACTGGATCTCCAGTGAAGTTGCCATTTTTCTGTAGCGGGGAAAATCTGAGGTCGAAGCCATGGAATTGACTCGACTCAATATTTCAGTGAAAGTCGCCACCGCGCTTTATTGATTCCAAAGGAAAAGGGAAAAGATCGAATAAAACCCAAAGTTTGTTTTTAAAACAAAAAGAAGAGATCTTAGGTACGGGTGTTGTTTATACAAGGGGAAGGTTTTAAGCACCCCTCATATCTGTGGTACTCCACAGGAACCTTTTTGAAAATCTGTGTCGTGTGTGCTAAAAAAAACGGTTTGTTTTATTTTTAAAATAAGCTCGGCAAGACGTTAAGCCTTGTGCCTACATACCTCCTCGGTGCAATGGAGAAGTCAGAGCTAATGTAGTTCCGCTTAAAAGGGAAAACGTTTTTAAAAACGAATAAACACTTTATCGTCGTCGGAGAGAAATACTCAGCCATTGATTTTGAGCAAGAGAACAAATGAGTACTTTGCATTGCAAATGAAAGAAGGGCTCTAACTCGGATAAAATCGACGAGTATGCCACTAGCTCTCTCACGCGGAAAATATCTCATTATATCAATCAATTTCAAAATCGTGGGGTATCGCCACTTGCTTCAACGATTAGTCGTGTCTAAGCTTTTTGAAGAAAAAGGCCACTAAGGGCAAAAGATATTTTTAAAGAAAATGTTTTTAAAAAAGGTTTTGAAAAGGTTGCAAACATAAGAAGGTTTTGTAAAAAGAAAGAAGATTTTGAAAATTAAAGAAGGGGAGGAGATGAAGAGGCTATCTTATTGCGTAAAATAAAAGCTAAGGAAAAGAACGGTCTAACCGAAGAAGAAGGCAACACTCGACATTATGAGTCAAGGTAGATTTCCCATCCTTTGGAATATCAATACTAAACCATCACATTACCACTTGGGGATCCATATGAACTTATTATCTTAGCACCATTTCGCATTAAGCACATTAAAATTCTGACGAAAATCGGACAGAGTAACGGCTGTTTTCGGGTAAAATCCTTATATCAATGCCTTGGAATTAACCATCAAGGGCTTTCAAGGAAATACCTACACATACAAACAAACAACAATCCAATGCCAGACAGACAGAATAACAGCAGAGTAACAATATCATGAGGGTCCAGAGGTACTAAGTCCATAAGTCCGAATCTCCAAAATGCTAGGGATAGTATCCAATAGTCCAAAAGAGAGCCTTAGGTGTTTTTTTAGATTTTTGTTATTTATTAGTGTTTTAGCATAAAAGTAAAGTATGGTCCAAGCGGACAAAAGAAAAATAGCGGAAGCATAAACATATGTCCAAATGGACAAAGAGAAAATAGCGGAAATATAAACGTCCAAATGGACAAAGAGAAAATAGCGGAATGTAAATATGATGAAATGATAAAATAAAGCGATAAAGCGAGAAATATAAAGAGCAATATAATAAAGTGCGGAAATTAAAGTCAATTGTTAGATGTTAAAGATAACCATCTTGAAACTTGTCAAGTATGTTATCAAAGTTAGTAATGAAGATCGATGGTGAGTGAAGGATGTTCTCGGATTTAAATTCAATGGACATTTATCAGAAGCTTGATAAAATCATAGCGACTACACGATAAACCTCCATAAGTCTTAAATCAACCGCATACAATTATCTTCCATATTTGATCTTTTTTATTCGGGACACGAAATATTGCGCTATGTTAAGCAGATCGCCAAGTGATTTATGTAGAAATCACCCTACAATGAGGCCGGTCAAAACTTTATGTGCTAATGCATGCGAGAGAAGCGATATGTAGATCACTCTCCAAAAGCAATACCGCACGAAAAGAAAATGGTGAGTGATCTAGTCTTTACCAAGAATCCATAAGAATTCTCAAGGTATTAAGACTTTCATCGATCAAAATAAAGAGAAACAAAATATGGAACCACATCAAAAGCTCCTTTCATCCATAATTTCAATCACTTAATTTTGAGGATTTGGATTCTCATCCTATCGACGCCCTAAGTCCATTGAAATTAGAGAGAAATTAGGCCTCTAACTTGTGATTCAAAGAAAATATCAAAAGAAAGGAGTAGAAGATGAGTTAGAAACAAAAACAAGTCAAAAAAAGGCAAAAAAACACATTCTGCTCAGATTTAAATCGATTTGCACAGAGTGTAAATCGATTTGCATAGCTCTGTTTTCAAATCTGCGCAGTTTTTTAGTTATGTAAAACGATTTGCACCAGATGCAAATCGATGTGCACAACACAGTTTTTCAAAAAAACAGCAAATCAAGAGAAGAAAACTTGTTTAAACATAAAACCAAACACCTTGTGATCTTGGATCAATTTGTGCACGAAAATGTATCAAGTAAGCAAGCAAAACTCATCAAAGTAGCACCAAAGGTGCATCAAAATAAGCTACAATGGATCACATCTTTGATTATGGAAAGGATCTAGAATTTTACCAAATCTTCCACAAACTTTGAATCTTCTTCAAGAACACACAACCACAAGCCTTGATCTCTCACAATTGATGAAGAAAAAGTAGTGTTTATGTTGAGGTTTAGCTCTAAATTAGTGAGGTTCAAGATGTGACTCACTAATTTGTGTGGAAGAAAAAGAGCTTTGAGTGAGGGGTTTGGAAGAGGTGAGGAGAGAAAGAGCAAGAGTTTTCTTGGCTATCAAAGCTTGAAAAATGAAGAGGGGAATGGCTCAATTTATAGGAGCTAGGCTTGGGAATTTTTGTGGTTTGGAGTTAGGATTGGAAAATTGAATTAGGCTTGGGAAAAGGATTTGGAGCCAAAAATGAGATCCAATGGTCTTGATGCAATCACATGAGGGTTTATGATAAAATAATGTAGGAAATCAAATGTAAGAACTAAGTCATGCTTCCCATGCTTGCAAATGATGTCAACACTTTCAAAAGCTGAAATTTGCCTTCATTTTTCCAAATTCGCACTGGTGCAATCGATTTGCACCTTATGCAAATCTATTTACATAGCTGAAAAAGGCAAAATCTGGGGCAAAAACAGTTATGCAAATCGATTGCTGTCTTATGCAAATCGATTTGCACTGATGGCAGAAGCAAATCTGGTGCAGAAACAGTTGTGTAAATCGATTTACACCTTATGCAAATCGATTTGCATAGTGAAAATGTTGAAAAATGCTCCTTTTGATGGATGTTATGACTTGGTACCTACAAAACACAAACACACCATAGCACAAGGCAATATTTTTGGTATTTTGGTTAGTAAAACAATATATACAAGACTAAACATGGGTGCTTGATGATTCCCTTGCAGATGAATTGAGCATAACACCACAAGTAGAGCTCTAAGTTAAAACTTCTTGATTGATTATTGGTATGCAAATGATGTGTGATCTTAGGGTCAAAAATTGGGGTATGACAATATCCATTTCTCAACCCCCACCTCATGCATACTATGAACCCATTCCTTCCACCTCTCAAAACAATCCTTCTGTATCAGATATTCCAGATTCTGCATCACATGAGCAATTGCTCCGTGACTGCAATTACACACCCAAGCCTCGTCCCGAAGCTGAGCTGGTAGTGTTAGAATCTGAAAATGAAGCAGAATCATCCTTCCGGTTGGATAGAGAGCCTCAACCCTATTCTGTCCCAAACCCAGATTCCCCCATAACCAAAATAAAATCCCGCCGAGCATACCCTATTGGTGTAATCTACGAAATGGTAAAGAGGAACATCAGAAGAGTCTTTGATACTCTCAGAATAGTTGAGCATGCTGGATTAAATGATGTTTCTATGCGAAAATTCTGGAGAATCTTCCGAAGAAAAGCAGATGCTTATTTTGAAGAACTTCAGAAAATTTGTGTAGAACTTGCTCCACGACCTTGTGGAATTCTGAGACCCTATGAAGACTTCTGGTTCAGTCGTCTTGGAGGGAGATATATCTTTGAAGAGAAGAAATTCACTGATGAACTTGTAGAAGCACGAATTGATGCGGAAATGGAAGCTAATCCTTGCAGGGATATTGTGGTCTGGAGACCTAAGTATCCAGTTCTGACTGGAGACTTCAAATCCTTATTTGACTTTCTGAGAGAAAATCCTTCTGAGGAAGACCCTAATTTGGTCATTCCAGAAGTTGTTGACCCGCCAGAAGTTGAAGGAGATGCTTCTATAGAAGAAGCTGATGTTGAAGATCATCCTGCTGGGACTATTCATGTTGAGGAAAATCAAGGTGATGATCTAACAATGGAAGCTGCAGTTCAGAATGTTGTCCCTCTGAACAGAAGTTGTGAAGCTTTTTCTGGTGAACCCTCTCTTCTGGTGAAGACTCAAGAGGTTATTCAGAAGAACCAAGCTGACCTAGCTTCTCGCATGGACGCGCAAGATACTACCAATGTTGAGTTCCGCACTTTCATGGAGAGGCAGACTGAGAGCAATGCTGGGATTCATGACATGTTGGCCAAGATTATGTCTAAGCTAGGGTCGTCTTAGTCTTTGTGTCTTAGAAGTTTCTCTTTGTTTCTTGCATCTGTCTTCTATGCATCTTCCTTGTACCTTCTGATAATTTTTTGTGCTATCAATGAAAATTATCCTTTCTTTTCTGTCATTTTGTTTTGTTATTCATCTGAATCTTTTGTGTTTTTGATGTTATGACAAAAAGGGGGAGAAAATGTGATAAATGATCTGATTTATTTTATCAGTTGCTGGGAGAAAGTCTCCACATTTCTAACAAGAAATTGCAAGTTCTGTGTCTTTGAGTGTTTTGCAGGAAGTGAAGATCTTCTTAAAAGATCAACATGAGAAGCAAAGACATGGGGAAAAGCAATTCTGTATGGAATCAAGCTCATGGAAATTGAAGCAAGCTGAGTGCTGTGAAGCTTCAAGATCAGAAGCAAGAAGGAAGAATGTTAAGATATTCTGATGATAGAATATGCTCTAACTCATTCTTATTCCTTATATGTTCTGATGCATGTTTTAGTTCTAAATATGCTCTGAAACATTATTGTTTTTGCTCTGATACATATTATATATTCTGATACATATTTTATGTTCTGATTCATTCATGCTTTGACTTTTGTCGTTTAGTTTGTTCTGTAACATTTCAGGATGTAGAGATGCTCTGATGATGCTCTGGTACATTCAACAATGTTCTGATACAATCTAAGCATGCAACGATTCAAGAAGAAATTCAAGCTCTGAAGCTGTCCTATGGAAGCAAGAATCAGAAGCTATGAATGTTCTGAAGATCTAAGCATATGTGATCGTCTCAACTGAAATGGAAAATACTCATGGAAGTCCTTTATTTATAAATTTCTTCCAGTATTTATTTCAGGGGGAGATTATTTATCTCAGGGGGAGATTGTTAATCTCAGGGGGAGACATATTCACACACTATGTTTATATGCTTATGCTATAGCTGTGTAATTGTCTTTAGCCGTCTGATATTCTGATCGCAAATTCATATCATTTATATATGTTTTTGTCATCATCAAAAAGGGGGAGATTGTAAGAACAAGATTTGTTCTGATCAATATTCTTAGTTTTGATGATAACAATGTATATGAATTTTGTATGAGATAATGTGGTACTCTAATACTATGCAATTTCCATTTCAGGAATTATATAAAGAGTATGCACAAAATCAGCGCAAGAAGCACTGACTCAGAAGGTTCAACATGCAACATCAGAACATGGTCTGGCAAGACATCAGAAGATGGTCAAGCAGAATCAGAACATGGTCTATGGAAGCATTAGAAGAACTTGAGATTAGAAGCAGAAGCACTGAAGTTCTCATGGTATCACGCTCAGAAGCACTTCAAGGTCAGAAGACAAGAAGATGCTTTGCACCAAGCTGTTTGTACTCTGATGATATTCAAACGTTGTTAACACAAACATCAGATCAGAAGCAAGTACTAGCTGGCAGGCTACGCTGACTGACAAAAGGAACGTTGAAAGCTATTAAAGGCAACGTCAGTACACACAGCGAAAGCAAGACTCGAGGTAGTTAACAAAAGAGTGAAACATTAAATGCAATGTTGTACGAAATACGCAAAGCATTAAATGCTCCCAACGGTCATCTTCTCAAACGCCTATAAATATGAAGTTCTGATGAGACGCTATGTTACGAATTACGAATTCTGAATACAAGACTTTATGCAAAAACGCTGAAACGTTGTTCAAATCAAAAGCTCTCAAACTTCATCTTCAACCTCACTACATTGCTGTTGTAATATATTAGTGAGATTAACCTTAAACTTAGGAGAAAATCACAGTTGTGATCATAGCTTTATAAGAAGCATTGTAACTCTTAGAATTTGTTTACATTAAGTTGTAAGAACTAGAGTGATCAGGTTGTTGATCAGAATACTCTAGAAAGTCTTAGAGGGTATCTAAGCAGATTGTTCCTAGAGTGATCAGGTTGTGATCAGTATACTCTAGAAGACTTAGAAGTTGTCTAAGTGGAAAACCATTGTAATCTTGTGTGATTAGTGGATTAAATCCTCAGGTGAGGTAAATCACTCCAAGGGGGTGAACTGGAGTAGTTTAGTTAACCACGAACCAGGATAAAAATCATTGTGCAAATTGTTTTTATCTTACAAGTTTTAAAGCTACACTTATTCAAACCCCCCTTTCTAAGTGTTTTTCTATCCTTCAACTACTTGTTTCAAGTGTGGCAGGTCAGGCCACATAGCTGCTAATTGTAGAGAGGGTTTGAGGGTGACTTGCTACAACTGTGGAGAGAAAGGTCACATTAGTACCAAGTGTGACAAACCTAAGAAGGAACAAGCGAAGGGAAAAATACTTGCGTTGTCTGGTGCTAAGACCATTGCTAAGGATAAGCTAATCCGAGGTACGTGCTTTATTATTGACAATGGTATGACGTGTTCATTTATTTCTTCAGGTTGAATCTTGTGTTATTTGGTATGCGTAGAAGTATGGTTATTGATACACCTGCTATGGGTTTTGTTTCTACTTCTTATGTGTGTTTGAATTGTCTGTTGAGTACCTTTGGTAGAGATTTTGAGAATTGATTTAGTTTATTTTCGTTAGAGCAAGTTGATGAGAATTTTGGTATAAATTGTTTGGAGTTGAAGCAAGTAATTGTAATCTTAAGAGGAATTTTGGGTCTTTGTGTTTTAAGTAATTTCGAGTTTAAGTTCTGGAGGAACACTATTATGGTTTAGTAATGATGGTTTATGTTTCATTATGATTTTCGACTGCCTATTGACAAATTGAGGACTTGATCACCCTTAATCTATTGTTGATAGAAAACGAGATCGTATTGGACGAGATAAACTTCTCTTACTAAGGTGGTATTGTGTAAAGCGACTAAGGAGAGGATGAAGAGTCGAATTGAGGAGTTGTTGAGAAGAGTTTCATTTGTCTAAGTGTATGGTAGAGTTGCACTTATTTTGTCGAGTAAGAAGAAGGAATGTCCTATGAGGAAATGTTTTGAGGATGTTTTGATTCTAAGAGAGACGATGAACATACTGAACATTAAGGATTGTGTAATGGATGTTGAAAGAGAATAAGTTTATGCGAAGCCTCCTGAATGTGAGTTTTGGTTGGAAGAAGTGAATTTTCTTGGATATGAGATTCGAGATGAGGTGAGTTGATGCAGATATCGACAAGTGGTAGTTTATACTTCAAGGTAATTTTAAGTCCATGAGAAGAATTATTCGATGTATACATTCGAGTTGTTTGTCGATGTGTTTGTTTTGGAACATAATAGGCATTAATGTTTGGATCGAGAATTGAGGCACGTAGTGACTACAAGAGTTGAGAATGAAGTAAAGAAGATGGTTAGATTCTTGAGAGATCAGAATTTTGGTTTGAATTACCATCTTGGAAAAGCGAACGTTGTAGCCAATGAATTGAGTAGGAAATCATTGCATATTTCTATGTTGAGGATTCAAGAGTTGAAAATTGTTGGAAAAATTTTCGAGATTTGAGTTTGGTTGTGAAGCGACGTCTTCTTGTGTTAAGCTTAGTATGTTGAAGCCTACGTCTGGTGTTCTTAACGAGATTAGAGAGAGTCAGAAATTGGATTGTAATTGGTTGACGAGATGACATTGATTAATCAAGGTAAAGGTAATCACTTTCGGATTGACGAGATTAGAGTCGTGAAAGTTCGTAATCGAGTTTGCATTTCTGGTACTTCGAAGTTAGAAAAGAGAATTTTGAATGAAGGACATCGTAATGGTTTGAGTATACATCATAATGCTACTAAGGTGTAACAAGATTTGAGGAAAATGTTTAGTGGTAAAGTATGAAGGAGGATATAACGGAATTGTGTATTTGAGTTGGACTTGTCAGAAACCGTTTAGTTGATACAACAGTTATCTATTCCCGAGTGGAAGTGGGATCATATTTCTACGGATTTTGTTTTGGGTTTGCTGAAAAAGTTGAGTAATTGTGAAGCGATTTGGATTATTATGGATATACGGACAAATGTGTTCATTTTATTTCGATAAGGATGTATTATTTGATGGAAAGACTTGCTAAGTTGTACACCGAGAGATTTGTGTGTTTGCATGGTATTCAGTCAAGTATTGTTTGGATAAAACCCCGAAGTTTTCTTTTGGATTTTGAAGAGGTCTGCGGAGTGATTTGAGATTAGAAGAAAAGGTACTTGAAGGTTGAATGAAGGATTCATACTTGGGGTTAGTTGCTTGAAGAGAATTTTCGAGGACGAAAATCTTTTAAGTGGGGGAGAGTTGTAACATCCCGATTTTATTAGCTATTTATTTAATTAGTTTTATTTGGTGTTTTACTAATTATTCATGTTATTCAATTATTTAGCATGATATTATTTAATTTGAGATTTGTGCTAATTGAATTAATTGAATTATTAGTAATATTATGAGATATTAGTAATGGGCCTAATTTAGTTAGAAAGAATAGATTATGGGTTAAGTCCATTTATGTGAGAAAGATAGTAAGGGAGAAATTAGGTTAGTTCTCATAATATTCATTTTTGGAGAAAGAGGCTAGAGATAAGAGAAGAGAAAGAAGAGAAAAGTGAGAGAAGAGGATTGTGAGATTCTTGAAGATTGGAGGAGTTTGAATAGAGGTAAGGGTTTGAATCCAAGTTCTTATAGTTTACATGGTTGGGTAATGTGTGTTTGTGTAATCTTTCATCTTTCAATTTCATAGTTTTGGAAATGTTAGGGTTTATGTAAAATTTACTCATTTCATGAATCTCTTGTTGCCATGTTGTTATGTAATGATAAATGATGTTATTGTTGCATGAAATGGTTGTTTAATGAGTTGATTTGATGATTCTAAATGCTTATGTTCGTTTAGGTTGGATTGGGTATGATTGGAAATGTGTTTTGCTGTCAAAACTATTGATTTATCGCGAAAATTATTTGCTTGTCCCAAACCTAACGAGTATGGGGTTTGAAAGCTTAACGAGTAAGGGGGTGTGAGGTGGTTATCTTGTCCGTAGAGAGTGGCAATCAGCATGACCGAAAAATGATAATGGAGGGATCCACATGCTTATCGCATTGAGTCACACTTGAGTCGCACGTCTTGGTTTGAAATGTTGTTGTTGGTGTGATTTATGTGATATGAATTGTGTGGAATGATGTTGGTGGATATGCATATATGTGGATTTGTGATTCATTTGATATGAATAGTTGTTGTGTTATGAATGTGATATATGTGATTGAAACATATGTGATGTAGATGTGAATTTATATGTACTAATGATATATGTATATATGTGTGGATATGTGAATCATGTTTGATTGCTGATGATACACGAGGTAAGAGAGGTGATTACATGTATGCTTGTAATTTTAATGACACGATTCCAATGATGTAAATATATTCTATGATGTTTTGTGAAATAGGATAGAGATGAATATGTGCATTTGGTGATGTATGTTCATACTTGTGATACATCGGTGAATTATATACATGTCTATATATTTGGAAAAACATGTATATGTGATTATGTGATGATAACTTGTATATTTAGAGTATGATTATGTTTGAATACAATTGTTACTTCGTGAATGTTTTCAAAAAGGATATGTACTTATAATTCATATGTTGGTGAAATATGATTATGTGCATTGTTTAGTAATCATGTATGATTATGTAGGATGGAATGAACTAGGTTGTATGGCATGAACATGTGAATCTTGATTAATTGCATATGATGCATGCTTAGGTGAAGAGTGATGAATTCTTGAAATGTATTCTTGTTGTGTTTTACATTTCCCGCTGTCATACCCCAAAATTTGCCCATCACATTTTTATACTCAAGCTCATCCAAGTATCAACAGCTCAAGATCTAAGTGGATGCACACTCTCCTAAACAAACAACCCACAACTAGGGTTTTTGCTTCTCTTCAAGAAAAATCAAGTTCTGACAATTCAAGTGGACCTCATAACCTCTCATATGATTCAAAGAATCCTCACCTCAAGTTTCAAGCTCTAATTCACAAGATTGCTTAAGCAACAGTTCAAATAGTCAACAGTCGACTAGTTTGACCTAAAAGTCAACTGTGGCAAAGTACAGTCAAAATTCCTAACTTTTGGTCAACATCCTCATTATGAAGTATCATTCATCATTTGATCATGCATTGATCATGATCCATCAAGGAAAGCTCCAAAATCATCAAAAACCTAAGTTTCTAAATTAGGGTTTCTACAACTTTGTCTCTCACAAGCCAAGGCCAAAAATGCTTCATTTGAGAGATATGGTCAAAGAGATTATAGGTCCTCCATAAAGTCAACAAAAAATACCTTTTGGGTCAAAGCTCATAACATGCAAATGGAAAACTCAATTGAGATGAAACCAAAAGGGTCAATTAGAGGACACTCTAAGCTTTCTAAAATGGTCAAGAACACCTTCATAAGTTTAAAATTGAGAGAGATACGCATCGTTGAAGTTGAGCAATTTTTTAGGAAATGCATGAAGCCAACATGGAGCAACTTTGGATTTCTTTTCAAATGGGCCTTAATATTTAAGCCATCCACGAAATTTCAAACCTATAAGGAGCCCATTGGCCATATAAATCTTATTTCATGGTTTTTATTATATTTATGTTTGATTTTTATTTACTTAAAGTAAAAAAATAAATCAAATAAAATCACTATTTAATGAGATAAATTTTATGATCATTCTCCAAAGATTCAATCAAATCATAATCAAGAAAGACTAATGACTCAAAGTTATCCCGACCAACAAAGACTACTCCAAGAAGCAATGTCTCCTACGTATACAAGGGGGCATGGCACGTTTTGCCCAATCATTCCGGGGCAATCAAGTCAAGATTTCAAGAATCTCTCAAATGCCAAACAGTCAAAGGCATACATCCCAAATGGGTTTCAAACTATTTCCCGATCACTCTGGGGCAATCAAGTCAAGGTTCTGATAATCTCTCAAGGATGTCAAAACAATCAGGGGCATGCGTCCAAGTAGATCTGAATCTACTTCCCAATCGGCATGGGACATTTTCCTGGGCCTATGATTACTAGGGGCATTTCGCCCATAGTGCACATCTCATGAAGTCCTCGTGAGGCGAATCTTTCCAAAGTCCTTACTAGCAGGGGCAAATCTATGCAAGTCCAGTTTGACATCTTGATCGATACTCAGTGGTGTGTCCTAATCAATATAAGTCCAGGAATGGCAAGAGCTATAAATCACTGGGGGCAATATTCAAAGCATTCATGCCTTCCCACAAAGATGGTTACACAGGATCATATCCCCACAGAGTAATCATTAAGAAGATACCTTCAAATGTTCTCGTCCCAACAAAGACTTAGTTCCTCAACGGAGTTTACATCTTCGACATTGTCGGTTCCCCGACACTTTTCTCTTACCCAAACGGGTTTATTCATCTCTCTTTATCCCCAGTCAGGTTGCATCAAAGGTCAATCGCTCAAATGACTCTCATCCCCAAGCAGAAATCATAAATCCCCAGCTAAGCAAGATCAGACAACAAAATCACAATGACACAGAGATTTATTTTCTCAATCAAGACAGGATAAATCATATTCATATATCATATATCATAAACATATTTCATACAATGCATACATTACCTCATAATGAATTCATACATAACACGCAAGTTTCTCATTTATTTTGAGAGACTCGTCGCATAATACATGCATCATGACATTACATAAATATTAACTTTACCTTTTTCAGGATACAGGTACAAGCAGATGAACAATATCTCCAAGCTAATTCAGTTACTACGAACGGTGCTGACACGGTCAACCTTCAAAGATCTAATTCTATCATCAGGAACGGTGTAGACACGATCAACTTTTCCAAGGTCTAATTCAGTTACTACGAACGGTACTGACACGATCAACTTTCAAAGATCTAATTCTATCATCACGAACGGTGAAGACACGATCAACTTTCCAAAGTCTAATTCAGTTACTACGAACGGTGCTGACACGACAAATATTCCAAGATCTAATTCTATCATCACGAATGGTGTAGACACGGTCATCCTTCCAAGATCTAATTTAGTTACTACGAGCGGTGCTGACACGATCAATCTCTAACAAATACTTCTCAATACAAAGGATCTGGTCTGACGCACGACCCATCCTTCAGCCTAACGCACGACTTTCCAGACATCTACCGATGCAATTAGATCCGGTCTAACGCACGACCCATCCTTCAGCCTAACGCACGGCTTTCCAGACATCTACCGATACAATTAGATCCGGTCTAACGCACGACCCATCATTCAGCCTAATGCACGGCTTTCCAGACATCTACCGATGCAATTGGATCCGGTCTAACGCACGACCCATCCTTCGGCCTAACGCACGGCTTTCTAGACATCTACCGATGCAATCGGATCCGGTCTAACGCACGACCTATCATTCAGCCTAACGCACGGCTTTCCAGACATCTACCGATGCAATTGGATCCGGTCTAACGCACGACCCATCCTTCAGCCTAACGCATGGCTTTCCAAACATCTACCGATGCAGATTGGAGCCGGTCTAACACAGACCCATCCTCCAGCCTAACGCACGGCTTTCCAGACACTTATCAAATGCAAATTGGATCCGGTCTAACATACGACCCATCCTTCAGTCTAACGTACGACTCATCCTAAGATACGATCTAACGTACGACGTATTCTGACTCTCAAGTCTATCAAGATGGATGGCATCTTTAAGCCCATCAAGTCACTCAACATCCGGATGGCATCTTTAAGCCCATCTCCGACAATACTCTGCCTGGATGGCATCTCTAAGCCCATTACCCAAAAAAGGTCCCTGTTTCATCAAGGGCAAATTTCTTGGTATTCTAGTGTTCAATTATCTTCTACCTTCAAATCCCGACAGGCACGCACGCCAATCTACATCCTCAGGTATAAGAAGATTGACCATCAGAGGCTGCTGTCATACCCCAAAATTTTCCCATCACATTTTTATACTCAAGCTCATCCAAGTATCAACAGCTCAAGATCTAAGTGGATGCACACTCTCCTAAACAAACAACCCACAACTAGGGTTTTTGCTTCTCTTCAAGAAAAATCAAGTTCTGACAATTCAAGTGGAACTCATAACCTCTCATATGATTCAAAGAATCCTCACCTCAAGTTTCAAGCTCTGATTCACAAGATTGCTTAAGCAACAGTTCAAATAGTCAACAGTCGACTAATTTGACCTAAAAGTCAACTGTGGTCAAAGTATAGTCAAAATTCAAGATTTTTGGTCAACATCCTCATTATGAAGTATCATTCATCATTTGATCAAGCATTGATCATGATCCGTCAAGGAAAGCTCCAAAATCATCAAAAACCTAAGTTTCTAAATTAGGGTTTATGGAATAAAAGTCAACCAAACTTTGACCAGTCATAACTTCCACATGGAATATCAGAAATTGCCCATCCAAAACTCATCATGAAGGAAATTGAATTTTCTACAACTTTGTCTCTCACAAGCCAAGGCCAAAAATGCTTCATTTGAGAGATATGGTCAAAGAGATTATAGGTCCTCCATAAAGTCAACAAAAAACACCTTTTGGGTCAAAGCTCATAACTTGCAAATGGAAAAACTCAATTGAGATGAAACCAAAAGGGTCAATTAGAGGACACTCTAAGCTTTCTAAAATGGTCAAGAACACCTTCATAAGGTTAAAATTGAGAGAGATACGCATTGTTCAAGTTGAGCAATTTTTTAGGAAATGCATGAAGCCAACATGGAGCAATTTTGGATTTCTTTTCAAATGGGCCTTAATATTTAAGCCATCCACGAAATTTCAAACCTATAAGGAGCCCATTGGCCATATAAATCTTATTTCATGGTTTTTATTTTATTTATGTTTGATTTTTATTTACTTAAAGTCAAAAATAAATCAAATAAAATCACTATTTAATGAGATAAATTTTATGATCATTCTCCAAAGATTCAATCAAACCATAATCAATCCAATGACCATAATCTTCTCAAAATTTTCACATCACCTAATTGCCTCAATCTTAAGCAATCTTCTGACCTAATCCCATTCTCTATATATACCCTACATTCTCAGCAGCCAAGGGGACGAAATCCTAAGCTCAAGAACGCCTCTCAATTATTCCATAAATATTCAAGAACTAGGGCAAGCAAAAGATCGTAGTAGCAGCCATTCCTCACAAATTCCAGGCATTTTATCATCTTCTCTAGGTTGTCAGGATCGATCCTCACTCGTTTTGGAGGCTTGCAACACACCATATCATCACTACCAAGAGTGCATCATCGTGGTAAAGAAGGTTTCATCCCTATTCATAATTCATGCACTTTTAATTGATTTTATATACGTATACGTGTTCCTGGTAGTGTTTAAGATGATTTTGATCCACTATTAACAAGCTTGGACGTAAGAATAAAGAACCACCATTCTTAGGGCATGAAAGATGTTAGCTTTCGTTCTCATACTTATGAACCTTTTAAGACCAAAAAAACGTGATCATTGGATTCCTAGCATATGAATTAGTGGATCTGGGTCGTATGCGTTTTTGTTTGAATCGTTTGTGGCAGGTTTCATAAGAGCATGATAATTCGAAGGTTAAATCGTAGAAAAATATGCAGCAGAACGCATAACAAAATCCGCAGGTAATATGGTGAAGATGATGAACAGGAGCCAAGGATTCTCACCATGCGTGTGCAATCCTAATTGGTGGGTCAAATGCTTCAGCTTCTCTCTATGCACGAGATTGGTCTATACGGTTAACCTGGGCCCCACGTTGACTCTCACTTTTGAACTTTTCCAATTATTCCAAGTTTTATATATAATTCATTGGTTTTAATTTATAACGAATTGAAAGGTACAGCGCGATTGGCCAAGTGGAAAGAGTTGTCACCCGAAGGACCTGGGTTCGAACCCAGTGTCCTGATATTATTTTTACCATTTTGGTTGTTCATGTTTCTACACGGATCAGACGTTGCAGTCCTACGCATGATCATGGTATGCCTTCAATCATAGCCATCGATTCCACAATGAAGCCAGATCCAAGGACGCTGAAAGAGTTCCCCATGATGGACCATCAGAGGCTCGCCTCATAGGATTCTCGCCTGGTGATTTTTATTTTTTTCCTTTTAATTGTTCTTTTTGTTTGTTTATTTTATTTTTCTTAAACTAACTATTTTGTTTTAATTAAACCCCCTAAACTAGAATTAGGTTTGTCATTCAATTTAATCATAGGTTCCAATCAAATAATTTAGGTTGAATAATTTAGATTTTAATTTTAATTTAATTAGTTAAATAATTAGTTTTTTAAGGTTTTAGTTAATTGATTAATAATTTAATAATTAGGATTAATTGATTAAATTTTTAATTTTAGGTTAAATAATATTTAGATTAATTAGGTTAAAATAATATTTTAGGTTAATTAGTTTAATCAATTTAGGTTTTTTAATTAATCAGGTTTAGCCTTTAACCAAAACCATGTGACTATCAGTAATGTAAGGGTTGTCTATAAACTGTAAGGCTTAGGTCTCCCCATTTGGTTTTACCCTTAGGTTTCTTTTTTTAGCCATTAACCTTTAAGGTTTAGGTTTGCCTTTTGTAATCAAATTGAATTTTTTTTCAAAGCGCGATTTCTCTTCTTATCCCACTCCAGTGTATGTCGCATGTCTTTAATTATTTGATTTTTCGCGTTTACTTAATTTTGGCCTTTATTTTTATTTCCTGCCTTTTTATTTAATTATTTGCCTTAATCTGTTCATTTAAATTATTTGTTTTCTTTTAATTATTTAATTTCCATTTAAAATTCTAGAAATTATGTATAGGTCGCTCAATTGGTTTTTTGTAATAGCTTAATTAGGACCTTCTATTTTCCGTCTTTATTTTTCTGCCTTTAAATTTCCGCATACAGGTGTTTATTGTAATAACATAGGAATATTAAACTTGTTCTATTTTTTTGTGTGGTTAGTAAATAGGGAGTGGCAAGATAATCAATTGAACATAGCTCACCTAACTGCAAAGATAAATATTCGAACTGAACTCACGTGATTGGTGCACACACACACACCTTTAAGGTTATCCCTCTTGTTGCCTGTTGCCTCTAATTATACTAAAAATAGTCAAGTCCCTCAGATGTAGGGATACCTTAGCTTGCTGCCTTCGATTCAAAATCGCCATGTCCCTCCGATAAAAGATCATAGTCCCTTCGAGTTGCCTACGATAAATATGATCTAGTCCCTCGATAAAACGGTGATAGTCCCTTCTAATGCTAAGGTATCCTTGCTGTTGCCTAAAATGACTATTATATCCTTCCCTTAGACTACCTGCCCTCTTTATGGTAGGGACGGTCTTATGGCGAACGATACTTTTCTCGATGACCCTTAACATCCAATTGAAAGACTTTCTGCCCTCTCATGGTATGGATAGACCCTTTCAAACGAAAACTTAAAGAACAAGAAAGACAATCTGAGGGTAGGTGTTCTTAAATGCCTGCTCACATTTAAACTTTCAAATTGCTTTTCACACCTCTCTTTTCAAATACTTTCAAAACAAGGCTACGCTTATTTACAAGCTAAAGTCCTTAACGAAGTTTTTATTATACACACACGACACTTCTTCAAACAATTCAAACAAACAAGTGAACTAAGCAATTAAGAGCCCATGGAAAACCATGGATGCAAATGGTGCCTTACACCTTCCCTTTGTATAACCTACCCCCCGAACTCAAAATCTTTCAAAGGTCTTTCCTGTTCTTTTTGCCTTTCCAATTGGATAAAATATAAGTTGGTGGCGACTCTTGCTTACCGCGACATTTCGAATAAAGTCAGTTCACCGTATTATAGAACTGGCGAGTCTGCTGGGGATGCTTTCGAATAAAAGAGGGGTTACCTTAAAGTTTAGGATCACTTAGATGTTTTCAATTGTTTGCTTTATTTTAAAGGTTGCTTGGGAATTAAACGAAGGATGAATCCTATACCCGGATTCAAGTACACTTAAGATAGGAGTGGCATAGTCATGGCGACCTCTTTCACATATGTGGGAGATGAGTCAATATGAAGTTCACACTTGAGTTAGGACTCCATAGATATATGCACACCTTTCTCAAATGAGGGAGGTCTATGTATGTACCTTTGGGTGCTCCGGAGCTTAAGGACCCTTTAGTTACCTTTAACCCATCTTGGCCTTTAGGAAGTAGTGGGGGGGACTACTATTGACAAATGTTGAGAACCTAGTCGCTACCCGATACTACAATTCAGATAGGTTCTTTCTCAAAGTATCATTGCATGATACGAATGTATCATGTCCGAGGGTGCTTTAGAAGGGCTGACAATTCTGAATAACTGGTAGAACCCATTGCTGATTTCTCTTTATCCATAGAAGTACCTTTGGGGAAGGTTAGTTACCTAGTCAAACTCCATGCAAGCATTTAAACCTAAGGACATTTGTGTGACTTGCTTGTGTGTGCTACTAACCCTCTTATTTCCTTGCAGGTTTTTCTTGTGAGACTCACTCGCCTTTACTACCTTATGATTTACTTAATGCATTACATCTGCATGACATCATGACATCATAACATATCATATTAACTAACCCTTTCAAGGATCTTAGGGATTTAGGGCGCACAATTTCAGGTGCTCTTATCAAGGACGGAATTCATATCTAGGGGCAAGAGGATTTACTTTCCTCTGGTCATTTGTCTTCCCAATCAAAGACACCGTACCTATCAAGGGGCAAGAGGATTTATTTTCCTCTGGCCGTAAGCCTTCCAGTTCAGAGACACGATACCTATCAAGGGGCAAGAGGATTTATTTTCCTCTATGTCGCACGCTCGCGAAAAATGAACAGAGTCGCCACCAATATATTTATCCCATAAGGGAAAGGAATACTAGGAAACCTAACAAAGGAAGGAACAGGGTCTTGCGACCAGAGAATCTAGGTACGGGAGTCGGTCACACGAGGGGAAGGTATTAGCACCCCTCGCGCCCATCGTACTCGATGGTATCCGCCTATGTTTGTTTCTATCTAAAGGGTGTATAACTATGTCTATGTCTACATGCGAATGAATGCAAAAGAAATACGGGGAAAAGAAGGAATTATTTACAAATGTGCTCGTTCAAGCCCCGCGACTTGATGCCTACGTATCCTTTTCAGGAATCAGAGCGCCGTAGTTCGGCTCAAGATTTTCTGTTTGTTTTTGTGTTTTTTAGTTGGGCGGCGTTAACGTTCGCGCTCTTGCATAAGGGATCGACCTAGGATGCAATGGAGCGGAAATAACGGTGCCCTTAAGAAAACGAGAGAAGAGAGAGAGTTTGAGTGTTTCGAGGAAATCCCTAAAGCAAGGGAAACTCGAGTTACTCTTTGGTTTGTGTCTTTTAGAATTTGGGAACTTACGCCCGAATGGTTCCCTAAAGCAAGGGAGATCCAAGCACTCGAATGATTCCCTAAAGCAAGGGAGATTCAAGCTTCCATTCCCTTTTTTATGATTTTCACTTTTTTATTAATGTTTTAGATGTTTTCTTTGTGTTTTTTAAAGGGATTTTATTTGAGTATTTGTTAGATGTCTTAATGTTGAAAAGGAAAAGAAAAACTAGCCTAAAGTGAAGTAGCTAGCCTAAGTGTCAAAATGGGGATTTCTACCTAAAGGTTAGGAATAAAGGAGCATGAAAGTTAAAGCCACAATTAGAAACAAAAGTGAAGAATAATACAATGGTACAAAGTTACATACAAGCATGAAGTAACAAGTCAAAATATAGTACTAAAATGATATAAACTACTACTATTTTTATATTGATTTTTATGGGAGAAATTGAATTACAAGTCAAGCAAAAAGACTAAAACAAATAGCCTAAAAACTAATATTTTTTAATGATTATTTTTAATGTCAAAATTTGTATTAAAGTCTAAAAAGATAGGAAAATCAGCATTTTTATTATTAAAAGAAGTGACAAAAAAACCAATTAAAATCTAAAAAGAATCAATTAATTAAAAATAAAAAAGGGAGACAGGGGGTGCAATCCTGAATTGCAGGGTGTAAGGAGTAAGGGCGCTGAGCCCACTGAGTCTGGCCCAGTAAGTTTTTGTTCAGTTTCTGCCAAGCAAAAAGCGTGTAGCGATGGGCCTCAGGGGTGTGCATTCAGTAATGTGAAGGCCCAAAGTTTTCGGTCCAGATTCAATTATTACAGATTTTTATTCATTAATCAGATTTTCTTCAATTAATTTAAAAATAAATTAAATAAAATAAATAGAAAGAGGATTTTAGGGCTAACCTGTTATGACCCTTGGAATCTCCTTCTCCTCTAAGTGTGAGCTTGCAATGGCGGCCGGACCCTCTCCGATCGAGACAACACAGCGACGCGGCGGAGGTCCTTCGTCCTCTCCGTTCCGATTCACACTCTCCCCGCTTCCAATCTCCATACTCAATTTGCTCTCTCATCTCTCCATTGGATCCTCTTTTAATGTGCGTTTCTCTCCCTCTCATGATCCCTGCTTTTTTGTGTTATCGTGATTGACGGTGATATCGAGACGATGATTTGCATCCGATGCAGGGCGTGCGATGAAGATACGATGATGACGATGATGAAGAATCGTGAAGAATTTCCAGAACTGGTGATTCGGTGGTGATGATGACGGCTGAAGTAGTGAAGTGTTGTTGCTGGACCGTGTTGTTGTGCCGAGGTAATGAAGCACGATGTTATGGTGATTGCGATTGAAGATTGAGATTGCAGAGCGGATCTTGAACGAGATAGACGAAGAACGAGCTCTGAGATCTTCTTGTGGTGAAAGGTGATGTCGAAGTCCTTGATGGAGAGTGATGAGAATTCCTCGAGGTTGAATCGAAGAAGATGAATGAAGGTTCAAGTTTGTTACACTATGATTCAATGAATAGAGGTGAATTTACCTTTCTTTCTGTTATCAATCTTCTTCTTCTCTGAATATTCTTTTTCTGTTTGATTCTTGATTGTGCGTGAGACTGAGGGATGAAGGCCAAGCTCAACCGTTCAGAGCTTCCATTGATGAAGCTCTGACAGCTATAGGTTCGTGAGCTTTTGTGAGGTGAGGTAAGAGACTGAGAGAGATACAGAGTGAACCGAGGGAGAAGGTGAAAGTGAATGGAGAATGGTGTGGAGAGAATGATGAAGATGAATGAGAGAAGAATGTGAGAGTGAAAAATGGCGTGTGTAATGGTGGAGAATGAGTGTGTTTCTGAATTATGGAGGGAGATTTGAATTTATAGTTAGAGGTTCTGAGATTCAGTTAGAGAGTGAGGATTGAGAGCCATTGGATTGAGGGGAGTTTGTTGAAGATTGAAGGGCTTGGATTGAGAGGTTAGAGAGTTAGTTGCAATTCAGTTAGGGAAGTTATGGTTTTCTGAAAACTGTTAGAGTTTGAGAAAGTTGGTTACAAAATCGTTTTTTCTGTTATAGTTATGAGAGTGAAATTTGAAAGAGGGTTTGGAGGTTATGAGAAGTTAGGGAATGGCATGCTGAGCTGGAATTGGTTGAGTTCTTTGGTTATCAGAACTTCTGTTTTTTTCTGTTAATAGTTAGTAAGGTGATAACTATCCGATGAGGTAGTTAGTAGTTACAAAACTGGGCTGAATTCTGTTATATGTATGGCTGGAAATTAGTTACAGGGTAGTTAGTTAGGTTTCACTTGAAGTTTATGACTTTGTATTTTTGCTGGATTTTTGTAGGTTTGAAGCTGAATCTGAACTTGTTTGTAGATGCTGAACAACGGAAATTGATGGTCGTCAATGCTGTAACAACTAAAACTGAAGAGATGAGGCCTTGTTCAACAAATGAGTGGCGCACGGCATGTTGGAGTCCCGATTTGGATGTAGCTTGCTGATTCGAAGATGTATTTGAACTGGCAGGTATGGTATGAACACTTGCAAGCCTTGAATATTAAATGATGTACTGAATTCTTTGCCTTTGTTTTGAATTGCTTTATTTCCCTTCTTTTCTTGATTGTACAGGTTCGGTTTTGACTGAATTTGATGATGGTATTGAATGTATCTTGTCCCTTTTTTTGGAAGTGAACTGCAGGTGAGATGTGGGCTGGTTAATTAAACTGTGTGGACTGAATATGTTATGTGCAGTAGGTTTTTTTTGAATGTTTTGAATGTGTGGGTTCTGTTAGTGTTTAGGTTAATTGTTAGAATGCTAGAATTTTCTGTGATGGTGGATTTGTATGCTTTATGAACATGAAATATGATGGTTGACTGTATGCGTTTGGACTGTGTAGAATGACTTTGTTAATCGGTTTAATTGAGGTTAATGATATGGAATGCAGGGGACTGTTTTGGTATGGCAGAGTGTTGTTTTTCTGCCTTGATTTATCACCTGCACTGATGTGTTGATGTTGTATAATGCAGGTGGCTATTAATGATATGGATGTTACAGGGAAAGAAGTTTTCTCTACCTTGAAGTCTCAAGAGCTGGACTCGGTTGGACTAATGTCTAAAGTTGATTCAAACAAGATGGTATCTGAGAAGGAAAAGTTTGAGCAGAAGCAGCTTGTTGTTTTTTCCGGTTGAAGAGGACTTTTCTAATTTTCAAAATGAAGTTTCAGTTGCTATTTGTTCCTTTTTTTTTGTACTTTGCTCGGTGTAATTGAATTGATGTGGAATGAGTATTGCCTTGTTCTTCTTTTTTTCCCATATGAATCTTGAATGAGTATTCTCCTCTTAGGCTCTAATTTGAGATTTAACTCTTTATAACCTTGAATGACCCAAAGCATGAGATGGAAAAAGCCATCAAAAGAGTGACCAAAAGTCGATCCTTCATCACATAGCTCATAAAGCGAAAACGATCTGCTACAATACCATGTACAATTCAAATTCGCATACATTCATTATTGATTTCAACTCCATAAGAGGAACCCCTCGTTTGTCACATAAATATGGAAATGAATCTTAATCCACGTGACCATGAGTCAAGACCATAATTCCTTTAATTCATACACTGAGAGACTTTCAATTGGACCAAGTTTGTAAAGTATAGAGCTCCCAAATCAAGTGAGACCTCTAATTCGTTCCATGAACTTTGATCCCATGCTACATTGTTGATTAATGATGCGTGATGAGTTAGATGACCTAATGTAGGTATGTACATGAATGCAAAGCCTAAGCCAGTTAGAAGTAAAGGGGTAGGACAAATTTGGGGTATGACAGCTGCCCCTATTTAATCATCTTAAACCTGAAGGTGAGATTGGCGTTAGCCTTTCGAACATTCGAGGTAGAAGAAGATTAAATATCAAGACCTGAAATTTGGCCTGAAATGATGGTGTGATTGTTATCCTTATTTTTTTGTTTTGATATCTGCTGGGGAAAGAGAATTTTGTTTTTTCTGGTGGAAGAATTTACAGTGAGTCATTGGATGAATGGTGAGAGCTTGTAACGTAGCCCAAGGTGCCAATACAAGGTTCTCAAAGGAAATGTTTACTACATGGAAGTGGTCGGAGCAGAAGTATGTCTGGTGGGAAGGTAAGATAGACAAGTGTTTTAAAGGAGATACAGACGAGTATCGACAGAATGACACATACGAGCATCAAAAGGGAGATACAGACGAGTATCGAAAGAATGACACATACGAGCATCAAAAAGAAGATACAGACGAGTATCGAAAGAATGACACATACGAGCATCAAAAGAGATACAGACGAGTATCGAAAGAATGACACATACGAGCATCAAAAGGAGATACAGGCGAGTATCGAAAGAATGACACATACGAGCATCAAAAGGAGATACAGACGAGTATCGAAAGAATGACACATACGAGCATCAAAAGGAGATACAGACGAGTACTGACAGAATGACACATACGAGCATCAAAAAGAAGATACAGACGAGTATCGAAAGAATGACACATAGGAGCATCAAAAGAGATACAGACGAGTATCGAAAGAATGACACATACGAGCATCAAAAGGAGATACAGACGAGTATCGAAAGAATGACACATACGAGCATCAAAAGGAGATACAGACGAGTATCGAAAGAATGACACATACGAGCATCAAAAGGAGATACAGACGAGTATCGAAAGAATGACACATACGAGCATCAAAAGGAGATACAGAGGAGTACTGACAGAATGACACATACGAGCATCAAAAAGAAGATACAGACGAGTATCGAAAGAATGACACATAGGAGCATCAAAAGAGATACAGACGAGTATCGAAAGAATGACACATACGAGCATCAAAAGGAGATACAGACGAGTATCGAAAGAATGACACATACGAGCATCAAAAGGAGATACAGAGGAGTACTGACAGAATGACACATACGAGCATCAAAAAGAAGATACAGACGAGTATCGAAAGAATGACACATACGAGCATCAAAAGAGATACAGACGAGTATCGAAAGAATGACACATATGAGCATCAAAAGGAGATACAGACGAGTATCGAAAGAATGACACATACGAGCATCAAAAGGAGATACAGGCGAGTATCGAAAGAATGACACATACGAGCATCAAAAGGAGATACAGACGAGTATCGAAAGAATGACACATACGAGCATCAAAAGGAGATACAGACGAGTATTGACAGAATGACACATACGAGCATCAAAAAGAAGATACAGACGAGTATCGAAAGAATGACACATACGAGCATCAAAAGAGATACAGACGAGTATCGAAAGAATGACACACGAGCATCAAAAGGAGATACAGACGAGTATCGAAAGAATGACACATACGAGCATCAAAAGGAGATACAGACGAGTATCGAAAGAATGACACATACGAGCATCAAAAGGAGATACAGACGAGTATTGACAGAATGACACATACGAGCATCAAAAAGAAGATACAGACGAGTATCGAAAGAATGACACATACGAGCATCAAAAGAGATACAGACGAGTATCGAAAGAATGAAACATACGAGCATCAAAAAGAAGATACAGACGAGTATCGAAAGAATGACACATACGAGCATCAAAAGGAGATACAGACGAGTATCGAAAGAATGACACATACAAGCATCAAAAGGAGATACAGACGAGTATCGAAAGAATGACACATACGAGTGTTTGAGAAGCTTGGTAGATGGACTTTATGGGGATTGGGATTTAGTCTTGAAATGATTTGCCAGGACGGAAGGCAAAGGATACGCAACACGGGGGTTGGATCTGAAAAAAATTTCCCGTACGAGGGAAGGAATCACGGAGACTAGGGACGACTAGGCTCGGCAATAAGATCACAGTAACCACGGGGGATTACGGGGATATTGATGCTTACGAAGCATAAGAATTACGTTAATCTCTTAGGCCAAAGGCGGGGTGTAACTCTTCAAGAGTGGCAATCGTTCGAATCGCCACACACCAAGTATGATTATTCAAACGATTGAAAAATGAAATGGGTTGAATGCCCATCCTCATTCGCACTCTAATTTTCGCGCGGCACACGGGAAATAACCATGACAAGACTAGAGACGACTCGAGTCGACAAGAAGGCGATAGTAACCACTAGGGATTACGGGAATATGGATGCTTACGAAGCATAAGAACTACATTAATCCCTCAGGCCAAAAGGCGGGGTGTAGCTCTTCAAGAGTGGCAATCGTTCGAATTGCCACACACCAAGTATGGTTATTCAAACGGTTGAAAAGTGAGATGGGTTGAATGCCCACCCTCATTCACACTCTAATATGCACGCAGAACACGGGAAATAACCTCGGAGACAACGATTCTGACGAAGAAAGACATTGTGTCCGATCCATACTGGAGAGAAAAAACGAGACTTCTTCTGGGGATTGAGGACACCAGGTATTGGCACCGTGGCATAAGGAGAATTGCAATGTGGTAGCAGATATCAATCGGAGTTTGTAAGGACAACTTTTTATGTGGGGAAGTATCGTTGTCTTGAATGAATGCTGATTTGTATTATCTGGCTTATGCTTTGTATGCATGTTTGAATTTTTCTATGGCGTAATGATCCGACTTGACGGATATGCTACGCTTTTGAGGATGCAATGTTATATGCAATGAATACTATATGCAGAGTGCCAAATAAAGGCATTGATGAGTGATAAACACCAGGGAGAATCCCCTTAGTGTTAAGAATCATGTGGAGGTGCCAATAGACATTGGACTTTGATTTGTAAGATGCACTTTTCTTTGACTTGAAGAATAATATCTGACTTCTCACCATGTGCCACTGCTTGGAGGATTTTCAGCTTGAGGAGATTCCCTTAATTCACCATGTTGGGGATGAGAAATCCAGATAATGAGCCTTGGTTAGGGAAGTAGGACAACTCCTAGGAGAAATAAACTCCTATGCTTGAGGAATGGAACAAACTCTCGGGAGAAATAAACTCCATGCTTGGGGAGAGACCAAGATTCTAGGAGAAATAAACTCCTATGGTCATGGAGCGACAAAAAAAACTCAGAATTGTGCCCCAAGCTTCGTGACTTATGGAGGAATTTGCCCCAATGGATCTTTGGAGAGATTTGTCGAATCTCGACGTAACTGCCCTAGATCGGTTGAACCCAAGAGAGATTCCTCGACTTGACTGCCCCAGATTGATGGAACTCAAGAGAGATTCCTCGACTTGATTGCCCCAGATTGATGGAACCTTGAATGGATGCCTCAGTTGACAGAGTCTTCACACAACTTGCCCCTTGGAGTAATCAGCCTTTGAAGTGAATGGCTCATAGAATCGATCAACTCTTTCTACAGTTGTTCATTGTTTAATCTTCCTTGATGTCAAGTATTTATTCACAAGTAAAAGATATTTGTTTTGAAGATGATAATCTTAATGCAATGCTTATGCTAGCTTCGAAATCAGGATTAAAACAAAGTTGTGACATTCAGTGTTTGAATTATCTGTCATATCGATATCAACATAAGTGGTAAGCACACATCTAGGAGTCAGTTTTACACAACTTGCTTTTGAAATAAACCCTGCTTCAATTAGGTCTTTTAAGGGTTGTAACGTGGCCTGGTTCATGGTTTTAGAAAGAAAGGATTTAAGGCTCAAAGTCTAACCTACCCACCCATTCTTCGTGATGTTCTCCAGTCCTAAGTTCAACTTAACCTGATACGAGCGTTCATCCTTCAAGAGGAGTTTGAGATGATTGAGGAATCACTGAAGTTCTTGGACATGGCAGTCACTCACTTTCTTTTTGGTGTCTGATCACACAACTTCGTTCCTTTGATGAGGATCTTTATGTTGTAATCCTCGTTTTTCGCTTCTGCTTTTGCATTTCCCTTTTTTTGTTTCCCTAACTTTTGCCTGGACAAGTTCTTTTTGAATTCTATTTTGGAGTCCAGCGGGATGCCCTAATTTTTGCCTAAGTCACTTGTTTTCAAGTTATTGACTTAGCGGGCTCTTCTCTCCCTTTTTTTTTTCAATCCTTTCTTTTTGTTATTGTTGAACAAGTCGTGTGATCCTGAATCTCTGAATTTATTGGAAATGAGTGACTTCCTGAGTCTTTGATTGATGAGGGGTTACCATTGCGGCATTGACTTTCCTCAACCTTTTGAAAGATAACCATTGTTGTATCCTTGGACGGACACTCCTGATGAATTTTGATTGCTCGATCAGATTAATTGAATGCTACCCTGCCCCTGGGTTAAATGTGAGGGTTTTTTCTTTGGTATAGAAAAGAAACTCCTACTTCAAGGCTCAAAGGGGTTAACGAGGGTCTATCTCCCTTATATCTCCAGTGTTTGGGGATTAGAAACAATATTTGTACATCCTCAGCGGGGTTTTATTCAAAAGCACATAATTAGAGATTTTGCATTTATTATATTTTCATCATTCTCCTTTTGATATTTTTGCTTAATCAAGAGTTTGATATCGATAGACAGAAAGATATGAGTGAACACAAATGGATTGATTCGAAACTAGCATATGCAATGCATTTTTATTTTTATTCAAAACAAACAACTTCTACATGGAAGTAACATTTAACAAAACAAGGAAAATTACAAATGAGAATGCAGAAATGAATTGATGATTGCCATAGTTGAGGAGGCTTGACTCCGTCTGGACTTGTTGATCTTGAATACTTTTTGCAGTTCCTTCCAAACACTTCAGATTACTTCAAAAGAAAACTCCAACAAAGTCACCCAAGAGTTGTAAATTTTTGCCTCACTTTAGGGATTCGAGCAATGCGAGTGATGCAATGCTCAAGATAAGAGTACGTCTTGCTTATCCCTCGATCGGGAGCCCCAAGCATAGATATTGGAATAGTAATCACCATCATGAATGGGAAAAATCTTGTATGGTCATCAAACTCAAGAGAGCTTTTGAGGTGAAGAAGACCCAATACTCGAATCTTAACCAATTGGAATTCCAACAAGCAGGGAAACGAATGGGCACAAGGCAAATAGAATCACATCCACTTGTTTCTCATATTCTTCTTGTCTCTGTTAACTAGCAAGGCCACTGAGAAGGAGATCCTGAGAAAAGGCAACTGATATATGAAGTAGAACCTTGAGAATGAGAAGCATTGTGTAGAACATTTTTGATTACCACTTGAAGGAAGATTCTGACGAAATCACCTAGGAATTTGTAATGCTTTAAGGGATTCGAGCAATGCGAATGATGCAATGCTCAAGACAAGAGTACGTCTTGCTTATCCCTCGATCGGGAGCCCCAAGCAACTTCCACACATGTACAGGAGATGATTGCCAATTTAGCTTCAATATCCATCATTAGGAGTGAGAGTGGATGACCCTTGCATTTCTTGATATCAGGCATTAGGCACAAACCAACAACATCTGAATCAATGGCGTCACGACTTTTTATGGCTTTCAATCTTTTCTCCAAGAGGTGGAACCTTTTGTCAGTTTTAATAATTGGAAACTTGCAGACTTCAATGATGTGAATTCTCTTTACCAAGAATAGGAATCTCAACATTATTTCAAACATTCTGATACATAAGACCTTCTCATGGGTGAGATCAACATTTGCATTTGGCCTAGGAGGAACTCGTCTCAATTCTTCTTGTCAAAGAGAAAACGCTTGAATAACCTCCATTCACTGATTCATGTCAGCCCCTATTTCCGTTCCTATCTCAGTCAAAACCCCACGAAGTTGTTCCATTGTTAACTTTCAAGCACATAGCGGTGAGAAGTCAATTTTGTTGCTGAAGTCAGAATCTGAGTAGAAAGGGCCCCATAAGCTTCTGAGAGAACCATGAAATGCATGATAGTATGAATGCATGTTTCCTTAATGAGAGATCCTAAAGTCTTTTCACACACTTTAATTTCTCTTTTATCTTTTTTTTTTGAATCAAAGCTTTATTTTATATTGAGTATATTTTCTTTTCTTTTTTCTGCTTTTCTATTTCCTTTTTTCTTTTTGTTTCTTTTCTTTTTTGGAAATAGACTTTAGGATCCCCCACAAATGAAGTGGATAAAGCAATGATGTTATGCAATGCAAAAGTATGGGATCAAGGTCCATATAATCTTAGTAACAATCTGTGCAATCCTCTGAATGACTGATGTGAAGCCTCTGTATAAGTCAAATGTCACAGGATCAAAGGTTCGACGCCTTTTTGAATACCAGAATATCAAGCACCATGAGAACAGACCAAATAAAGGTCCGACCTCAAATATGAAGAAGCAATGGTATGTAGGAGTCAAGGTTTCCTGTCCCACCCCAATCTCACGGGTATGAAGTCTAGACACGGACAAGTGGTCCCTAATGGTCACTAGGGTCTACAGTTCCCATGGGGTACAAAGTGTTTGAGGCAACAAGCGTGCCAGACACAGTGCTCCATGAAAGAACCTCGCCCAATTGTGGTACCCCATTTCAAGCTCGATCGTAGCAAGAGCCACGGGAGTCAACATGAGCATCCACGCTAATCCTATGTGTCACTGGCATGGGTAGTGGGCCTTTTACCTCAAAAAAACCCCCCACCTGCAAAACAAAGCAGAGAAATATGTGGCCCCCACGGGGACCCATAATATAGTCCAGATGCATGTGGGAAGTAAACATGATATGCAAGCAGAAAATAAACATGCAAACATATATACAAGATATAGACATAAAAAACAAGTAAACACCCAATAAAAATAAAACAAACAAAGGTTAGGATCGACTTGCTTAGGTCATCCCCAGCAGAGTCGCCAGCTGTCGCACGCTCGCGAAAAATGAACAGAGTCGCCACCAATATATTTATCCCATAAGGGAAAGGAATACTAGGAAACCTAACAAAGGAAGGAACAGGGTCTTGCGACCAGAGAATCTAGGTACGGGAGTCGGTCACGCGAGGGGAAGGTATTAGCACCCCTCGCGCCCATCGTACTCGATGGTATCCGCCTATGTTTGTTTCTATCTAAAGGGTGTATAACTATGTCTATGTCTACATGCGAATGAATGCAAAAGAAATACGGGGAAAAGAAGGAATTATTTACAAATGTGCTCGTTCAAGCCCCGCGACTTGATGCCTACGTATCCTTTTCAGGAATCAGAGCGCCGTAGTTCGGCTCAAGATTTTCTCTTTGTTTTTGTGTTTTTTAGTTGGGCGGCGTTAACGTTCGCGCTCTTGCATAAGGGATCGACCTAGGATGCAATGGAGCGGAAATAACGGTGCCCTTAAGAAAACGAGAGAAGAGAGAGTTTGAGTGTTTCGAGGAAATCCCTAAAGCAAGGGAAACTCGAGTTACTCTTTGGTTTGTGTCTTTTAGAATTTGGGAACTTACGCCCGAATGGTTCCCTAAAGCAAGGGAGATCCAAGCACTCGAATGATTCCCTAAAGCAAGGGAGATTCAAGCTTCCATTCCCTTTTTTATGATTTTCACTTTTTTATTAATGTTTTAGATGTTTTCTTTGTGTTTTTTAAAGGGATTTTATTTGAGTATTTGTTAGATGTCTTAATGTTGAAAAGGAAAAGAAAAACTAGCCTAAAGTGAAGTAGCTAGCCTAAGTGTCAAAATGGGGATTTCTACCTAAAGGTTAGGAATAAAGGAGCATGAAAGTTAAAGCCACAATTAGAAACAAAAGTGAAGAATAATACAATGGTACAAAGTTACATACAAGCATGAAGTAACAAGTCAAAATATAGTACTAAAATGATATAAACTACTACTATTTTTATATTGATTTTTATGGGAGAAATTGAATTACAAGTCAAGCAAAACGACTAAAACAAATAGCCTAAAAACTAATATTTTTTAATGATTATTTTTAATGTCAAAATTTGTATTAAAGTTTAAAAAGATGGGATAATCAGCATTTTTATTATTAAAAGAAGTGACAAAAAAACCAATTAAAATCTAAAATGAATCAATTAATTAAAAATAAAAAAGGGAGACAGGGG